>NC_141856.1:3015694-3615694 GCF_024713525.1 Acromyrmex echinatior | reverse complement strand
AGTAAGATGGGATGTTTCCTTTCGAAATTCCAAAGCGCCGCCTGAAGTCATCCGCCCATCCTGATTATACCATGTTCGTCTAGAAATGGGTGTAGCTGAAGTAATGGACTAGTTCTGCTTACTTCTCGTTTGTTTTGAAGGCATTTTAGTTTTTCCGCGAAGTAGGCACGTTGTGAATGCTTAAGTATCTCGCGTCTTGATAACTCTAACTCAGGTAGAGTCAATTTAGATAATTCTCTGTCTTCATGTCCTTTGTGGCAATTATGAAGAAATCTAATGCAATAGGCAAGTCCGCTCAATCCTTGTGAACGTTGAGCAGTTCGTGATGAGTGTCTTGATTGTCTCGTTAGAAACTAATAATTGAGATACGATGAGATTGCAAACTGCTGTGAGTTGCTTAGCTTCAATCTCGGCTCTGTGTACGGCATCCTCGGCGAATTCCAAATCGAGACTTCCTTTGCTTATGATGGGACGAATATATGACAACCATTTAGGGCCATTCCACCATAAAGAATTATCCTTCAGCTGAGCAGATGAAACTCCTCTTGAGATCAGATCTACGGGATTCTCCGAACCCTTTACACGGTTCCAATGAATAGCAGGCAGTATTTCGCTAATTTCCGACACACGGTTGAATACGAAAGTTTTCCAACGCGTTACGTCGCCGCGAAGCCAATACAGCACGACCATGGAATCAGACCAAGCCCATATTTCATCAATTTCAATGTGAACGGCGTGTTTTACATTATTGATCAATTTACATAGTAATGCGCTACATAGTTCTAACCTAGGTATAGATTGCTTCTTTAGGGGCTACCCTCGCTTTCGCGCATAATAGTCTAATTGTCGTTTCTTCGCTGGGTTCGCTTACCGATCGTATGTAGATATATGCGCCATATGCTTTCTCGGAAGCATCATAAAATCCAAATATGGAATATCGACATTTCTTTGATACACCTACAACTAATCGAGGAACATATAACTCGTGAGTATTATTTAAGGAATCTTGGAATTCCTTCCATTTGTCTTGCACCGAATCTGGGAGTGGATCGTCCTAGTTTGTCTCGATTTCCCAAAGACTTTGCATCAGGATTTTAGCTACCGTTAAAATGGGACTATCAAACCCAAAGGATCGAATAGTTTACCAATTGCGGACAGCATTTCACGCTTTGTGGACGCATGACTTATTGTATTTATGGTAAACTGAAGTCTGTCCGAATTTGGCTTCCATTCGAGCCCCAAAGCTCGAATAGTATCATTCGCATCAATCTTGAAACTAGAATTAGATTCACAGAGCTCGTGCGGAACTCCTTTCAGTGCGTCGTCAGAATTAGAACACCATTTGTGCGCTTCGAATTCTCCTTCTCGTAATAACATAGTTGTTCTTGCAAAGAACGAGCATTTTCAATCGTGCTAGCCCCTGAAATTATATCGTCGACATAAGTATCATTCAAAAAAGTATGAGACGCAAGCGGATAACTCTCTTTACCCTCCTCACCCTAATTGTCTCAAACAATATACTGCCAAGTAAGACGCATAGGCTTGGTCATACGTAATAGTATTTAAGCGATAATCTTGTACAGGTTGCTCAGGCAAAAATCTCCATAAAATTCGTGAAAATTGCGATTGTCTTCCTGAATCAACATTTGGCGATACATTTTCTGTAAGTTGGCCGTTAAAGCGATTTCGTAAGTACGAATAATTATGTCGATTAAGCATCTTGTAAAACGGGTCCGATTAAAAGATCATCATTTAAAGACACGCCCTTATTATTTTTAGCGGATGCATCAAATACAATACGTAATTTGATACTAGTACTAGATTCTTTTAACATCCCATGATGAGGCAAATAGACCGCGCCTTTGTAATCGTCAAGTGGAGGTTTCAGGACTGACATGTAATCTAACTTGATATATTCTCGCATGAACTTAACATAACGATCTCGCATGACTTCATTGTTCTTGAGTGTGCGTCAAATGCATTAAACGTTTCAAAGCTACTTCTCGATTATCCAATAGGTAAATTCGCATCGCGGAAAGATAATTTTACCATGAATCTATCATTGCTTGTTCGCGTGACAGTTTGCTCGAAATGCTGCTCGCATCTTTTCTCGTCTATCGATAACGTTTTCGTTTTGTCGCTGTCGTAATTTTCCAATTTCCAGAATGTTACCTTTAATCCATCGCGAGGCTCTACCGAACAAACCAATGCGCTTGTCGCTCCCCTGTCGATGGCCGAATCCCTGCAGGCCATTATCGGAATCTGCTACGATCCATCCAAGTTTCGTATTTTGTAAAACTAGTTGGTCCTGCCCAAGCTCGATTTTACCCACGTCTAACAAGTCAAAGAAATATTCCACCCCTAGTAACATGTCTATTGGACCGTTATTGTGGAATTCTGAGTCAGCTAATACAAGATTACTCGGTATCTATAGCTTGTCACGATCTATATTCATGGACGGCAAATTCTTGGTAATTTTGGGTCGATCAGACATTGAACACTGGCCTGGAAATTGGAGCATCTCGACTTTACATGAACTTCGCAAATAATGTGAATCTTGTTTTCAATCTCGTTTAGACCGGTCACAATTTCGAAAGCCCTATTTTTTTCAACCCTAGTTTGTTGTACGCAGCTTGAGTGATAAAGTTTGCTTCACTGGCACTATCAAGAAGTACGCGAATCGGAATTAGCGAGGCATTACATCGCGTTGCTTCTAATCTTGCAGTGGCCATGAGAATTCGTCGCCTTTTTACCTTGTGATATGCGTGATTAACCGCTACATTAGCAACTAATTGATGATCGTTGTTCTGCGGCTCTGATTTTGCAGAGTCAGCCTTGTCAGTCTGTTGTTAATGACATAGTGTATTGTGCCTTCCATTACATTCTCGACTGGAACCCCTTTTGCATGCCTTTACGTAATGGTTATTTCTGAGGCAATTTATGCATAGCTTTAGACGCTTGACTTCCTTGATTCGATCGGCAACTGACAGAACTGGAAATTTCTCACAAACAAATAAAAGATGTGATCCATCGCAGAGGAAACACTTATCCGTATTCCGAGAAGAGGTTAGAGAACTTGTTTTGAGATTTGCAGCACCCTTGTTTCCAGCTTGCAATTTAGAGTGTCCATGAGAGCCCTTGCTACGCAGCTCCTTTTCTTTGAGAACCCTGTTATTTGATCGTGACTCGATACGCTCTAAAATGAAGCTTCTATTTTTTAGAAATTTCAGCTTGTCATTTAACGTCACTGTTTCGCTAGATTTCTTCTGTTGTTTTCTTCTTCCTATCTCGAAGAGTTTTCACATCAAACTTGTCTTCCATCATGTGTATGATCAGATCATCCCATGAATCGGTAGATAATCCTAGAAATTTTAACATGCGTAGGTGCCTGGAAGTATAATCGATTAACTCGCGAAGAGCCTTCGCTGACTCTTTTGCTACGACGGGCATTGTGAACAAACATTCGATATGTTTTTTCTTGAGCGACCTAGGATCATCGTATCTACTTAGCAGTAATTCGCAAGCCGTCGAATAATTTTGACCCATTAGCTCGATTGACTCAATAATTTTAGCGGCGTCCCCTGAGATTGACGAAACTAAATATTGAAACTTTTCGACATCAGACAGTTGCAGTCTGATGTCTGACATGTATGATTGATCGAAAGCTGTCAGAAAAAGCTTTCCAATCCTCGATTTTGCCATCAAACTTCGGTAGTAGGTAATTTTACTCTAGTATCTGCGTTAATCGTGTCTGCATTGTTTGCCACACGGTCAAGTATGTCGGTTTGTCGCGCGAGAATGGCCGACAACGCCTCGTTATTACTACGCGGTGTCAAGGCGTCCGCGCCTTCCTGGTGCTGAGCATCGCGACGCATTTGTTCCATGAGCTCGGTTTGCTGTTGCAACAACCGAGTGACTGCGTCTGTATCTCGCGGTACAGCGTCCGACGCTGACGATAACTTCATGCATCGTTTTAATAAAGATTTTACCTCAAAATACCTTTCTTCTTGTTCTAGTGCGTCCTCGTCGTTGAATTCGCCCTCTTTGTCCAGTAATTGCCGTTGTATGGACTCAAAGTCCTTGTATGTGTCTTCCAGTTTCTCCAGCCTTGCTTCCGCTTGTTCTTCGTCGATGCCATCGGCTTGCGTCACTCGTGTTCGCAATCTTGTTATTTGCCTTGATGTAGCCTCGTGCTCGGCGAAGATCAGCCATTTTTTGCAATCGTCTTCTTGAACTCGGTAATCCGGTTAGAATTACGGAATTATTAATTTACCTTTTCGAATGCTGACATTGTTTAGAATCCGGCTCGAAGGACCAATTATGTTTGTGGTGGATGTGTGATGTGGAAGTTGACTAGATATACGCACTTTTTATAGCCTTATCGCGATCTCGGACCTTCGCACGTTGTTGTCTCGCACGGAAGTGACCCGGCGTGGTCTCGCTATCGTCGCGCCAACGCCTGTGTACACGAGGCAGCTCCCTCTCTCGGCAACGGGCCCTACCACGACGGGACTTATCTACTAACGAGCGCAGGCATGGAGCCCTTAGATCGATGGATTGATAACATAGTCAACGCGCTAACACATCTTGATATCATACGAATTAGATGACTAACTTCTAATCTTATGTAACATGATGGAATCATGTTAGTAGTTCCCATAACTATAGTCATGTAGCACTTTTGAAATAAATAGTCCTTCAAGTCATTACATTTCGCAAAAACATTCGAAACCGCGATTAGAATGGCCCAACCAAAATCGGATATAATCATATATGGTATAGGAATACCTTTAGCAATAATATTGCGCAAAAAAACGCGATTGTCATCGCTCTATGATCAGATGAGATCATTTGAAATACTGGAATTACCGTCTTTGTTAATAAAAAAACGCATTGGTATAAAAATATCGGGGAATCTTGTGACGTTTCGCGTTTAATTATGCCGCCTGTGGTATCAAGCGTCAAAACGCTTCTGGATCACTTTTATGCTTTGCCAAATATAATAATTGTTGTTCAGTGGTTCAGTATATGCAAAAAAAGGGTAAGCTAATATTAATAATTGATCCAATGTATTTACTGTGCTTTGCATTATTTAACATGTTTAATACAGGATTACTAAATACTAATCCATGCTGTTGCAACAATCTTTCTTCCTTTGTCTTTCAAAAGCTTTCCTGCTTTCCCTGCGTAAAAGGCAATTGTAGAAGAAGGAAGAATTGGAGGATCTTTGTCTCCAAACGTCTTTAAACGTTTTGCCTCTTCTCGGCGGAAAGATATTGCATCTTTACGTTGGTCAATCATTTTATCAGCAATTAGTACACGTTTCTTACCTTTAAGATATCTTTTCTTATTTATATCATGTTTCGCAGAACATATATTTTCTACTGTGCACTGAAAAATAACATTGGTATCGTCGCTCGGTATTCTGAACAGTATGCCTGCAATAGTTGCAGCATATTTCGTGCAACTGCCTTGAAATATAACAGCGTGCTTCTGCACTAATATGTACATTGTGCTTTTTAAATTTAAAAACACAAGCAAGTTTTTGCTGCTGCCACAATTTTTCGGTTATTATGTCAGTCCAACCTGATTTTAAAGTAAACCCGATAATTATATATTTTTTTTTATAGGTTTCATTATTTGCCATTTATCTACCGATATGACAAAGTTAAACTTCTTCGAATATGTGGAAATATTTGAAGATGTAGATATATTAATACCTCGAGAAATAGACGTATCAATATTTTCTTCGATAATCAGTATTGATATTGTAATGTTGCATCAATAGATTTATATATCCGTTGCGATTTTCGCGTACAATGACATATATATGTTTGGGTATATTATAATTACGTTCATGCATTTTCTGCGAAATAATCATATATACGGGTGCAGAAGGTGGATACGGTTTGCCGTCATTGTCAAGTAACAAAATTTCTAACAAGACAGATTTGTCGTACATGATTACTGTATCATAGAAGAGGGAGCAAAAACTGCTTAAAAATAAGCGCAAAATATGCTGTTTTGTAATAGTAGTTTGTAATAATAGTATATACCGAGGTACATGCAAATTGATTGAGGATTGTAGCATGTGACGTCTCTGCTTCCTGAAACGTATAGTGAGCATTCAAATTCCACTCTACTCTATTCTTACAAAAGAAAGCTTCAGTTCAAATCGCTGCTAGTGCAGAACGAACAATCGAATAACAGTAAGCTCACGGCGTGCGTGTTTAAGGCCGAACATTTGGTCCCCGATGCCAGTCGCAACGCCGCAGAGGACCGTCCCTTCCACTTTTGCTCCACCTAGCACGGCTGCGCACGCTGAGCGCGGAGACACTTGGTGGAGCATGCACTCGTAAATACACATTGGTACAAATACGACGACTTGAAGAAAAAACGTGAGACTGTAAACGATGCACAGGAAATTAATCCACACGTTATACTATACGTTAAATGTTAATGGACACGTGTGAGCATGTACGCGCACGCGCACCAACACGCGGCTCCACCAAGTGTCACCGCGCTCAGCGTGTGCAGCCGTGCTAGGTGGAGCAAAAGTGGAAGGGACGGTCCTCTGCGGCGTTGCGACTGGCATCGGGGACCAAATGTTCGGCCTTAAACACGCACGCACGCACGCACGCACGCACGCACGCACGCACGCACGCACGCACGCACGCACGCACGCACGCACGCACGCACGCACGCACGCACGCACGCACGCACGCACGCACGCACGCACGCACGCACGCACGCACGCACGCACGCACGCACGCACGCACGCACGCACGCACGCACGCACGCACGCACGCACGCACGCACGCACGCACGCACGCACGCACGCACGCACGCACGCACGCACGCACGCACGCACGCACGCACGCACGCACGCACGCACGCACGCACGCACGCACGCACGCACGCACGCACGCACGCACGCACGCACGCACGCACGCACGCACGCACGCACGCACGCACGCACGCACGCACGCACGCACGCACGCACGCACGCACGCACGCACGCACGCACGCACGCACGCACGCACGCACGCACGCACGCACGCACGCACGCACGCACGCACGCACGCACGCACGCACGCACGCACGCAAAGTTGCTCTACGCTGGAGCGTACCTACTTAGTGCCTTTTTATCAATGCTCAGTGGCAAAAATACAATATCTCGGTCAAAAGTATATTGCTTCGAGAAAAAAAGTATATGATAAAACGTTGCGTTCGAAAGAGTCCATGAAGAAACTTCAGCATTTTTTCATCTGTTGCAGCGCTCCGTATATCATTGAAGCGCAATTAAACGTATATCTATCAAACATATATCGAACCACTATCAATACACAGTCGAATAGCTATAAAGAGTTATTGAATAGCTATTAAATAGCTATCGAACCGCTATCCAACTGCTATCGAATCGCTATTCAACTGCTATCGGACAACTATTAAACAGCTATCAAATCGCTATTGAATCGGTCCACTTTCAACGTCTCGATAAATATCTATCTACTGTACTTACTTAGAGTATCTATCTACTGTACTTACTTAGTCTATCGTATTACTGTGGGTGATACGAGTAACAAAAATAAAATATTAATACGATAACATACATTTATTTTAAAAATCTTCCTCAGTTCTTTCTGGTCGCATCACCATGGACCACCAGTTAAATATTTTAAATACATTTTGTAAATAAGTAAAAAGGAAAAAGGGGTTACGAGCCTAAAAACAATCAACATAAAATGACAAATTGTATAAATAGTAAAAAAATAAAATAAAACATGTCATAAAATTAAAAACGTAAATTATAATTTGACAATCAGAAGGTGAACAAAACAAACGTTTCGATCCTTGTTGGATCATTTTCAATGTGATAAATAAATTAACATTAGAAATGTAACATAGATAAAACATAAGAAATTAAATAAAATTCGCACGCATTCGGACGCAATATTAACTATAAAACTCGCTCCAAATTGAGAGGAAATCAAACAAACGATTATAATTGACACAAATGTGCTCCTCCGAATCGTGTGTGTGTATAAGGACGACATGTTTCTGTTGAGCATGTATAAATTATAATAATAAATTAACGACGGAAGTAAATACAAATAATAAAAAAAGTACAAATCGAGTCGTAAACAATAAAAAGAAAGGTACAAAACAAGTCGCAAGTAATAAGTTAAAATTAAAAGAAAGAGGCAAAAATTATCTTTGATATAAGACAAGCACATAAGAAATAATAATGACGATAGAAAAAGAGTAAAATGCCGACATTCATTGTATATGTATAATGAGTTTAGAACAAATAAATTTATAATAAATACCTATGTATGTCAAAATGATGTGTTATCGATTAGGCAATGCGATGGGAATCGAAATTGATCATCTCTCTAGGAAGCTAAGAGATAAAGTATGATATATAAAGACAGGAAGGTTGAAATGGAAAACTAAAAGAAAGGGGAACATAAGAAGGAGAAAATAAAGTAGAAGGGAGAGAAGAACATTTTGTAAAGTGCAATACTTAGCGTATTTTCCACATCGCATAATATAATAATCTAGATTACTAAGAGATTTTACATCTTCGTAATGCACATCCAGAGTTTCGATTACATCATCGTTGTCAAATATATCTGCCAACCATTCTTTTTCGTGTCTTTTGATATATACAGGGTGGGCCATCTATTGGTACGTTTTTAAAAATGCGATCAAATGAGCATACATTGATATTTTTTATTAATTTTTTTTTTGTTGTGAAGCTAAAAGTATCCGCGTCAAGAATGAAAAACGATTTCGTTCATGTGGCTCCCTCTACTGGCCTTACAGTATGCCATTCGGTCACCCCAATTATTAATGACATTTTGGACTATTGTTTTTCAAAGCTGGAATTGTCTCACACTTTGGGCCACAGCCTCAATATTCTCGGGTGTGCGCACTGTCCGAGCTCTGGGACCACTTCTGTCATCCACTAACATCCCTTTCTCACGAACTTTCCTCACCAATTTGCGTATAGCTCCTTCGGTGCTCCATATTTCTTTTCAAAATTCGTACAGTTTCGGCGACACAGCACTGACTTTGAAAATAAGTTTTTAAAATTTCAAAACGCTCTTCAAGAGAAAACATGTTGTTTCGTGCCGCGGACGGTATGACTAATAAACTGTCAAAATTTCGGGTCTGTAGCTCGTTCGGTGTTGCCATACGACGAAATTCAAAAACGTACCAATAGATGGCCCACCCTATACGATAGCTTTATTCTCTTCTATCTCGGTCTCTGTAATTAAAAGCCTCGCCATGCTGTACGGAATTATCCTGTCGTCCCATCGCAATCCATGATGATAAACACTCAACCAAGATTTGTTGGATATCGTAAGAAAATTCTATAGCCTAGAACAAAAAAAATGTAGTGCGTGAGAATGGTTCTCTTATTCAACACCTATTTCATTGTGATGGTAAATCTTTTTTCGACGATGAATTCTTGCAGTTCCACAAACGTCGATATAACGAGACCAATTTCTCGAGACTGCACCTCATCCCAGTTTTTTTTCTCTCTTTTAAATTCTGGATACTTGCTAACGTTGCAATTTTCATGATTTTGCGCTATGTTAGACAACGAAGTACACGATCATGTATGATGAGACAATAGGAGGTACTTAGCGGGCACATTCTTCTTACAGTCAAATTCTATTCGTACATTCACGGTGGCACTCTTGCCGGATGTTTTGTCGGGAACAATGAATGAGTAAAATGCCGCAAAAAGTCTTTTCTTGATAAACGAAACCAAGTCTCGCAGCGATTCGAAGCAGTTGATTCTGTAATAGGCTTTACAAAAACGCGCTTACATATCAAACAAGTATCTTTTTTTGCCAAAATCCAAATTCAAATCATCGTCAACGGATAAAACTCCGAATTTAAATAAAGTTTCACAAATTACAATTGTCAAATACGTTAGCATCTTGAGACATGATTCTTTCGGCCGATCTGCAAAGCAAAAACAATGTATCGCAGTTTCTCAAGCTGAGTCACTGCTTTGACGGCCCATGAATATTTGGTTGTATCCTTTAACAGAGGATACTCATACAGATATCATGAGCAAAAACTCATGCTCAGATAATGATCGCTTTCTAATGCTTGTAGCATTGATAGTTTATTGGTCTTGTTTAACATAATGTGAGGCATCCGCCACTATATTTTGAATAATTCAACTTCCGTCGCAGGATTTCCTACCAAGCGATTGTCGTTGCAAGCTCGTATCAAAATCAATTCGTGGCGAGCGTCGACGACCACGCGTTTGTAATCTTCGAAGAAACTTAACAACATGTTTAGCGGTACGCAAAAATTAAAGTGTTTCCGTTATGTCGGATCTAGAGTTCTATCTAGCGTTCAGCGCAATTAAAGATTTGTCGTATATCAGTGACAGATAGTTCTTGATAATACTGGTAACTTCGACGTTTCTGTTGCGGCTAATCTCCATATCATTGAGTTCGTATCGAATTTTATCAAATATGAACGCTACGTAATTATTTCCAAGTCATTGATCATTTTTCTTTTTCGCCATTATTCTTCTCGATGTAGAGATAACTAAGGTTGATGATTTTGTCCGGATCTATAGATATTCGGGTATCCGAATATCCGGATAATGATATTATCCCGAATATTGAAATACAATATTCTGCGAATCTGGATCCGGATATCCGAATCCATCCGGATTCAATCTTTTGGATCCATTATATCATAAATCTGGTTTCTGATTAAATTACAGACTTCACTAAAGGAAAATTGCTGATGACTGATATAGGTATATTTCTAAAGCGACACCCCCTTATTTTGCAGAAATTAACTATTGTACTTTATTAATAAAAATATGATCTGTTTAGTTAATTAAAATTATATTAAAATATATAAAATTATATATTAAATTAAAATTAAAATTGTATTAATATATTAGGTGTAGTAAAAAGAAATCCATTATTTTTCCAATAGATGGTTTTAGTAATCACGCGTAGACGAGATACAGATTACTAAAGCCATCTATTGCAAAAATAATGGATTTCTTTTTACTACACCTAATATAAAAGTATATTCAGCCTAAATTAATATATTGTATAAACCAAAATAAATATATAAAGTTTTTCTCTCGCTTTCTTGCTCTCTCTTTCTTGGTCTCACTATTTTTTGCTCTTTTTCACACACTCCCTCCCTCCCTCTCTCTTGAGTCTTCACTCTTTCGCTCTCTCATACATATATACACATACACACACACACACCCTTCCAGAAATGACAATGGAATCAACATCAAATCGAATCTAATTCGACATCGATTGTCATTTCTCACTGAGCTGTATGTATAAAGAAAGATATTGAGAGATTTGAAATCCGAATAAAGAATGGTTTAATCATTAAACTTTAACGGTTCGAATATCTAAACAGTTGGAAACAGATTCGGATTCGAAAGATCCGTTTCAATTGAATATTTTACTTCGGATCTATCTCTATCTCGGATACCCGTCAATCTTAGTTTTTAGACTCTTTGTTTATACCCATTCTAACTTTTTTACTCAATACCAATGGCGCGATTATGTTCTTAAATTTGTGTCTCCTGTTATCCTGTGTCCAGTACTTGATTATCCGCGCTATGACAGCATTGGTGAACGTTTGTTCAATAGAATATATATAAATTTATATATCAGTATCTGTACAGATAATTTCGTTGAGAAATTTTATGAAAATTAATTCATGCAATCTAGGTGTTCCATCATATATTTTCCTATTTATAATTATGTCATCGTTTTACCATCCAAGGCGATATGTTTGTCATCGAACATCGTTTCCTCATCGCTGAAATAAACTCCATACACGTCAGATATTTCTATTCCAACGGACCATAATTTATTTGCAGCTTTTCTTGCTGTGTTTGAAGCAGGTGTCGAATGGATGTTACGAGCAGTTCATTGGCGACTTCGAACATTTATTCGACGGAGGGAACGTACGAATATTCATACGATAATTCGCGCAGCTTATTTCAGACATTTCGTTCAGTGGATGGCACAGTTTTCGATTGACTCAACATTGATTTCACAGGCGTGGAAGCTTATATAGGATTGTCGTACGAGGCATTAGTCGTTTTTGCTTCCGTTTTTGTTCCTCTTTCTCTCTTGAAAAGGACGTTTCGTTTTGTAAGATTTTACGGAATATAGTATGCGCGCTGTAGTATATATCACCCTAGAGTTGATCACACTTTAACACGTACACATGGCGTACGCGTGCGATTTCTAGAAGTTTCGGCGCTACTTACCGCCGTGAGAAACGGAATTTGCCGGAACACTAGCGATCAAGTATTGAAATTCGGATCGTTCGCGATCATTTTCGTATTCCGGTTTTTACACCGTTCAATATCCGTAATTAGAATAAATCGAGTTTATGAGTAAATCGAGAACCGTTATATACAACATTCAGTGACTGATATTTATTTTGTGACGATATTTGTGATGATATTTATTTTTCAATCTATCTCTATCTTGATCAGAATTGTAAATAATTAATTACATTTTAAATTAAATTACATGTTTAATTGACAATTGAAATGAGCAAATTTAATTCGACATCATTCTATTGATGATTGATTTAAGCAAATTTAATTCAAACTTTCCGATTGACGATTGATTCAAGCGGAGTTAATTACAGTCGAACTTCTAAAAGTAACTTGTCGGGACTGACTTCCGTAAAAGTAAACAAATGCGCATGCGGTTGCTACATGGGAGGTCAAGACATGACTTTTACGGAGGTTAAAACAAAACGGAGATTAACTTTACGGAAGTTAGATGGAGTAAAAGATGTTAAATTGAAAATTGAAATGGGCGAATTCAATTGAACATCATTTAATTAACGACTGATTTAAGCAGAGTTAATTAAAAGTCCTTTAATTGACGAGTGAAAAGGAAATTGGACGGAGAGAAGAAAAGGAATTAGGGTCACGAATTTTTGGAAGAGGAATGACAACAGAGAGTTTCCATGTAAGAAACATATTTTCAGATAGACAGTGATTAAGGATGTCTAGAAAAGAATCTAAACAATATGGATAGTGCGTAAAAACATGCCAGATAAGTCAAAAGGGCCATTGTTGTCAAAAGGGATTGTTGTTGACGTGTTTGCGAAAACGATTTTCGTTCTCTCATAAAACATTATTTTTTGAGAGGCAAAACGGCGAAGGAAACAAAAGAAAAGTTGGATAAATATTATGTGGCTAATACTCCGTCAGATTACACCGTCAAATATTGGTTTCGAGAGTTTCGTGGTGGCCGCAACTCCACTACCGATGAAGTCCGCAGCGGCAGGCCCTCCGATGCGGTTACCGAGGAAAATGTCAAAAAAATACATGAAATGGTATTGGCTGACCGGAAAGTGCAGGTGCGCGAGCTAGCAGATGTTACAAAGATTAGTACTGAGCGAACACGCCATATTTTGGGCGAGATTCTGCATAAGAAAAAAATTTTTTTCATTCCCAAGGAGGTTACTTTTCACCCCACCTACTACAGGTTGGCTCACCTTGGCTGCTTCTTCACAAATGTGAAGGAGTCTGTAATAATAAAGGGTGGTGAGAAGGAAGTAATCCAGCGTATCAAAAGAATACGAGGAAGAAGGACGAGAAGAGATAAAGTAATCATTTAGAGAGAAGAGAGATTATGGAGATGGGATGGAATAGCGTAAGATGAGAAAGAATTATATCCGCCTAAAGTGGAGAGATTTCGTCAGAATAGGCGCGAGGAATTATGAAGAGGATGGAAAAGTTTACTTTTCTCTTCTAATGGCAACTGTAGTGGTATTTCGAAGCAGTTTATAATTCAGCCAATGTTTATCAGAATGAGTATGTTTAAACTTTGCAAGAGTGCGATTGTTTATTTTAATAAGTCTGTGAATCGTCGAGGTGAGCTACAATGCGGGCGGACAAGTTATGCTTAAAAATAATAGGAGCATGGCGATTAAAAATTGACGTGACAGTAATTAGGAAATTATTTACCTTACCATTTGGGCTAGGTGCATCATAAATGTGAGACCGGTCGACTTATTCGAGTTCACGAGAAATTGCTGTCTCAGCTGCATTCGATATACAACTTCTAAGTACTGTATGCCGAGTGCGACAGGGCTTCAAATTCAAAAGAGCAAAAATGATGAAGGTCATTGATATCAAAAATGTCGCTAGCACCAACCTATAGCACAGCAACATCAGATGTGGTAGTCAGATCAAGAAGTGAAGTCGTATCGCAGGTACATATGTAGGAGAGTTTACTTTGCTTCAGAAAGAAAAATGATGAGATGTTATTAATACGATGTACACCTCAGTTCGATTGATTAAGCATATCTATATTAAAATCGGTTATTGCGAGGAATATTGCTAAGGTCTCGGTAGTCTAAAGGTTTAAGACGCTCGCATGGAATGCGAGAGATCAGGGTTCGACTCTTGATCAAGGCAATTTTCGTAATAAGTTTATTACAGTTTTTTAAGATTAAATTTGGGAAATTTGGGGAGATTATTAATATTTCAGATTATGTTGAAAGTCCGACAATCATATCGGCACGCAATTATAATTTCTAAAATTAATTCATTTAAATGAATATATATATAATAGTTTAACATCTTAACCTCAGACTTCAGACCATAGGCGTAGTGGCGTTTCCATTATTTAAAATAATAACATAAACAGTCTTATTTCCAATCTTATTATATTATATCGCCCATGCAAATAATGAAACCAGCCATGCTTACCATAACATTATTTACATAAAAGTATGACAAGAGTACATAATTTCGAAAGGGGTGAGTTTGGAGGTTTATAAATTGAAAAATTGTCGATACGTTTACGATGAAGAATTACAATAATTCCGATAATGTTGATGGATAGGCCATCGAGAGAGACGACAGAGCTAATGTCACAAAAAGATGACAAATTACATACATATAGGGTGATGCCGCCATCGAGGGCATTAATACGTCTGTCAGAATGGCTAAAGCAGTAACTATCTATACATAGAAAACTAGAATCGTCCGTCTCATATAGCCAGATCTCATTGACAGCCAAAATGTCAAATCTATGTAGCGACAATGTATCAGAAAGGAGGGAAGGAGAGGAATGAACGAGTGCAAATTTATGTAAGTAATGTTAAAAGTATTACGATGAGACGATAAATTGAACGAGAAATTTTGACCGATAGGTGCATCAGAGGATATCAAGGAATCAGAAACGTTTGGAGATGGTGGTATGTTAGAAGATTGAGAAGAGTCTTGTATATTTAATAAATGAGAGGAGAGGAAAAAAGGTAAAAAAATGGGGAAAAATGGGCAACTGATATATCTTCTATCATGATGAATAACCAAGCATTGAAGGTGCGACAAAGAGGCTTCATTCAATCTAATCCAATAATCCAAAGAAATCACAAATCGAAATGATTCAGGCGATTTATAACGATGGGAAGGCTGACCATCGGCACAACGGAAATGCACCATTCCGTTTCGCATCCAAACATACTTCATACCCAACAGCCCGGCAGCTTTTTTGCCTTACACAGAGTGTGTCGCTCAATCGCGTGGATCTCTCAAGATTAACTTTGCTCGAAAATCAGGATTCAAGGATGTCAGATGCAGATTCCTCCATCGACGGCAAAGAGCAATCCATTCGTTTCTTTTTCAAACTGTGAAGAATTTCACAGTAAGCGGACGAAAGGAAGAGGAGAGCTCTGTAATTCTACGAGAAGATTCAATCTCATTATCAGTAATAGACCAGGATTGTTCATTTTATCCATTAAAGTTTTTAAAATTAATAATTAACGAAGACAAAAATAATTAAAAGATAAAAATATAATTGAAAATTAAAATGAGCAAATTCAATTGAACAAATGATTTAAATAAATTTAACTCAAACTTTTCGATTGATTCAGGCGGAATTAATTAAAAGACGTTTAATTGAAAATTGAAATGGGCGAATTCAATTGAACATCATTCAATTGACGATTAATTGATGATACCGTATACAGCCATATTAATTTTGATAACCCTGATTTTGTCAGATACAAATTTACTACTGACACATATGACACAGATTTATTTATGTAGAAGTATAATGCATAAAAGTGCATAAAGGATACATATAAGTACAATTCAGAAGATGAAACACACGTGAAATAATCTTAACATTCTCGAGCAAAGAAAAGCAGATACCGATAAGTGTCTACGCAAAAATTTTGGTTAGGATAGCAGCATCCAATAGACTATTGTGTACTTGAACGTGTACTATGTACACTTCCGCCATATTGATGCAACATTTCAGAAATTAATTGGAATACTTTATAAATCTAGTGACTTTAGTGAACTTGAAAAGCGAATGCATTCTAGGTGAAATAGGTCTTCATTCCCGAGTTTGATCTCTTCCTTTTTCCTCCATGGACATTAAAAATTTAGCTGGTAAAAACCATAGACATAGTATCTTTAGATTGCACATTTGAGGGGATGAGTGGAAGTAGTCCTCATTTAGAAAAGGACGCACTTATTTGGCCTAGAGTACCTATAATAAGAGTACGTCCAACAGATAATTGGTCCGCCAAATTGAAGCGGAAGTTGCATACCTATGTATACTTATGTATCAGTGTACATACATATAGTGTACACCATTTACACTTTCAAGATAGTTTTCTGTTGTCAGAGGTGAGTTGTTTATTTACTGATCATTTTATTCGAGTCATTCAAATTGAGAAGAATGACAAATGGATTGCAGTGGAATTATATATTCATTTAATGAAATAAAAATGTGATTTATATTGTGTAGTCATTATAACTTAACCTTTTTTTTTGTTGACACATTAGAGCTACAATGCCTGGCTGTATAGCAGATTAGTGCACAAACTCTGCGAAAAAGGATTTTAAAATATGTTCATTTTCTTCGAGATCCTATTATCAAAAAGACAAAAAATTTGGACTAAAACAGGACAAGACTGAACTTCATCTAATAATTCAATATTATAAATATAATATGAAATTAGTAAAAATTGCTTTTGTGATTTTTCAATATAAATAAATTATTAAATGACGTATGTTATTCCAGGTCCATTTTAATGAAGAAATACAGAAATGCAGACTGAATCGGGAGACTGGAAATGGCAAGCGTATGGTGAAAAAAGATGATGTTTCGATTGTGTTTGATGAATTCGTATTTCAAATATAATACAAGAAAGTGTATATAGAATATATTGATTTATTATTTTGTATTATTATACAATTCTATTGTCACTGATAATATTTTGGATATAAATTGACAAAAATTGTGTATATACTAAAATATCGTAATAAATATATCTAATAAAAAATTAAATACATTTTTAAAAAAGTAGTTGATACTCTTAAAATCCTATTTTCAAGCTCATTCATTTTTATACTATTTATTTTTAAATAAATTTAACTTTCATTCTATTCATATTTATCTCTGTTGTCATTCTTCTTTAATTTATTCATTATAAAATCATTGGCTCTCTCCCTCTGCGTTCAGCAGAATATTTATTTTGCAATTGTTAGAAATTTTTTCCGCGCTGATTGAATTATATATTTTTAGAGGAATGATCTTATCTCAGTACGTCGATTCGATGTCGATCCATTATAATTTTTGACTAGTTTGTTATATGTACATACAATTTCAGTTTTACACTTCAGCTTGTATTCCAAAATTTACCAATACTGAAAATCTATAATTTACATTACGTACACTATAGATTTTCAGTACTGGCAGTAAATTTTTAAATATTGGGTCATCTAAAAAGTATCCGCGGTACTTTGTCACTAGATATATGACCATCAACACATATCTAATGACAAAAAACCGCGGATACTTTTTAGATGACCCAATATTTGAAAATGCGTGCGCGTTTCGATGCGTTTCCAGTTTTACCTCATTCACGCTTTGTTGGCCATAATTCTTATTATAGGTACTCTAATTTGGCTCAGAGAGAATTAAGGGAGAGTGGAGCGGAGAGTATTTTTTTCTCTGATTGATTCCGTCATTTATTGTGCACTTCTGCAAATATGCATATGTACATATATATATACATACACACAAACTAGTACTGTACAATACTATATGTGCAGTACCATATGTTCTATGACACTCGTACCACATTTTCTATTCACTCCAATGATAAATTGAAAATGGCGACTTCCGGCTGAATCTGTTCCACTCTCCCTTGATTTTCTCTGGATCAAATGAGTGCGTCTTTTTCTAAATGAGGACTATCCCATTTCTCAAATTTTTAACAATGCTCGATCTAGAGATATTATGTCTGTATTAAAAATTCACCAACAATCATGGTGGAAGAAGACAATTTCAAGGATGTGCAGTAGTCAAATTTGTTCAACCAATAGAATGCTAGCATTTGTTTGATTAACATTTGAATAACTTGTATTTGATTGGCAGATCATGACGTATAGTATGCACACTGCTACACTTTTCTCTTTAGAGGTTTGTCACGTCACATACATGTTTCAACATGTTTTTACCATAGCTCTTACTCATTCTAACGAGTGCGTTTGAGTGAGTAGGAGCTGCGGTTGGAAGAAGTAGGAGTATGTTGAAACATGCGACGCGAACATATCTTAGGAAGAAAGAAAAGGAATAAAGATAAACTGATGCACAAGTTTAGCCAAAAAGAACAGACCTCTTGTCTTCCACCATGCCAATAATGACAACATTCATCTGCATATGTTGATTAATGCACAACGCAATTCAAATAAACATTCGTGACTTTCCTCGCCAAGAAAATCTGCTGCTTTATCTTGTAAGAATAAGAGCTACTTATACAGGTGAGGTCATTGCCATTGAATTATCCAGAATACATGCGTTATCTGTATTAAATGAAAAAAAAAATAGTAGCGACGGTTATTAATGATGGATAATAATAATTTAATCACTTAATTTTATCATAGTTTTCAAAATAATTGACTTAAGTAGTAGTACTGTTATTGGAAACTGAAAGACTGAGCGCGAATAATGTGAACGAGTTGGAAGAAGAGGAAATGCTTTCAATGTCAGCGTTTCGGTGCAGAAGAGCTTTAACTTATATATTGATCAACCTACGCGGTTTACTGTAGCCTGATATTACATTTGAATTATGCGTTAAAAATGGCTATAATTTTACGTGTAAGATTATCAACACTCCGCTGGATACGATGATGATTGTGCGCAAATGCCCGAAAATCAAAGTTTTCCTTTCAGACTCAACGTCTATGGAAACTGTCTTCCAGTTGCTGGCATACTCACAAACCCTGAAAATCTAACAATTTTTATATTTTGAAAACGCGATTAAATGTGATTTGCTCACTAATTTTATCCTTTATATACTACACTGGCAACGAATATTTTGTAGGTTATTAAATTAGATTATTTGTAGGTTAATTGTGAGCTATCTAAAAATTGTGAGGTAGAAAGATATTGTAGAATTTATTTAAAGATCGACAGGAGTGACGAATTTATTTACACCTTAATTACGGCGTAGATAGGAATACCGCAATTATTTAGCCGTAATTTCGTAGTATATAATTTTAAAAAATTCATTTCCGATAGAGATTTCTATATAGCCTCTTTTGCAAAGCTGTTAGTTTTCAGACGGACATGAACACTACAAGTGGTGAGGATGATCTAGAAAAGTAATAAGTAAGCCATCGGAGGGCCTTGATCTCGTAGCTTTTTTCTAGATTATCCCTTTCAATCTTTCACCACTCGTAACATTCATGTTACTCTGAAATCTAAGAGTTGCTTTCCTGTCGTATAGTTTCTACTTATAATACTAGCTTTATATATGAAAAATTAAAAAAAAAATTAAATAAGGAACTATACAAAAATAAATAGAGAAGTAGATAGCAAATAGAAAAATAAATAGAATAATTGTATACATATTTAAATAATTGTTTACAATATATTTAATTTATGTATATATATATATATATCTATCTATATATAATCTATGTATTATATATACTTGAATCTATGAATATTTAATATATGTGATCATTTAAAGAATAAAATTAATATTTGAACAAAGTAAACTAACATTGAATTAAGAATCGCAATGTTGTTATATACTAAAAATAGAAGAAATTGAATTCAAAGTATCACACATTTTTATTTTTGTTATCAAAATTTATGTATATTATCTAATATCTATACATATTTCGTTTTCATATTTGCAGCTACAAACACTCGTTTTTCATATGATAATCTATTATATTTAGCGATATATTCATTATAGTCGCGTATAAAAATAACCTCTTAATTGATGCTGATGTAGGTATACATGTATTAAACTTAAACGTAAAACATAAACATACGAGGTCTGTTCAAAAAGTATCGCGAATTTTGAATTTCCGCGGGTTACGTATATTCGATTTTCGATTTTTTTTGTGGCATTATGTTGGTACTCATGTCTCTCACTTATGCCGACAAGTTCGGCCATTTTGAATGTTCAGTTAATTTTTGACAGCTGCTTTGCTTGCACGTGTTTTGGCTCGTCTTCGATTTTTGCCTATTCCAAAAAATGGATCAAAGAATCTGTATCAAATTTTGTATGAAAAACAAAATTAAGTGGACGCATTCTGAATGTTGACTGTGACATATGGTGAAGCTACCTTGGACCGAAGCAACGTTTATCGGTGGTACAATGTTTTCAGAGGGAGAAGAAGTGAAGACGAAGAGCGTGCCGGACGCCCGAGCACGTCAACAACAGACGAAAACATTGATGAAGTGAAGAAAATAGTATTGGCCAATCGTCGAATCCGAAACCGTTAGAAAAGTTACTGAGGACCTAAACATATCGATTGGCTCATGCCATTCGATTTTTACCAATGATTTGGGCATGAGACGGGTCGCCGCGAAATTGGCTTTTACATGATAACGCCCCTGCTCACACATCGTTGCTTGTGCGCGAATTTTTGGCCAAAAACAACACACTAATGATGCCGCAGCCACCGTATTTCCCAGATCTGGCCCCCTGTGACTTTTTCTTGTTCCCGAAATCTTGTCCTCGAAATTGAAGAGGCCCATGAAAGGACGATGCTATGCTACGATTGAGGAGATAAAGACGGCATCGAAGGAGGAGCTGAACAAGATCACAAAAAATGATTTTTTGAAGTGCTTCGAGGATTGGAAAAAACGTTGGCACAAGTGTATAATATCTGATGGGGATTACTTTGAAGGGGACAAAATAGATATTTATGAATAAATAAATAATTTTTGAAAAAACACAAAATTCGCGATAGTTTTTGAACAGACCTCGTATATATAATACGGAATATATGTTTCAGGACCTTGGAGATTATATACCTACAATTTTTATTATGCACAAACTTCTAACGATATGTGTTTTGAAAATGATAATACTATTACATATTGGTGCGACGGCCAAATTACTGAGACAATGTAGAGATGAAGATAAATTCTTGGATTCCAAGCAATGCAAAATTAAATTGGAAAAAATAATTATTAACTTACGAATGGTTCATCCTGATCTGAAGGGTTAAAAATTATTGAACGATTGACAAATAATTTTTTTGTTATAATAACAAAAAAATGTGATGATTACAAGATTGCATGAATCTACGTTATGAATATAATTATGGTAATTTTTATACTGTAATAGTAAACAATTAGTATATTTTAAACTTATTTGTTATTGATACTTGTTCTTTACATTTTGTATATATATTATAAATGATGTTTTCTGGTTAAAGAATCACAATGTTGCTATATACCGAAAATAGAAGAATTGAATTCAAATATCGCATATTTTTATTTTTGTCAAAATTTGTGTATACTATCTAGGATGAAGTGAAAAAAGTGAAAGTCGTTTCGATCAGAACGTAGGGGGTTTCAAAAGTTGTGTATTGACGTCAATAAAAAAAAGTCAAAATCCGATCGAATAATATTTTTTGACTCCGCAACGCGGTTGAAGTTTTCAGATTTTGATAAAAAAGTCCAAAAATATGAAAATTTTAATAAGAGCTATTTTTACGAACATCATTTATATGTGCTATTTCATGATCTTTTATAACAAAAACACCATAAAAAATCATTTTTGCATCACCCCATGAGTTTTACATAAAGAGAGTAAGCTTCGAGTTAATGATCAAAAATTGCACTTTTTTCATATATGCAATGTGCAACTCTTCGTCCTACTAATCCTTTTGTCTAAGCGATTCACCACGCGAAGGTGGCTGCGCTTCAAGTTTCTTCCACATCCTACTCAATCAACCAGGACGTGAAAATATTTATACAAGTTCTTGTTTAAAATTTGTAATTCTTTTTGGTTTCAAAACAAGACATTTTTTTTCTCAAATTTATGTTCGTAAAAATAGCCTTATTAAAATTTTCATATCCGAAACTTCAACTGCATTGCGAAGGCAAAAGATATTATCCGGACTGAAATTTTGACCCTTTCTTATTGACGTCAATACACAATTCTCTACGTTCCGATCGAACGATTTTCACTTTTCTCGCTCCACTCTACTACCTATACATATCTTTTCTTTATATTTACAGCTAAAAAACACTCATTTTTCAAAGGAATTATCTGATAATCTATTACATTTAGCGATATTCATCATAACCGCATATGAAAATAATCTTTTAACTGGTGCTGATAAAGATATACATATATTGAACTTACATAATAAACAATTATTTCACCCATTAGAATTGATGTAATACATCTAAAGTTCTATTAGAATTCAAAAATCGCCAAATTTCTAAAGAATTCTCGCCTTGACATGTAATAAGTAAGTTTTTATTGACCTGAGTAAAACTTTCGTCAAAATAAAAAAAATCGTCTTGTTCCATTGTTCCAGCATTTTATTATCATTTTCGGAGTCACTAAATGCCGCTTTGATCAATTGTTGCACTTTTAATATCTGATCACTGAAGCAAACTAACTATCGGTTTTCGAATTGTGATTGTGTAATTGCAGCAAGAGCAGCAACTTCTTCAGGACCATCAATTTCAAAGAAGTCATTAAATCTATTAATTAAGCTTTTTTGTTGTTATAGTGATAGTTATAACTAATATAATAGAATAAAAATGAAGCAATTCAGTCATTTAGCAGCTGATCTGAAAATCATTGATTTCCGAAAAGTCAGTGTATCAATTGCCTGCTTCAATTTCCTATTTCAATTGTGAAAATCTTGTGGAAGTAACGCGCAAATCCTGCAAGCTGTTTCTCGCAAGTTGCAAAAAGACGGAATCTATTGCCCGTCATATTAAGAAACCAGGATTGTCAGCAATGACCGCATTTAAAAAGATAACAATCGAAACCAGCTTGAACAGTTGACTAAAGTGCAAGCCAAGTCAACAATTCGAGCAAGTAATATTAACGAACGCCGTAACATACTGGCAGAGTCTTACTATCAGTTGTTATCCGAGACTACGTCCGTATGTCAACAGCTCACGCGTATTAAATCATAAGTTGACCGAATTATAAAGTCAACGCAAAACGCGAACATATCTATGAACAAAAATCGGACCGACGTAAATTGTTTAGTACAAGTTAAGTGACAACAATCTTGTAATCTAAATTCATAAGCTAATAAAGTGTATAAATTTGTGACATTGTAAGAAGTAACTAATTATTAAAGTGTTGGTTTTGTGTATTTGCTGGCTTATCTCTGTATTTTGATCCTTGGCGAATCCCCTATCCGTATCCTTCACCCAAGGGTACAACAAAAATGATAGCAGCAATGAGATTGCCAAAAAAAAGGGATAAACAAACAATCATAACAAAGTCAACCAGAAAGGTTTGGAACAGCAGAGGACAACTCATAAGAATTGCCTAACACATTTTTCCATAAAGGAGGAAAACCCTGAAGGAAAATCAGTCAATAACCAAGCTTGCTGAGACATCAGATATACCATACTACAATATTTCAAGGATCCAAGCACTGAAGATCAAAAAGTGTAAGTCTATCACGCAAGCTAACACTGAAAATTGCGTATGCTGAAATAAGCAAGAATATTCACATAAGAGAAGCACGTTAAAATATGCACTCAATACGAAAAATAAATACGACAAACGAGCTACAAAAAGAGAGACGCTGTATATCGTCTCCTTGAGAAAGCCTTGATAAAATCAGAATGGACGACGACCATCAGAAAATAAGAACGTCGTACAATCAGCACAGCTGACTGATAACGCACACTCATCGTCCCGCTGACATCCTAAACAGAGTAGACAAGCCGAAGAAGGACATGAAGGAACAACGCCGCATCGCTCATCAATGAGACTACGAGGCAACCCGCAACTATCGAAAGACGCTGACAACATGAGATTACGCATTGTAATGTAAGTCAGAAAAATTGTATTAATTCTGCGAGCGAATAACCAGCATAAATAAATCATTTAAATGTGCAAGCAATTGTAAAACGGGTAAATCAATCCAGAAGCGCGAGTAATAAAAAACTGCGTAAGAAAATTTCAATATACTAAATCCACTGCGTAAAGCAAATGCATGACAATAGGAATACGGTACCGCGAATAAATAGTAGACAACGCGAATTACGATTCAGCGAACCGCCATCGTTAAGGATAGCGGAAGACGCATTACATAATATTATAACAAACGTGAATAGAACATTAGATTACTCGGATAATGACTCTCAATCGACAACACCTACGAACGTGACAGTAAACACGAACTTTCATCTTTGACTTAAATGACTACAGTTTCTCCTTGAAACAAACATGGATAACTCTCGATAAACGTTATACTGCGGCGCTACTGCGGAAGAAATCCGGAATATTACGTTCAAGAGACAACCGTGAGACAGTGATGTGAATTCCGGGCCGCTTGCAACACGGTCACTAAATTTAGAAAAGACAATGACTTCCACACACGTGAGATAATAAGCTACGAGCAATTAAAACGAGAATTAGAAAGCGAATATTTGAGCAAAAAATATATCACTCATTTGCAGTTAGAATTTAATTCGCTGAAACAAAAGCCGTCAGAAAACGCACAAAATTTCGAACATTAAGTCGAACATCTCGCCATAGAATTATACGAGTCCATGGAAGAAGGAAAAGATCACTTTCCAGAACAGCAACGAGCCATTTTGAAAAACATAAAAGAACAAGCATTATACAACTTTCAAATCGGTCTAAACAACGAGATAAAATTATTAGTACGCGCACAACGTTATACAAACTTGCAGGAAGCAATCACGGGTGCGAGCGTAGAAGGAAAAATCAAAGAGCCGAGCGCGAAACAATAATATAACAATTGAAACAAATTTGATAACAATAATCCGCGACGTCCACTAAGACGCGGGCATCACTACTAAAAATACGGAAAAAAGGGTCATCTAGAACGCAACTATAGAATGAGCCGATATGCTAATAGATTCTCTCTACCGTCAGCCGAAGGACGACCACCGGCTAATACAGTAGATAAATACTGCAACTATTGCAAAAAATCCGGACATACGCAAGGAATATTGATATATTATATCATTAAACGGATGATGAAAACAAGAATAAATTACGGCGCGAAACGAATAAAAAACATTATCCGAAAAATAATGAGGGCCAAAATATAAAGCGATAAAAATTCAGCTACACAAAGTAACGAGAAAGACGATCAAGACGACGCGAGCTCGTAGAAAAAGCGCACCGCAGCAGATTATCGGGTTACACACGTTCGATGTGCATTATGGAATAAACGGGCTGGATTTAATTATATTATATTATCAGTACAGGAAGCCGAAAGAAATAGAATAAGCTTTTTGTTTGATACCAGGGCAACTATCTCTCTAATTAAATTGAAAATGTTAAAAGGCAAAATCAAAATCGCTGATGGAAAAGTAAAAATCATAGGCGTCACGAGGCAATGTCTACAATCGGAAAAGCGATTGATTCTAATAATCAAACTATATGACGGAGAAATCGAGCATCCCGTATATGTAGTACAGACGATGCAAAATCAAATGCAAATGCAGATGCTCTAAACAAATATGTAGGCGACGTATGTCACATAGACACAGATGCAATGAAGATGCACACCATAGAAAAAAAAGATAACAAATCCGATAAGGAAGACGATACGAACATACAGCGAAGACGAAAGAAGCAAATTTTGTATGAATATCACGACATACCCTTAGGAGGATATCAAGGGATTAAAAGAACTCTTAAACGTATACAACTGAAATATATGTGGCCAGGAATAACCACTGACATAAAAAACTATATAAAAAAATACGAACAGTGTCAAAGGAATAAATCTTTGCGACGCGTACAAGCACCTTTGGTTATCTCTGATATTCCCGAGAAAACATTTGGAAAGTGTGCTCTAGATATAGTAGGACTACAGAGACAGGTAACAAATATATACTAACATTTCAAGATAGTCTCACTAAATTTAGCACGATGATACCGATACCAAATCAAGAAGCCGTAACTATTGTGAAGGAATTCACGACGAAAATAATATTGGAATACGGAATTTCGGAAAAGGTATTTACAAATCAAGGTACTAATTTTTTAAGCAAAATATTTAAAAATGTATGCAAATTATTGAAGATTAGTAAGATACAGCCTATCACCCTCAAAGCAACGAGGACATACTCGAAGAGAACGATTTCGTAGGACTTTAGCTGAATATGTTGGACATTTCGTAAACGCGTATCAAATCAGATCGCGAAAGAACAGTCGAAAGAGGAAAAACAAAAAGCAAAAGAGTATCAAAATAGAAAGTCAAAAGACGTAAATTTAAAATAGGAGATGAAGTACTCTTATTCGACGAAACAGTACGACGGGAAAGATTACGAAAATTAGAATCTCTAGTAGATAGATCCCTACACAATAATCAAGAAAAATTCTGACGTAAATTATACGATCAAAAAGGGACGAAAAACGATGTTAAGCGTTACGCATGTTAATCGTTTAAAAGCATTTACAATCAATTAATACTAAAAATGAAAAATAACTGAAACACTCACCGGTAACAGCAACATCATGCCGGGAGAAGTAATCTAGAAAAGTAATTCAGAGATGTAATCCAAAAATAATTCAAAGTAAAATATTAAAGTAAACACTACACTAATGTTAAGGACTAAATATCACTAAGTATCACTAAAAACCTATTGTAACTACTACTACAAAGAATGATGCAGCGTTAAAAATTGGGCCTCCATCATCGACCTCCGAATCAGATTCGGAGGGCGGCATGATTTGGACAAGATATAGGAGCTCTCCTTCCAGCTGTTCCTCCAATTCTTCCATAATTTCTCATCTTCAACTCCCTATGTCCTCATCCTCATCGGATATGTATATGACCTCAACCGGATCATCTGTAATTCAATTTCGTTATCCGTATCAATCCCATCAGTCTCACCTTCGCCGACATCACTCTCCTCTTTCCCTATAGAGAAGTATGGAACATTATTTGCAACAAGAGGAACTTCCTCCTCATCATCCTCGCACACCTCAAACACGGAAGTAATTACATAAAATATAATAAATTAATATGTTTCATGCACTTGAAACCGTCGAGTTAATGAAGTAACAGACATAAAAATCTAACGAAGTTCAGAAGAGAGAAATGCAAGCGTATTAAAATACGAAATTTTATAGATAAAGTTATGTGAGAGAGTAAAAACTCTCTCATGATAAATAAAGAGGAACCCCACATGAAGAGAAATTAGACGAGAGGAAAAAATAAAACAGGTGAAAAAAATAAATAGCAACGATTAATTGCAGGATCAAGATTCGATCACAATCCTGGGATTTATTTCGAGGAAATTGGAAAATTGTTACTTATTGAAGGAACTAATAATACAAACGGATATCATATCATTAGTGAAGAGAGCAAATCAACTTCAAGAGGATATACAATATTACGAACAAAACAACTGTGCCAAGAATTATTAGCAGATAGGATAAAGGATCTTGTGATAATTTATTTACAGTTCTCGAAAAAGAACACAATAAAACGCAATAATTAGTGGAAAAAATAAAAACCGTTTACAAAATATCACTGAATAAAAGAAGAGAATAAATAGATGAAATAAACTCAATCACGAAATCATTGTTTGGCACTATGGACGCCAATGATGATAAAATTATTAAAGAATAGCTAGCCGTGTTACACGACGAAAATACAGTAATTAAACACGCAATGAAAAATCAATTAAAGGTAATAAATTCAACCATCGCGCATATAGACAACTTAGAACAAACGTTACAAGAAAATGAAAAAACGATGACAATCTTTATAGAGAAACTTAAAGAACAAGGTTAGGTTTTTTTAGTCATAGATATGACCTAGACGAACACTATACTCTTCTGACCGCATTAACAGACAATCTAATGATGGACGCTACAGAAACGATCGACTACATTAATCATATCAAAGAAGGAATTTTGCATCCTAAAGTAATGCCGGTTAAAGATATCATTATAAATTTAAAAGAAGCCGTTACAGGATTATCGAAAGGCTTATACTTTCCATTCAATTTAAATATTGAAGAATGGATAGTGATAGAGAAAATTATCAAAGTCAATGCATACTATAACCGTAACAATGTATATATAATTTTGCGATTTCCTCTGACGTCACCAACGTATGATATGATATGACACGTGACACCGTATCTGTGTATGACAACGACGACGTGTTGTGTCGGTAAAAGTTAATAATAATCGAATAGCTATAGACACGGACAGATATATATACATACGTTGATGGAAAAAGACGAAACGTGAATGCGTTAAAATAAATTCGGATTATTCATGCGAGCGCAATTTTATAATAAGACGAATAAATAAAAATTTCATCTGTGAAATACAAATATATTGGGTATGGGAAAAAGTTCGTAGTATTTTTTCCACTAGATGGCATTAAATGCTCAGCAGTCGGTAACTACTAATCGCATCGTTAACACTAGACATGCGTTTAAAAAGTGACATTTCAACCTTTGTTTTGAGCCGAAAAAGATTGAAATCGGTGAAGTGGACCAAAAGTTATTTTATTTTGGAAATGGAAATAAATAAGAAAAAAATTCGCTACATTTTGCAGTATTATTATAAAGGCAAGAACGCTGCACAGGCTTGTGAAAAAATTTATGCTATTTATGGTGAAGACACTCTATCAAAATCAGCAACACGGAAATGATTCGCTCGTTTTCGTACTGAAATTTCGATGTGAAAGATGAACCTCGCTCCAGTCGATCAATCATTGAAAAGTCCGATGAAATCATGGAAAAAGTCGAGCATGATAAGCATGTGAGCACTGTAGAGATTGCCAGGGAACTAGGCATCGATCACAAAACAATTTTAAATCATTTACACAAAACTGGATACAAAAGGAAGCTCGATGTTTGGGTTCCTCATGAGTTGAGTGTTAAGAACATGATGAACCGAATTAACATTTGCGATACGCTACTGAAACAGAATGAAATTGAGCCATTTCTGAAGAGAATGATAACTGGTGATGAAAAATGGATCACGTACGACAATCCAACTCGCAAAAGATTGTGAATAAAGAAAGGAGAGAAGGCATAAGCAATCGCAAAACCTGGATTGATGACGAAGAAGGTGTGTGGTAGGATTGGAAGGAAATCGTTCACTGTTATCACCTGATCAAACAATTAATTCTGAACTCTACTGTGAACAACTGGAGAGATTACAACAAGCAATTGAGAGGAATGGCCAGAATTAATCAATAGGAAGGGGTGTCGTCTTCCATCACGACAACGCTCAACCATATATCTTTGATAACTCGGCAAAAATTGCGAGAGCTTGGCTGGGAAGTCTTGATGCATCCACCATATAGTCCTGACATAGCACCCTCAAATTATCATTTTTTTGGATCTCTGCAGAACTCTCTTAATGGTGTAAAGCTGGCTTCAAAAGAGGCATGTGAAAATCACTTGAAACAGTTTTTCGACTAGAAACTACAGAAGTTCTATCGCAATGGGATTATGGCTCTGCCCCAAAAATGGCAAAAAATTATTGAAAATAATGGAGCATATTTGATTTAAATAAATTGATTTTAATACTCTAAGAAAAACACTTGAATTTTACTAAAAAATCGCCACGAACTTTTTCCCACATCCAATACTTAAATAAAAAAAAAATCATTATAATAACTGAAAATAAACTTATTACCTCGCCACATATGTTGTAGACATACTTTGTATTTTTTGCAAGAATTAATTATTTATAGATTTTAATATGTCATTGATGTATTAAACTCGTTTCGAAGATGCGAATAAGTATCAAAAATTTGTTAAATTGCTAATCAATTTAACTCGTGATATTACTGCGGTAATTTAGTATTAGGTGTAGTAAAAATAATGGATTTCTTTTTATTATATCTAATAGAATTAGCGTTTCAAAATCAAAAAATCATTTCAGCGCGCGTTTCTAGGAACTATATACGTAGTATATAAATTCAAAAATCATACAAATATTAAGATCCAGCTGAACCGTTTAAGACTTTGATTTCTGTAGTTTGTATTATCACATATATACGGTCCTATAATATATTATATTGTCTTTTAACTAATTCCACTTGAATCAATCGTCAATCGAAATGTTTTAATTGAATTTGATTAAACCAATTGTCAATTAAATGATGTGTGTGTGTTCAATTGAATTCAATCATTTCAATTGTTAATTAAACATTTTTTAATTAACTCCGCTTAAATCAGTTGTCAATCGAAAAGTTTTAATTAAAACTTGTACTCAAAACAATCGTCAACTGAATGATATTTAATTGAATTCGATCGTTTCAATTATCAATTAAATATATAATTTAATTTATTAGGTGTTGGAATTAATTCGTAGCGTTTTACAAGAGATGGCACAAGCAGTACACTATTTCGTTGTTACCTATAGTTCTGTATACATTGTAAACATCTATCATAGGACGTCATTTGCCGTACATAACCTTTCTTGAAATCATAAATAACAATACTGTATAATTCATTGAATATGTCAAAATTTGTGCCAGATAAAGTGTTTTTGCGGGGAGTTTTGCTTCATTACTTTAATATGAACAAAAGTGCAGCTGAAGCTCATCGTATTTTAGTGGATGTGTATAGTGAACATGCTCTGGCTGAGCAAACGTGTAGGAAGTGGTTTGCACGTTTTAAAGCTGGTGATTTCGACTTGGATGACAAGGAGCGACCTGGTCAGCCGAAAAAATTTGAAGATAACGATTTGCAGGCACTGCTCAATGAAAACTCATGTCAAACACTTAAAGAATTATCTACGTCATTGGAAGTTGACTTCTCAACAATAGGAAAACGTCTTAAAAGTTTGGGCATGATCCAGAAGGAAGGACATTGGGTCCCATATGAATTGAAACCAAGGGATATTGAGAGACGTTTTCTCACGTGCGAACTGCTGCTTCAACGGCAGAAAAGAAAAGGTTTTTTGCATCGGATTGTTACCGGTGACGAAAAGTGGATCCATTATGACAATCCAAAGCGCAGAAAGTCATGGGTTAAGCCCGGCGAACCATCAACATCAGTGGCAAAGCCCAATATCCATGGCTCAAAGCTCCTGCTCTGTATTTGGTGGGATCAGAAGGGTGTCATATACTACGAACTGCTAAAACCGCATGAAACCGTTACTGGAGATCTCTACCGACGGCAACTGATGCGCTTGAGCCGTGCATTGAAGCAAAAACGGTCGGAATACTTCGAAAGACACGATAAAGTCATCTTGCTGCACGACAATGCTCGCCCACACGTTGCAAAACCGGTAAAAACATACCTGGAAACACTTAAATGGGAAGTGCTACCGCACCCGCCGTATTCTCCTGATATTGCACCTAGCGACTACCACTTGTTTCGATCATTAGCTCATAGCTTGTGCGAGCAGAAGTTCACATCTTACGAAGATTGTACAAAATGGTTCGATTCCTGGATTTCATCTAAAGATGAACAGTTCTTCCGACGCGGTATTCATTCACTGCCCGAAAGATGGTCAAAAGTAGTAGAAAGTGATGGGAAGTACTTTCATTAATGTATTTTTTAATGCTCATGTGAAATAAATAACATTCTTTCATTAAAAAAACGCTACGAATTAATTCCAACACCTAATAAAAAGTATTTAATTACTTACAACCCTGTAATAGACAGAGAGGAGCCTATACACTTAGCAACCAGCGATAGAGTCTCGAATCTGTTCTCATCTTGGATATTTGGAATACCAAATATAATTAGTTCAGAGTTCAATCTCTGCTCGCGTTCGCATTTATTTAAACGAGCAACAATATTATTAAGACAATGCTGATTAGACGACATCGATTGCACTTGAAGCTATTGAACTTTCCAGTTTAGCGCAGCGACTATCAATATCAATGTCAGAAACAGACGGCCAATCTATCAAGCAATTAGCACATTGTTGCACAGCTGAGGAGAACTGTATAGTAGAAATAGCAGTAAGAGCATCAGAGATCACGCGCGACTTAGATACAGTAGTTTTAATATTTGAAATCTAAAGGCAAGTTGTCAATTCCACAGAAGGTGCAGATACATGAGGCCGGTATGTAACATTTACATGAAGCACAGGGCAACCTCATATCTCAAAAGAAATAGTTCTCAAAAGATAAATAAATATAAAGAGTAGCCGTAAGTAAGTGTTTTATATAAAAACAGTATGTATTACGATAGATAAGAAATTATAAACAAATTATAGAGGTGAACAAAACATTAATAATGAAGATAACTGTTGAGTTCTGAAGTTGTTCACGTAATAAAAGAAAAATAAAAAGTTCACAAAATCAATCTAATATAATCAACAGCTCATCAATCAGTTCACAAAAGCACAATACGCGCAAACACAAAACGAAAGTTTACGAAAACACAATAAGCACGAGACGACAGTTGCGGAGCCCGGGAACAGAGTAAAGAAAATCGAGAAACTCCGCCATAGTTAAAATTAGCAGACACACGCATTCAAAGTCAGTGTCACTATCATGCAATTCCAATCACAGCACTCACAAAAAGAAGTCAAAGCAGTCACTCAAACACAGGCGCGAGCAGTTACAGAGGCTCAACAAACAGAAAATTGAAGACAGGCACATCAGAGAAAAGACATCGGAAAGCGACCCGAAAATACGTCCGACCCTGACAATAGAGGAATTATAATATATAATAATATTTAAGGAAATTAAATCCTTAGGGGAGGGGGAGAGATATATTACGAGTGTCATTGCATAAGCAAAAATAGAACGTAAATATGTAAGCTCGATAACGAGAATTAAAAACAAATTGTAAATATAAATTTTACAAATTGTTTAAAAAAAGTATAAAAGATGTATCACAAGGACGAATAATTAATTGCACGATCAATCCATAAAATTCGACCACTGTATCCTTGATCGAAAATCAGAACGCAGACGCTGATGATGATATGAGCGCTGCTTCGGTAAGGAATAAGATGGCAGAAGTAAGAGATATAACGCGAAGCCAAGAGGTGGGCGGCGAGCAATCTAAAAGAAAACAAAGTGTAACTCTGCCGTTTGGAACAAAAAACCTGGCTCGGCTCGACTAAATTAGGAAAATCAGCAATATAAACTGAGTAAAATAAATTATATTGTTTCATATGAAGATTACAGGAGTACAACTATGTATTACGAGCAAAAAAATACCAAATAAACTAAATCTTATATATATATATATATATATATATATATATATCAAATTAAGATTTAGTTTATTTGGTATTTTTTATATATAAAATATTAATTCGCACACAACTATATAACTCATTGTCATTTGTACATACAACAGATCTTACTCGATTCTTGCTACCAATCTGCCATCAGGTTATGTCAGCAAGCTTTGCTCGGTTTCTACTTATAATCTGCCGTTAGATTATACAGCAGACTTTGTCTGCTTGGGACTTTCACGCGAAGCGACTCCCACGCTACCTCCCTCTACTTGAGGGCGCACGACTTTCACACGAAGCGACTCCCATCTTACCTACACCTCCAAGCAGGGGGAAAGTGAGATAGGAGTTGCTTCGCGTGTAAACAACAAAGTCGTACGTCCGTAAGCAAAAATAAAACATTTTTTTTCAAACTTTTTTGTTAATAACTTTTTAACAAATAATAAGCGATGGCTAATTGTTGGAGATTGCTCAGGATCATGACCTTGACAACATATGTCAAGGTCATGGTCGTCGGCGGTTGCTCCCCTTTCCTGGAGTTTTAGCAAATTTTTTTAAAAAGATTTTTAAAGATTCGTTAATAAGTATGACATCTAAGGATTAATAGACTTAGCAAGTTCATAAAAATGCAAAAAGATATTCTTCCTATATTATCTGGATCCGACGTCTTATTCGACATATGGAATTAACTGTAGACTGTGACGTCTTATGTATTGGTCAGACTAATCGATGTCTAATAACATGTGTTAAAAAGTATAGAAATCATATCAATCGAGACACAGCTCAATACTCTATTATCACGGAACATATATTGGGAAATGGGTACGGTTTTGATTGAGATATATAAAAATTTGTGAAAAAATTTTATCAAAAAGATCGATCAGAGATGATACATATTAAAAAAACAGCAATATGGACTAAATTTGCAAACTGAAACTTCGTCTCTAGAACTAATATATTTGGATATTTTCGCGGATTTATGATACTTCTCTCTTTGTTCTGTATTTTATCGATTTGATTTATATATCCGATTATTTTAATGCTTATTACATCTACAATGTTTTCACCGTTAACGTTTATTAGATATCAGCATTTTCATGTAAGTTTTAATTTATCCTTATTTTTGTAATTTTAATATCATCAATAATTATTTCTATTAAATCTATTGTATTTAATTGTATTAAATATACAGTAAAGCGCACGATATTATCGTGTAGAGTAGTTGTCGCGATGTTACAGCCGGCCGTAATCGCTTTCGGCCTCAAATGTTCGCGGAGCGCTCAGAAGTCAGTTTTGCACACAGAAGGTGAGGTGTCACCAGGAAATTATGACTTTTGATGTATCTGATTAATTTAGATATATTTACAATTATTTACATATATGCAGGTATGTGTTAACTTATAGCCTTGAAAAGAACCGTTTGTATAAGATTGGGTAATGTATTAGCCGCTTAGGATATGGTAGCCTTGATTCACTACGCGTCCACTTCGTGGGGCTCCAGCAATTGTTATTCAAATCGGTTGTGAGATCTTTGGCGAAACGTGCTTCCGCAAGGCTGGCGGTGCCGTTTCTCTGGTGATATCGTACCTCTACTGGACTGTTAGACCAGTACTGGAACGTCTCCGCTGAATTGCGATGATGCTGTGCCTCTGTTGTCGCTCTGCGGTGCTTCGCTGGTAGTCAGACATGCTTGTCGAGCTTGGCAAAAATATGAATACAATTTCTTGTCTCCAGGAATCGCCTTGAGCAATTCGGTTTTACCACGGAACTCCCCGCCAGGTGAATCTTAAACGCGGATGTGCGTTCGTCGCGCCAACCTCCTGGAGGCTGAGTCGTGGTACTCGTGTTTCGCGGTGCAAGCGCTTGCGAGAAAGTTGGCAGACGCCGTGCTTTGTTCTGCAGACACTTACGCTGGGCTGACTGTGGTGTTGGCGCTTGTAGTAAGTCACGTACAGTAAAGTTCACAATTTGATGATCATGTATACGCAGATACTATTATCAATCTCATCGTAAGTGCACATTTTTGTTATAATTACTTTTACAGTGATAGCATCTATATTATTGCACTATGTTATTTAGTTTATTGGAATCTAATGAACAACCATTGATAAGATAAGTCGTAAGAACTAGTTAACTAAATCAAAACTTTTGACTATATTAACTCTTTTATATCGATATCAGGGTTATCCAATTCCTCTCTTGATAAACGTTGACAGCGGATGTGACGCTTCCTATAGAGTGGCAACCTGGGAATGGAACTACGATACCTGAGTCGATAACAATACATGATTCTGATCTTAGCTAAATTTCTCGATTTTTATATCGTTTTAATATTTCGGGTGTTGTGTTAAATTTATTCGTGGTTTGAGGACAAAGGATTTTATGTCCGCGGTGATAAATTACTCGATAATCGTGAATATGTATCAGTTCATTTTTAATAAACTCTACAGTAGAAATACGTCTTATCTCTTCGGAGTCGAATCTCTCTTCGTTTTTCCTTGCGAGAATATTCGCACGCATTTCAACAACCTTCTCGAACCTTCTTTCGAATCACAATATTATTCCGCAGGTATATATTCGCCCTTATCCTTATATTTATACTTTATAATTCGTTTAAAATCGCCAATGGTAATAATTAATAATTATTAGTTACTATTTTGTACATGCATTTTTTAATCCTGCTCGCTACAATGCGAGGAAGGAATTTCTTTGGCCTGTCAAAAGAAAGCAGCAGAGGCTTTAAATGCCTCTATTATTTCGCCGAACTGCTGTGTGTACAGGCAATATTATCCGCATGTGTAACGGCCCATCTGTCGCAATACTGCATGCGTGCCTTTCTTCGAAATACAACGCATCTTCCATATAATTGTGGCGATAATTATCCTCCCCTGCCAGTGATTTACGTCACGAAAAAGAAAACAAAAAAAAACATAAAAATGAGATCAGAGAAACGACCGGAAATAAGAGGGGTCTATTACCATTTGCATTGTCTATATACACCCATGAATTTAATATATCAGTACTTTAATTATTTCGGCGACTCGCGTGCTAAAAAAAAATAATAATAAGTGTATATGAGATCATCAGTCTATCATATATTAAGTGTTGGAATTAATTCGTAGCGTTTTACAAGTGATGGGAAGTACTTTCATTAATGTATTTTTTAATGCTCATGTGAAATAAATAACATTCTTTCATTAAAAACGCTACGAATTAATTCCAACACCTAATATTATTTTAAAAATAAATATAAATACATAAATAAATAAAAGTAAAAAAATTCACTAGAGTCCAAATAGATAAAAGCAAGATAATACAATAAAATAAAACAAAATAAAATTATGATAAAATAATAATTTGCTGCTCTCAGGCCTGCTTGAAAACTCTCCGAGAAACGCACACTTCTACCACTTCTAGTCGTTCCAGCTCTCGGTTGATCCGAGGAAAGCAGCGGATTTTCGGATCTTCCGGGTTCAACGTTCTGCGTGTTATTGTTCCGTCCGTCAACACCATGCCTTGGTATGCCTTCTCTTTCCGATTTATCTGCAATAACAAAAGCTAGCTTTAAACAGTCGATGGAAATCGTCGTATTTTTGCCGTGCACCAGTACAACAAAACTCTTTTCTTCACTGATGACCGCATACGATCCGTCATAGATTGATTGCAATGTCGTCTTCGGTACATCATGTCGGACAAATACTCTTTCTCATTGCCAAGTCCTTATATATGAAATACCGTCGTTCTCCGTGCAATGATGCTTCAATCGGACGTAAATTGTCGAAATGCTTTCGCAGTTCCCTCACAAAATGACATCGCCCGGTCCGTCCGTCGTCCGTTGGCCCAGGAACTATCCCAGAAGCCGCAGCGTCTCTATTCACCAACTCAGTCACGGTCGCTTGCAGGTCATTCTTCCAGGCTGCTCGTATGCTTAGTTACACCGTGGGAAGCACCTTGGTTCATCGGTTTTCCTGGCATCTAATTGCTGTCTTCAATTGGCGATGAAACCGCTCGATCATGCCATTCGCTTGCGAGTGGTATGCCGTCCTCAAGTGCAGTGTTTCCTGAAAATTCATTTAGGTCCCTGAAAAGATAAGACTCGAACTGGCGCCTCTGATCCGTGGTAATCCTGAGAGGCATCCTGAAGCGGCAGATTCACCCCTCGTATAATGTCCTTGCCATCGTCTCAACCTCCTGGTCTCTCATCGCGAATGTCTCCGGCCATCGTATAAAACGGTCAATGCATGTCAAGCTTGCTCTCAGATACTGGCATTATGATTATATCTATGTGAATATATTCACCTTGATGGTATAGCAATTTTTCCAAGAGGTGGCGAAACGTGACGAGACATCTTTGATCTTTGGCAGGGCACGCAGGCACGAGCCCAATCGCGGCAATACTTCCTCATGGATGGCCAGATGTAACGCTGTGCCACGAGTTTGCTCGTCGCCTTAATCTCCGGGTGAACCAAATTGTGGACCAGATCGAATGCAGTCCGCCAAAAAGGCTTCATCAGGAATGGTCTCGGCGTCTCCGCTGCCACGTCGCAGTATACCTGTATATTCCCACTCCAGGGATCGTCAACTTCTCTAGTATGAGACCGGACTCCTGGTGCAAGTAGCGAGCTCCTTATCGTCTTTCTGTGACTCTGCTAGTGCAGCGTAGTCCAAAGATAACCCTAGCTCCTCGATTCTTAATAGCGCGTCCGCCACGACGTTATCCGCGTCCGCCACATGCCGGACGTTTGTGGTAAACTGGCCAATGAAGTCAAGATGATGGATTTGACGTGGTGTACTTCTCTCGGGCTTCTGCTGAAACGCAAGCAAACGTCAGCGACTTGTGATCCGTGTAGACCGCGAACGTCCGCGTCTCCAACACATGCTGAAAGTGTTTAATAGCGAGATAGCCAGAAGCTCCTTGTCAAATGCATTGTACTTAGTCTCGACTGGGCTTAGTTTTTTCGAGAAGAACGCTAAAGGTTTCCAGCCGTTGTCGCCCCACTGCTGTGGGCGCGGCCGCACCGATGCTGTGTTCGGACGCATCGGTAAACAGCGCGAGATTGGCGCCAAACTTCGGGTGCGCAAGAAGGGCAGCCTCTGCTAGTAATTCATTCGATGCTTCGAAAGCTCGCTCGCTGGCGTCCATGACATCGGCATCCTTCCTTTGTCATTCCCGTGCAGGAGATCGTTGAGCGGCGCCAACGTCTTCGCGGCAAGAATCGTCTATAAAAATTAATCATGCCGAGATATCTCCTCAAATAGATAGCAGATCCCCTGCTGTCTCCGGTTTTTTATACTCGCGTATTGCTTGTACGCGTTCTGTCAGCGGACGGGTTCCTTCTCTAATTAGGTAACCCAGAAATTCTATCTCCGACTGACCAAACACGCATTTCGCGGGGTTAATTAAAAATTATCCCGTACTCTCGCAGCCTCTCAAAAACCCTTTTCAAATGCTCCTGGTGCTCATTCGCCAACGCAATGAGGATATCATCTATGTACGCGTAACAGAAATCGAAATCGCGCAGTACCTCATCGATAAACCGTTGAAACGTCTGTGCCGTGTTCCTCAATCCGAACGACATGTATTGAAATTCGTACATACTGAACGGCGTGATGATGGCCGTCTTTGGAATGTCTTCCTTTGATACGTAATACGCTCGCATGAGATCAAGGATCATATGGGAGACCAGGATTAGTTGAATGTAGGGGTAAGTAGAATAATCGAGGCTACATTAAAAACAAAACAGAGACATGCGTAGACGTGTCTAAGCACGCAGCAGCGACTGCCGCTAAGTCTGCTGTAACATTTTGTTGCGAACACATCTATGATAGAAATTACGCTAATTTTAAAAAAATCGTACACCTAAGTAAATATTTTTATTCTTAAAGTTTTTGTTTTACTATTATATGATTGTACGTAATATTTAATTTGTATATATTATTTAATATTATTATATATGATTGACGTATATGATTGTCTGAGATATTTGATTTCTACTTAGATAGTAAGTGTAGTTCTTACTTAATAAAGTCCAACAGATTTTTTTTTGTTTATGTGTCTCTGTTATCGTATATTGTTAAGAGAGAGGGCGCTGTTTGCAATGCAATACATCTCGTTATTTGGTCAACGAGGCGAGAGTAAACTCGTTATCTGGTCGACAAGGCGAGAATTTCGTAAATCTACCAAAAGACCGTAATGGGAAACACGAAATTGGCACCGATAATTGGTCTCGACACATCCGCAATAACAAACCGCCATGTAAATGCGCGTCGCAATCCGAAGCTCAGAGTCATTGTCTCGGTGCTGTATGTGTTTATTGTCGAGCCGTTATTGTTGACCATTGAAAGAAGATCGATCTCTAACGTGGCTCGCGGATCATCTTCCGCGGGTACACGCAGAGATCTGCGCCTGTATCAATTAAAAAGAAAACTTTCGTCGCACTGTCCATCACAAAAAGACGGCGCGTCAAATGGCCTGAATCGCTCACCGTCATCAATGACTGGCCACTGCATTTCTCTGCTGTTGCGCCGAGCAGGGCGGTATGCACCTATGGGTATCCGGTCCGAAACGCCAATACCGATACCAACAAAGCCCGTTCTTCGGGTAACCACGGCCACGCGAACGCGGATGCGATCGCGCTCGATCATGGCCGCGGTTCCGGCGAGGCCGATCTCTACCGATCGCCTCAATTGACCTTCGAAAAGCTGTCAATTGCTCCGCCAAGGTCTCCTGTTGCAAGGTCAATCATAATTGTGCCAACCTCACTTCTAACTTTGCTTCCATTGAAGCTGCATCGTTTACGTTTTGGACTGCGTAAGCTCGTGTAGCCTCAGCTACTTGAAAAGCCGGCGCCCGGGTGACTTCCACGATTGCGTCCATGATGTCCGCGAGCTGATCGACGTATCCGCCGTCCGAGTAACCAAATGCGGCTGAATATATACCGGCAGTCGGCTTAACCAGATCGTTCTTAAGACTTGGTGCCCGACGCCGTTTCCCGCGAGACTACGAAGATGTCGCAAAAACTGGTTTTCTATTGTCGATTTCTTCGTGCTCGAGCAATCAACGAGTCTTATGTTCTTGTGACAGACTCAAACGTTTTATGAGTTCTTCAACGTTTCATACGGACGCTCCGCAGGCGGATTCATAATTATATCGCGGTTGTATAATGGCCCAATCGCAGTCAACGTATCCAAATTTCGTCGCATCAGTAGTTATTCCAGCTTGGAAACCGCGATCCACAATATTAAACCAGAGCTCCGGATCGGCCGAAGTTAACTCTGGCATTCGCACACCAACACGGCTCACCTCAGGGCCAGGCATAAAAAATCTTGGTCTACCTTCCAGATTCACTCTCGATTGCGGCACCTGCTGCTGCTCCGGCACGGGTCGGCTCATCACATCATCGTCGCGCATCATTAACTTCTTGTCTCCGACTGTCTTGCATTGTCCGCAGTTTATCGTATTCAGTTCACCGTCACTGGCGAATTCCGACAGCGTTCCGATCCGACCGACTTGTTCAAATGTAAAAAAAATTTTTCGAACTCGTCATTAAAATAAAATAAAATTGATAATCACGTCGAGATCATCACTTTAATATTTCGGATGTCGTGTTAAATTTATTCGTGGTTTGAGGATAAAGGATTTTGTGTCCGTGGCGGTGATAAGTTACTCGATAATCGTGAATATATCAATTCGTTTTTAACTTTACAGTAGAAATACGTTTTATCTCTTCGGAATCTCACAGAGAATCTCACAGAGAATCTTTCTCGAATCTCTCTTCGTTTTTCCTTGCGAGAACATTTCGATACTTCTCGAACCTTCTTTCGAAGCACAATATTATTCCGCAGATCGTTCCCCCTTATCCTTATATTTATACTTTATAATTCGTTTAAAACCGCCGATGATAATAATTAATAATTATTAATTACTATTTTGTACATGCATTTTCTAATCCTGCTCGACGATGCGAGGAAGGAATTTCCTCGGCCTGTCAAAAAAAAGCAGCAGAGGCATTTAAATGCCTCTATTGTTTCGCCAAACTGCTGTGTGTACAGGCAATATTATCCGCGTGTGTAACGGCCTGTCTGTCGTAATATTGTATGCGTGCCTTTCTTCGAAATATAACGCATCTGCGTCTTCCATAATTGTGGCGATAATTGTCGCCATACCGTATTCATATCATTCACTAAAATTATAAATTTATAATTTATTTTGTACAATAAAAGAGATAAATAATAAATTTATGTTTGATTCAATCAATTCATTTATTTATTTTGTAATTTAACATATATTTTCTATGTTATACATTTTTATTTTTTTATCTAACATTATATATGTGTAAATGTTAAAGTTTAACATTAAAATTTGATTGTTTCTGATCGCAACATAAGTAGTCTTATGCCCGTTTCCATTAACGTAAATTAACTTCAATTTATTTTTTATTTTTTTGTTAATTTTTAGAACTAGAAAATGAAGAGTTAGTTGAACCGAGATTAAAGTTAATCTGCATTAGTGGAAATGAGCATTAATGAAATACTTTTATTACTTTTAACAATACTTATTTTCATTCCTGTCTTTAAGATCAGTATGTTGATTCTTATATTCAAGATCGTCTTAAGTATAGTCTTAAGATGTCAACCAATTAGAGGGCCGCATTGATATCTAAAGACGTTACTTAAGATGGTCTTAAAATAAGAACTTAAAAAAAGTATAAATACTTTTATATATGAGTATTTTATATATGAGATACTTTTTTATACTGGTCTTAAAAAGTTTTTTTTCAATATAAAACTAAAAATTGATCTGTAAAAATTTTGCGCGCGTACGTGCGTGCGTGCGTGCGTGCGTGCATATACGTGAAAAAATTTTTCATATATATAATATATAATTATATATGAAATATGTCTAGCCATTCTAAATCCTTCACACACACATTCTTTTGTAAAGTTACTGTTTAGTGTAAGAAAAATAATAATAATAATGAGAAAACAAAAAATCATTAAAAGGATAATTTTCGCATTGTTTTAAAAAGAAAGCAATTATGGAGAAATTTAAAAGTTGCTTATATTTAATTATATATAAATCATTAGATACAATTATACAGGAGCAATTTGTTTAAATTTTCCAAACTTGATTTTATTTAAAAAAACATTGCTATAATTATCCTTTTGATTATTTTTTACGTTTTATCATTATAATTTTTTTCTTATATGGTATTAAAGAGTATAAAACGGTAACAAAGAAAGAAGAATGTATAGACATGTATGGACATATTTTATATATAATTATATATATTTATTTACGTTCATATATAAATAATTTGTCATATAAATTTAGAGTTCGAGTTCACAAGTAGTCATATATTATATCCAGAGCATATAAATATGCAAAATTATTTAATTTTTATATTTAATTTTATATAGCAAATTCTGAAAACGTATACAAAAAATGTAATATAATTTTAACATCAAATTCATGTTTAATGAACAAAATTATAATAATAAACTTAATCTTAAACTTTAAATAATCTCAATTCGAATTAATAAGGTTTTTATTCTGTAGCTCTAACGAGTAACGATATCGTTATATTGTCGTTGCGCAGGTTTCATACATGATAAAAAAGCTGTACGCCAATAATACAATGACATACTGTCATTAATAAAAGTTATAAAATAACTAAATAAGGATTTAAAAATCGATAAATAATTATAAAAAAAATATCGCACAACATCCGCTCACGAAGTTACGTGATGCGATCGAGCTCTAGACAACCAATCCAGATCGCAGAAAAGAGGCAACAATGAATTCGATTTATACACATATTTTATTATAGAATTATTTTTTTATTCTTTTCGTTATTGTTTAGAATATATTTACAAAATCGCTTTGTATAAAAATAATGCAAAATGTTCTAATTATTTTTTTTACATTTTTAATAACTTTATATATAATAATATGCTATATAAATAACATCTAACTTTGACTGTACACTTTGATGCTTCTTCTTGTATTCAATTAATTTATTAATACATATTTATTATACTGTTCGACAAATTCAAACTTTTTTTCTAAACCACAAATAGACCCAATTAGCAGACAACGTTTTTAAAAGTATTATGTTTTTTAAGTAATTTATTTAATGTAAAAAATATTTAATAAATATTTAAAATATATTTTTTTTATTGTGTGCTGATTGCGAAATCAAGTGATTCTTATAAATTTTTGATTGTTGAAAATCCGTGAATAAAATTGCTTTATCACGTCAAATTTTTTAGAAAATTGATACTAAATATGCAAAAAATGGCATTATTTGTGTTTCTTTGAACTAAAATGTTTTAAAAACGTGACACGATAGAGCAATTTCATTTACGGATTCGTTTTCAGCGACAAAAGATCCATAAAAGTCACTTATTTAATTGGCGGCAAGAAGCAACAGTTACATTAAAAAGAAGGAAACTTAAATAAATATAATCTTTTGAGGACTGCTCATACAATTTGAATAATCTCCTGCATGTAATGATTTGTGAGATTTGATCATTATCCGAAATCAACATTATCACATATAATTTGTTTAAACAATTATTATTTAAACAAAAATTCGAATAAAAATAACATAATTGAAAAAAAATTTGTACGTAAATATTACTGCATTATTTTTCCGCTTTCTCCCATTTGTTGTAAAAAATACAAAACAATATGATTATTGTTGGAAAAGTGATAATTTGCATTAAGCTAATTCACGCTAGATGATGTGGATTCATAACAAATTTTGTTAGATGGCGTTATCTTACGATAGTCAGCTTTAAGAGATTGAATATTATTGTTGCTCGACCTCTTTTCCTAGTGGTGCAAACGAATGTGATTGTAAGGCCTTGCTACGATATAAAATCGTTACAGATAAGTTTAGAATAAGCTTTGTAAAAAATGATTTTATATAAATATTTCATTAATTATTTATATGATATGTATTAATAGATTTCAATTGAATAATTTAAATGTTTGATGTTGCATTCAGAGCAATATATTAAGTTCCGTTAAGTTCTTATTTTAACAATTATCTTTCTCTTATATTGATTAAATTTAAATATAATTGCTTCAATCACATCGAATTAATATATCTTTTAAAACAAGTAAATTTCTCTCATAAGTTTTTTAAAAATTATTTTAAATTGTATAAGCGATCCTCAAAGTGTTATATTATTTATATACGGATTTAAGTTTTTTCCTTTTCATTGTAACTATCTGCTTCTTGCATAAAGCAGGATTCATTTTCAACCACAAAAAATCTACAAGAATTTGGTTCTGTTTGTGATCTAAAATTGATGTCAGACAGCGATATTACATAACATTGTCAATTTATATATTATAATTATTTAAAAAATATTCGTATATTTGTATATATTGTAATTGCAGACGTTTAGGCCAAAGAAAAAGTTTGCTCACGGAACATTGCGTTACTCTTTACACAAGCAAGCTCAAGCTTCTCTCAATTCTGGAATCAATCTAAGATCTGTTGTTAAATTGCCTCCCGGAGAAGATATGAATGATTGGATCGCCGTTCATGGTATAGAAAATGTTCAATAAAAATAAACATTTGAAATTATATAAAAATTTTATTAAAAATACTTATGTATTTTCTTGGTTTTATTATTACTTTTATATTGTATATTTGACAAGTAAAATATTTTTTATACTTTAATATCACTTTTAAAAACATCTTTACACGGAGAGAATACTGCAAATATGTTTTTCTGTCTTTTTTAGTTGTAGATTTTTTTAATAGAATAAATCTTATATATGGTACTGTATCCGAATATTGCGATTCAGCGTCTTGTCCAACAATGAGCGGTGGAGCACGTTTCGAATATTTGTGGGCAGACGGTGAAAAATATAAGAAGCCAACAGCATTACCAGCGCCTCAATATGTTACTCTTCTTATGGACTGGATTGAAGCTCAAATAAATAACGAAACAGTTTTTCCAGTATCAACAGGTTTTACATCTGTTTTACGATACTATTTAATATCGATTTAGTCACTTAATTTAATCCTGTTTTATGTTTTTTACATGGATGTATAAATTTTTTTTTATTACAGATGTGCCATTTCCCAAAACGTTTGTGCCACTATGTAGAAAAATCTTGACGCGACTTTTTAGAGTTTTTGTCCACGTGTATATCCATCATTTTGATCGCATTGTAGCAATAGGAGCAGTAAGTATATATTAATATATCTGAAGTACTTTATTATTTAGTGTTTTACTACATCACAGAGATCTTTGAGTAATATTATGACTTTAATCAAACAATAAAAGGGCAATGATCCACGGCAATTAGTATTAATAGTGTATTTAATATTTACAATAGTATAATTAATCTTTTATGATCACACTTCGAAAAAGCCACACGATGGTTACTCTGAGTTAAAATGACTCGACTCATCTTTAAAGTGTTACCGAAATCGATAATACTAATTGCAATAATTAAAAAAAATACAATATATAATTTCATCCTTTACAAAAATGGAACAACGGTGTTTTAATGAAAAATTTAATTTTAATACTAAAAAAAAACATATTAAGTTCGAAAAAATATGCTTTTTTACTTAAAAAATTATAACTTTTTAAATTTGTAATATTTTCAAATGTAGTTTTAGTTTGGTACTCTTGAGATGATTTAAAAAAAAATAGTTTCATGGCGTTTCAAAAAAGATATTTATTTTGAAAATAGAAGATGATCATTTTTAGGTGAAAAAAAAGATGAAATTTGGGTAAAAGCTATTTATTATTGGTTTAAATTATTATTAATGTAAAAACTATTATTATTATTATACTGAAGACAAATATAGGTAAAAAACGTAAAATACATAGAAAATACAATAAAAACATTATTCTTTGCTACAGTAATCTCAGTACACATATAGAATACATTCATATCTCAGTACACAAATAGAGTCTGCTTTCTAAATCTGAATCAGTGGATAATCACCGATTTAGTATCAAATATTCCACTTAATTAATGAATGAAATGTGATATCCCTAACCTATAGCAAACCTTACTTCAGTGTATAAGTATAGCGCATTTAACGTATATGCTATTGTAAGATTGGGATTACAATGTGTTAAAACGTGCAAATATGGTATTTTATATAATGCTCAAATTTCTATTCTTTTATGGTTGAATTTTACTGTGATTATCCAGTGCCAAATGTGCTAATATGATATTGTTGGGTATAAAAATGTACGTCAGCACGAGAGCATGGGCTCTTGCACCGTAATTGCGATTTTCAAATGATGAATACTCAGTAACATTATTAAGTTTATTGACTTATTAACTGATACAAATGTTAGACAGAAAGCACAGTAACGTGATACTATTCGCGTTGGTAGACGCGTACGAGAGGATCTCGATTTCTGATACTCGCGATCTGTAAGAAGACTAACTTCATATGCTCAGTATTGTGGTAGCGAGAAGACTGATCGCCGGTTCGGCGATCCCCACGATTTCGGATTCGTTTTCCGAAAATTCCCGATTTTTATTTTTCTTGGCGTTGGTGAGATCAGTAGAACCGCCACTTCTTTGATGGCGACTAAATCAAAGATGCAGAGCCTTTATGATGAATGATTAGCTATCGAAGGCCGTGGGAGCGCGAAATTAAAAACGCACCAATTTCCTCTGATACGCCGCGTGATCGCCAAGAAGAATAAAAGCACATTCGCTTGTCTTAATGTGTCGCATGTGTCTATGTATCGGGCTCGATATTATTTCTAACGCATACGCGTACCAGATATGCTGATAATTCAGTACTAAGTATGCCATTTCAGTAGATTATCCATTGATTCAGATTTAGAGAATGTGTTTATCATACATAGGTCGTAGACACGACGGACATTCTTTCTTGATCGTTTCTTTTCCCAATTCTTCCCAAGTAGCACATAGCATTTACAAAGTGTTAACAAAGCTAAAAAAGTGTATATAATCGCTTTTTTAGTGTTTTACAAGCGCTGCTGTGCTGTGCTAGGTTACTTGAAAGACACAAGTCACATTTTATTTATTTTTGCAATTTAATACAAAAATGTAAATCATAAATTTATTGACGCGTTGGTTACACTTACTGACATTTTAACTCGAGAAAAAAATGTTTTTTGCGTGAATGGCTGCTAGACGCATATTAATAGTCCGAATAAAAAGCTAAGCATTTCTATTGATAATTGAAACTTCAAACCTCTAATAGATAAGTGCTCTTCTGAACGCAGGAAGATTTTAGAATTTAGTGTGAAAGACAATGCTTGGGTCATTTTGATCCATAAAGGGTTAAACAAATTCGATAATTTCAACAACATAAATGATCACAAATTTATACAATTTTATGGATCTTTATTCCTATTGATTGTATTTTCACATGTATGGTTCAATAAGGTTCTTATTATTTATATTACGTTGCCTGAAATAAAGACGTTTGTTTCCATATATATATTAATTTTTGCGAAAAATATTACTAATTATAAGATCTCAATGGACGAAAGACTTAGAATGCTCGTATGGAATTCGGGTTCGACTACCGGACGAGGTAATATTTTTTGCAGGTATATATATTTACAGATTTTCACCATATTAACTGTGTTTCTAAAAAAAAAGGGACCCAATTTCCTCCTCCGATCTTAATAAGCTTTTAATATATTATTCCCAGACAAAAATAAGCAAGACGTATTTTTTTGTACATGTCCATTTTCACTTTCAAAAGGTAAAATACCCCTTCGAAAAGAATCGGTTTTTCTCTTTCGAAGCGAATATCGTCGAAACTGTAAGAGATAGAAAAAAAATGTTTGACATGAAAGCTGCATGGTATCAAGAGTACTTTATAGTAAAAAAAGAAAAAAATTTTTAATTTTTTTGTTTATTCTCATCACTTGATTTAAAAAATTTTTATTTTTTTTTTATATAATAAAAAGAAAGATTATTTTAAGACGAATTCAACCATGTGTGATAAAGTTATTTCCCAAAGTATCATTTTTGAGAAATAAATAAAAATGCCTCTATATGCGCGTTATCCGTATTTCTTCACGCAGTATATTTTTGATGCTGCGCATTTTCGCATAATACAAAATAACGATGTAAGCATATTTATTTTTGGAACTCCGCGTCATCTAGTCATAGAAATTTTTATCGCACTTTACGCTAGATAATACTTACGTAATGTCTGAATGAGAATATAGTGTCGAGATTTTTTAAGTTGGTAAATATTTGGAATGACACAATAGAGGTCGAAACGTGTTATTGAAACGACAAGTTTCATCGGCTTAATTAAAATGTATTTTTTATGCGTATGCGTGCCATATGCGTGCGTACTAGGATGATTGTTATTTTAACAATTTTTGAAATTTAATCGGAATACTCCCTAAAGTGATTTAATATTTCGAATAAATTATACATCAAAACCTATTTTATTTTGTAAAAAATGAACAAATATAAAATATTATGTAAATAAAAAATTCAAATCACTTAAATTGATCTTTTAACGAAACTCATTTCTAAACGATATATGTTTACGCGAGAATCGGCCGCGCAGAATGGGACGTATGGGAAGGTGTGGCACATTATAATAGGGGGCACTATGTGACATCCGCTTTTTTTCAAAACGCAGCAAGTGCAGCCGAATATTAATCTACACAAAAAAAAGCGTCACGGAAAAAGTAACTTTGATGAAGTTTCAGAAACCTATGAGAAAAATCATAGTGACGGGAAGAATAAACCAGGAAGAATAAAGAAACCAGACTGAAAATTTGTTTTTCAGTTTATAATTGTGTTTATCAAGGTAAGACATTTCTTTTGATGACACAAGTATATATGGCCTGTTATAAGATTATGTTTAGTATTTCATTTAAGACTATGATCATATTAATGCAAGCCTCGTATCACTGTCCATGTGAAATTAAGTGACGAAGGTACGCTTAGGACAATATATAACAGTGATTCTTGGGATACATTGTGACATGTTTATTTCGTCTTCACTGTTATCATTGTTTTTTTATTGATTATTAATTAAGCATGGTTCAACACAGAGGAAAAAAGACTTACATATGATTTTATCAAAACTCACTGTGAATGGAACAAAAAGGCAACGATCCCATTACGAATTTGCTATTAATTTTTCTCTTAATTTTAAGTTAATAAGCAAAAGATTTTAATCTGTTTAAATTAAGAACGTTCTAATTTGATTTTGTAACTATTTCTACGGGTAAAAAGGACATCTTATTTTGTTTTATTTTAATATTTTAATATATTTTTAATATTTGTCATATGTTTATTATTTTAATATATTTTATTAAGATTGAGCCAAAAAGAGCTTATAATCTAAGTGATTAATACAAACTCGTTATAATATTAATTTTTTTAATGTACTTTTTATGTATTATAGGTACGTATTATGCTTATATGTCTTGTATGTGTCTTAGTGAAAATTCTATTTTTAATATTAAAACAATTAAGAAATTTTATTTTTGGTTTTTCATTGTATCTATAACTTTTAAAAATACAATAATAAACCTTCAAACGTATTAAAATGACTTTCTTTTGGCCTTGTAACACTCAATCTTGGGCCAGTCACATACTGCCCAAGACCTATCACATAATGCTCTATATAGATAGTATATGACAAATGGGGTACTACGTGACAATAACTATTTCTCAATTGCTTATAAAGATTAAAATTATCAAATTAAATTAAAATTACCATTATTCTTTGTTGAAAGGGGAATCTTTTCATCTCATAAAGGTGTAGGGACGCTCTAATGCTCTCTTGGTACCGCCCACCCGTAGAAAAACATGGGAACATGAATATAAATTTTTAAATACGAATGCGCGTTTCTTGTGCTTATGCTCTATTGAGATTGGCTTAACTTTGCGCATATGCTCGCGGAATTCCTCTATGAAAATTTGCGGACTAGGAGTGAAGTCGTACGGCAGTATAAATTCTCCGGGGACGCGCAGTGTCGTTCCATAGACAAATTCCGCAGGCGATGCACCGGTGTCAAGGCGGACATGAGTACGCAGACCTAATAATACGGTCGAAAGTACTCGTGACCAACCTTCATTAGCATGACACATAATAGCAGCTTTTAAGCTTCTATGCCACCGCTCGATCATACCGTTCGAAGCGGGATGATACGCCGTGGTACGAATTCGTTGACAGCCAATCAGCTGAAGAAGTGCCGTAAAAAGTTGCGCTTCAAACTGGCTACCTTGATCAGTAGTTATCGTTTTGGGTGCTCCAAAATTTACTACCCAGTTGTCGTAAAACGCGCGTGCCACTGTAATGGCTTCAATGTCTTTCACAGGTATTGCTACTGGCCAACGCGAAAATCTATCAATCATCGTCACAATATCTGTACTCGTCAAGCAAGGGACCTATTAGATCCATATGAACGTGCTCGAAACGCCCGTCGGGTGCGATAAATTTTTTAAGATGTAATTGAACGTGTCGGGTTATTTTTGACTGCTGACAGTCAAGACAATTCTTACACCATTTTGTAATATCACGATGCATGTTAGGCCACACATACCGTTGACGAATTACCCGATCCGTGACTTTAGGGCCCGGATGAGCCGCGTCATGGAACAAATGAAAAACGCGATCTCGTAAAGATGCCGGTATATAGGGACGGATTGCCTTGCCGGTCATTTCGCAGTAAATTGTAGTATGCGTCGGCCCCCATTGAATTCGCTTCATAGAAAGCGGAAAATCAGGAGATTTGCGAATAGATTGTAGCTCCTCGTCTTGTTCTTGTTTCTGTGCAAGCTCATTAAGTTCGATCTCGACAGGTAAACGAATGACTTCGATGCGGGAAAGGGAATCCGCCACAATATTATCTTTACCCGATAGGTATTCGATACGCGTAGTGAACTGCGAGATGAACGAAAGTTGTCTCTGTTGCCGAGGTGATGCTTTTTCGGAACGTTGCATAAACGCGTAGATGAGAGGCTTGTGATCGGTCACAATCTTGAAATTTCATCTTTCGAGGAAATAACGAAAATATTTGATTGCCTCGGCGATCGCCGTAAGCTCCCGATCGTACGCGCTGTAGTTCTGTTGTGCCGAATTTAATTTGCGCGAAAAGAATGCGAGCAGTTTCCACGAGTCGTCTAAACGTTGTTCGAGGCCCCGATGGTGAAATCTGACGCTTCACAAACGAGGCGTGTCTCGGCTGCGTCGGAGGGGTGAGAGAGTATAGTCGCGTTGGCCAGATTCTCTTTACACTCATTGAACGCTTCTTCAGTCACCGGCGTCCATATGATTGGCCGTTTGTCGTTTTTGCGTGAATCGCGAAGGTACTCATTTAATGGTGTCTGAACGATAGCTGCATTATGTAATAATTTATGATAAAAGTTGACAAGCCCAAGAAAACGACGCAATTCGACTATAGTGTTAGGCCTTGGAAACTCGCGAATAGCCTGAGTCTTATCGAGTGTTGGTTTACACCCTTCGCTGTTAATCGTAAAACCGAGGAATTCTAATTCCTGCTTACCGAACTCGCACTTATTTACATTGAGTCGTAAATAAAACTTTTTTAATCGCTGTAACACTATGCGTAAGTGAGCTTCGTGCTCTTCAAGAGAACGTCGACGCTATGAGTATGTCGTCGATGAATGCAAACACAAATTCCAGGTCGCCTAGAGCGCGGAAGATTTGACGCTGAAATGTTTGACTCGCGTTTCTAAGACCGAATGTCATAAATTTATATTCGTCCTATACGAGGACGGGGAAAGATCCGGTTTACCCGGCTTCTTAATGAGCCAGTCTGGCCCCCTTCCAATCGCGTGGGAAGTGCCCCTTCCTGAGACAACCCGTAAAACATCTAGCCCACAACGGAGCGAGATAGTTTCCTTGATGACGATTCCCGCGACACCGTCCGGGCTAGGAGCCTTCCCGGACTTAACCTTAAATCCGGTTTCCAAAACTTCCTCGACCGTGACCGTAAGATCATCCCGCCAAACGAACGGCACAGCAGTGCCCGATGAAGAGCAGTCCGTCGGGAAGAGAGTCCCGATGATGTCCACCACGATCTCAGGGGGAAGCACCTCCACGATCGAGGTGCCGCCCGCACGCAGCTTCTTAAGAACATCCCGATAGGACATCCCCCAAGGGTTCCTATCAAGGTCTACTAACTCGGTCTACAATCTCATCTTGGAATGAACGATCATTCCCCTAAGGTTACGCTTAGCCTCTCGTAAGGTATCCCAAAACCCACACAGAGATTCTCCCTCTCCCACGCGCATGCGTAAGGCGCCTTCTGCACGCATTGCAGATACGACGAAGATCCGCAATTTCCTGGTTCCACCAATAAGTGGTGGGTCTCTTCGACAACCCCCTTCTGCATGGAGACGTCCGAGATATCCCGGAGCAGCCGATCCATCCGTTCAGCTCCAAGAGCAGCGTTCTCAGGAATACCGCTCCAAACCGAAAAGACCTCCGCGGCTTCCAAAAGATCCGGATCAATTTTTCCGACAGCCTATCTAGGAAAGGCCTTAAGTGCAGTCCCTCCAATGACGGGCCCAGTCAGAGAGGCATCGATTTCGAGAAATACATATTTGTCCGAGAGGGACTCCACCTCAGATCCCACACGCCAAGAGGTGATCCTCCTAGTCGCAGAGGACGACGCCAGTGTGAGATCAACGCAAGATACCCCACGTGGATGCACACATGTCGGTTCCGAAATCACATTCAGTATCTGCATATCCAAGAGACCTAACCAGTCCGCCAGGAGTCTTCCCCTCCTGTTAGGTTGACCAGGATCCCAGGAGGGCGAGCGTGCGTTAAAATCACCCAACACGACCAGGCGTCCAGGCATTTCACGCACTTTCTCCTCCATCTCATGTAAGTCTCGCAGAAATACACCATCATTAAGACTAGGAGGAAAGTAGCATGACACAACGATCACATCCCTCCAGTCTACCGCTGCAAACCGCTTACCCCTCCATCGAGGAGAGCATGGCATCCTCGAACGGCTCCACTGCTAAGTGACAGCGGCCGAAGGAGGAGTGTCCGTGGAGGCCAACCAGCGTTCGTCATCAGGAACGCGATTCGGCTCCGACATTGCAACTAGCCCCAGATCAAATTCCTCACAGATTCTAACAATTAGGTCCTGCGAGGGTCTTGATCGATTAACATTGATCTGAGCCAATTTAGCCATCGATCGTATCCATGACCGACACCTCATCCGCGAGAACCGGAGCCCCCCGATCGACCCCGGCGGATGTGCCCGCCACATAGCTCACGCTTGAGTCATTTGCTGGCAATTGTCCACGACCATTAAAGGGCACGCACTCCGTCGCTTCGGCGCGATGTCCCGCCGCGAGTTCTCTGGCCGCACAGACTGGGCAACGCGGGGCCAGCCGGCAACCGGCGGCCCTATGCCCATCGTTCCCGTCACACTGAAAACACCAGGCGGAGTGATCTACCACGCTCTGACAGTTCACCCTGATGTGTCCCACTGCCAGACATCGGAAATACTGAAGCCTCCGCTTCGCTAGGGGCACAATACCAGCGGAGGACCAATCGAGTCTAATACGTCCGGCCTTTATCAACCTATTGGCACACACAAGGGGACATTGCACCCATACTATATTAAGACCTCCACGCCTTGGCCTAAAGGGACCAGTCCTAATGTCTGTGGCAAGGACTTTCCTGATGGTAGCCACCGCCTTGACCACCTCCTCTGCAGAGACAGACTGATCCACATTGATCAGCTTGACCTCCGCGCGACGAACAGGGCGCATCACACTTACCCTGTCCTTAAAGTCACTCTCCGCCAGCACCTTGAGACGATCCATGAGCGCCTCCGCCTTGACACCCGCCTCCTCGCCTCCGGGGATCTCGATAAGAAGACCACCCGCTTGCGCTTTCCGGATCCGTGTGTTGGCGATATTCAGTTCTTCCAGGGAAATCTTCTCTCTCGCCAACCTCACCACATTCGCATATGACGGCCCGGAATTGCCTCCTATCTCCGCACATCTCAATAGTACAGCCGCCGTCTTTGGGGCGCGAAATCGAGACTCCCTCACGACAGGGCGGCTCAGCACTACTTTCGGACCCCGTATCGCAGGGCGGGATACATCGGCACCCTTTCGTACTCTTTCACTCTCTGGTACTCCACTCGCCGCAGTGGCATATAAAACACGGACAGCCCTAGATGCAACACCACTGATAGCGTTACGACGCGCATTACCAACTCCAATCAAGGGGAGAGGTACATCACCCAAGTCAGCCGTCGTTCCGGCTTTCACACCGGGGACCTCACCTTTCTTTTCCTTCTTCTTCCTGGCTCTTTTACGCGTACGCTTGGAGCCTGCTACCGTCCATGCCTCATCATCCCTGGGGTACGTCGGCGGAGGCGGCGGAAGCTCTACCCGCTGAGCGCTCGTAGACACAGCCTCGCTCCCTCCACGCACAGTCTCCTTGTCCACTCACGGATCAGCACAATCGTCCGTAGCGATCCACGACGAGTCCACCATAACGATATGGCCTGACCTCGACGATACGGCATCAACCTTGGTGGTTCGAAGAGGTACATCCTCCAACTTTTTACGTCCCACCAATAGACGGCCTATATACCGGAGGTACTATTTAGAGGTCCAGTCTCCCGCATCGCCTCGTCCACGACAGGATCCCGATGTCGCAAAGAGCGTCCCCGAGAGCGGCGCGAAATAGAGAAATCACATACAGGGACGATCTCGTCCAGAGAAGAAGTACGATTTCTACCGCGGTTCACATCCCTCATTGTCTGCACCGTACGCCTAAGGGACTCAACCTGATCCCTCAGGGAGACCCTCTCGCGACGCAATAAATCCATCTCCCTGCGAAGTCTTATGACCTCCCTCTCCAGGGCAAGATTATTGGCCCTGATCTCATCCGATGGTTCTGATGTCTTGTCAATGTCCGAAACAAGACGCTGCACCGCAATCTTCGCAACATTGACAACAACCATTATTTGCCGGCGAAGAGCTCCGTTCATTGTGGGGGTCTTCCTCTCAGCCTCACCGGCAATGTCCAGGACCCGCAACGTCTCAGCCACCACCGACTTCGGCGACATCTGAGGAAAGAGACCCGTAACGTCCTCAATAGCGGTCTTCTGATGAAAGTCTGTCGTCCAGGCTGCAATCGACCAGACCTCTTCTCTTCTTCAGAGCTTGTGCCCCTCTCTTCGAGATCTTGAAAAAGTCCTCCCTATCCCACTCGTCGTCCTCAAGCTCCAACCGTTTCGACGATATCTTCGCCATGGCGCGAGGACGAGGAGCATTACTGCCCTTCGGTTTACGTCTCCTCTTCTTTCCTTTATACGGGACCTGCTCGAAGGAGGACGAGAACTCCCATCATCCTCCACCAGAGTAGACGCCAACGAGACGCTACCACTCTGCGAGCCCGCACGATCCACTATTATCCTGGACCCTATCTGGATGCAGGCAAAGTGAGGTCCACCACGCCCGTATCTTTGATCGGGCCAAAGCCGCCAGGAGCCGACGTGTCAGCCGACCCACTATCAGCAACAAGGGAGTTAACATTCTCCCCCGCCATCACTCTAATCCTCATCTCCATGAGATACTTTTTAACGTCCCCTATCCTCGGTCCCCTCTTGGATCGCAGTACTCTTCCCACAGAGGCAGGCTCGGAAGCCCCCGAGTCTTCAGTCGAAGCGCCCGCAACCGCGTCAGCCTCCCTACGGTCCAGAAACAATCATAACTCTTTCCTCCTCTGCGGTAGTGGAGATGGCGAGGCAACATCAGGCTCCATCTGCTCAGTCGGTGCCAGTCGGACCCAGAGGGTGCGGGTTCCTCCGCACTCAAGACTCCTTCCACATCTTCCATCCGGATGGTAGCAGATTTAACTGCAGGGCCCGTCGGCAACCTTGCAGTCAGCCCATCGCATGATGACGACATGCCGGGGGCAGGGGCATCCCCGGTCAGCCGGTCCTGAGTTCCGATTCCCAGGCGGTTATTTTCTTTTCTGGTGTCCATGTCATATTGTCTTGGTTGCCAGCGTAATAGTATGGCTGAGGAGCACGCCGACCAACTCCCCGGTTTATCTTCGATCTTCACGGCGTCGAGTTGATAGCCGCCACATCGATGTAGGGAAAAAACAAAGCAAAACTTCCCACTGGAGGGAAGCTCACCCACACATGGAGGAGTGTCGATAACCTCGCAACAGTCCACGCCCAACACACCGCGCCGCGCGCGAAGAGAGACACCCGACCGACGATACTCCGAGTGCAAAAGGCGCAGATTTACAGTCGCCTCTCACTTGCTGGGATAGATCCAGTACCCCCTCTATGGCCGCTATTGAGCATATATTAACCACCGCCCATTTCGTCGCGTGGCCGCGCATCCCTACGGGACAGGGGGACCTTTTATAGAGGGTCCACCTCGTCCGAGAAGTCGGATGCAATCTCGGACGCTCGTTCTCTTCCAGTAGTGCAAGGGAAGAGATTACGAGAGCTCAGGCACCGCGAGTTCGCTAAACCTGTAGTGAAATCATATCAAGATGCGTCCGGGGATGTCGGTCGCATCAGAGATGATCCCACCCCCTGCAGGTCTGTGGCAACCCTGCATTAAGCACCATTGGATGTACAAGATTGGATGGCCGCTTAGAAAAATAAGGAAATTAATTCCCAAATGGAGGGAAGCTTTTTTTTCCATTATAATTTTGTTGTATATGTTCAGAATAATCAATAATACTTATTTTAATAATAAAATAAAATTGATTAATATGAGAAACATTTTTTATGTCTCACAGATGTTACAATTCAACGGACATTAAATGTTTCTGCAACATTCAATCTACATTTCGCGATGTTACTGCAATGTTCGCAGTGTTGCAAATCAACGTTTCTGAGATATTGATTCAACTTTAGTGTGCTATATGGGAATAACATATTTTTTTCAAATTTTTTTAACAATTTTAACTCATGCCATCGGGAAAAACACCTTTGTGGACAAAATTCGATCGACATTCTAATTTTTAACCAATTAAAAAATTTTTTTTTAATTTACTTAAAATGAATGAGCTAAAAGCTCCTTTTGCGTAAATTTTTATTACGGTAAATACGGTCCAAAGTAAAAATTGCCGATCCAATATTCGTTATCGTGTAATTTTGATTTTTTTATGAAACTTGTCGTCTAATAACACGTTTCGATCTATATTATGTATTCTCAATATTTATCAAATTAAAAAATAATTATAACAATTATTAAAATCAGTAAGAAGTATAAGTGTAAAAAGAACCGAGAGTTAGCGCAAGCGTTTTAGAATAAAAACTAAACTGGGCTCTCGAAAAGTTCTCAACCATTTTCCAATTTTCGCAATCGAGATATTAATTTTTAAAGCGTTGAATATTCTTCATCAATTACTTGCCGCATGGAGACTGCTTAGCAAGCGTTTCGCGCCGCGCTCGCCACTCCTAGAGATCCTATAATCAGAGTTTGATGAAAGTGGGCACAACTTCTGATTCTTCACTTTGGTCCACTCAGTATTCTTCGAATAGCTTCGTACACTGTCGGAAAACGAGTGTGAAAAAAAGAAAGAGATAGATAGCTACAAGCAGATGAGTAAAACCTGTGTCATAAAGGTTAGAAATCGCTCCGAGATCTCAGACAAAGAAAATTAACAATTGCACAATTCGGCCAATTGATCAACTCAATTGATTTCTTGTCATCACGTATTCTAACATTTTTTACGCATGCGTTCATATGAGAAAGCAATATCTGTTATCTCTTTCTATCCGCCCTTTTTGGTCCACATTCGCCAAATTCTGATTATAGGATTTCTAGCTATTCTCACTCCCCGCGGCTCATGTGTTAAGTCATCAATGGACATACACTTGGCAATAATAGGCCGAGTGGACACTTATCTTCGGTTATCTTTAACAATCAGTATCTCGTTAACCATTGCAAAATAATAAAGGACTTTTCGATTCAGTTCCGCTCTATCCACACGAAAACGCTTGGTAAAAATTTACGGGCACCCTGTATATACGTATATAGTATATACAAGTTCACATGGAATTATTTCAGCGGGTTTAACAGTGGAGTGAGTGCTCATTGTTATTGATGTATTCTTTTAGCTTATCCAATCAGAATTTTAGATTTAGAAGAATACGCTAATAGCAGCGAATGCTCATTCAACTTTTGAGACCGTTGAATGCGCCCATTTAAGCATTAAAAATCCATCCCGTTATGGGCCTTATTTTCTATTAGTTGTGTTTCATATATACAATCCAAAAAGAAGGTTCTTATTATTTATATAATTTTAATTTTTAGAATGATTTTTTAACAAAGAATTATTTTCCTCGAATCGTTTTGACTAATCATTTTTAATGATAAAACGGCATAAACCTTACACGTTAATATAGTATAAAACTTATGTTTGCTATAACCCCACCTCCCGTGTATATATTAGGTGTTGGAATTAATTCGTAGCGTTTTACAAGTGATGGGAAGTACTTTCATTAATGTATTTTTTAATGCTCATGTGAAATAAATAACATTCTTTCATTAAAAAACGCTACGAATTAATTCCAACACCTAATATATATATATAATATTATATATATATGTGTGTGTGCGTGCGCGCGTACGTGCGTGTGTCAATTACATGATTGCTCTCTTGAAATAAAACAATGCAAATCGCTATGACATCAATAAGAGTGTGTTTATTCATTAGTCAATAATTGTTTACAATTACATGTTAAAACTATGTGCCCTCCGTTGGTAAATTGGGATAAAAATGATTCCACGGTTTATTTATTTTATATTACATATGCAATATGTTTATTTTACGTATGTAGTCTCGGTTAATCTATTATATTTTCACAACTCGTTCACAAAATGTCTTAGCGATAGAAATCATTTAGGTAAGTGATAATATATCCCTCCAATTCTTGTCTATGTCAAAGATTGTTTATGCCTATGCTGCTTTTATGATATAAATTCAAATAAAATTTTACATTTTATGATATTTACTTTTTGTTTACTATTTTTAGACTAAGGCAATAAGATAAAGATTTATTTATGACTATGCAACGTTTTTCTAGTTATTTTAATTACCTATAAAATATTTCAAAACTGAAGCAATTTATTTACAATATGTAATACTAGTCAAAGTGTGTTTTTGTTTAATTTAAAGTATAAATTTATGAAGTATATGAATGCACTATAAAACTATATTTTTATCTATAAATAAACAGGGAATAAAGTTTTATATTATTATTTATTTCTTTCACTTATTTTGTATATTAATTAGATAAAAAATGAACACGGATCGGATCGATATTACCTTGTTAGACATATCCTGAAAGTCCATCTTGCCAACGGAGAGTTAAGGATGTTTTGTCCATATAATATCATCTAAAAACATCAATCAAATAATCAGCCAAAAATGGCGGTAATTACGTAAAATAGCGATAATTACGTAATCAAATATCTAAATAAGTATATTTCAGGCGACTTCACAGATTTTAATAACCTTAACATATGTTGTTAAGATTAAAATCATCGCGCAGAGGGGGGTTCCTTATTTGTAACCTTTTATGTAACCAAAAATTAAATAACTTTTAAACTAATAAGAAAATTGTGCTCAAATTTTACATAAAGGCTCAGATGTAAAAGTAGAATAATATGTAAAATTATTGTTAAATTCCTAATATTTTGAAAATAAGTATTAAATAAATTTGTTGCAAAAATTAATATCCTTATAACTTTGAATCGCTTTAATAAATCGATTCTGAATTTTATCATAAGTCTTCGAACATATTTAAGAACAATCTTATAATTTTTGTTAAGTTTCTAATATTTTAGAAATAAATACTAAACATCTTTAAAACTTATTATTTCTATTAATCTATTAATCTCAGCATCGAACGTTTAAGCGATATAGATAATATCTGTTTATTCCGCCTTATTACTGAAGATGACTTAATTTACCGAAATGTTTGCAAAAAATTGTTCGAATTTATTAAGAAATATTCTAAAAATCAAAAAATTATATAATCTCTGATATTTACGGTGTGTCAAATTCATTTTATCGTTCAATATACTATTATAGACATTCAATATACTATTATAGACTAAAATAATAACTAGCGTGGCTCATTGCTCTTTCATTATTTAACTTAAATTTTAATTTGTTAAGCTTATTATTTTATCTAATTTTTAATATTATAATATTTTAGGAAGCACACGTGAATACATGTTACAAGCATTTCTACTATTTTGTAACAGAATTTGATTTAATTAATTCTAAAGAATTAGAACCATTAGCCGAGATGACTGCTAAAGTTTGTAAGGATAGTATTTCTCCTACTCAAAACACAGTACCAAGCAATCAAGGCAGATAGTTATTTCGTTGCCACATTTGACAAAATTGATTATTTCAAATTATAATAGAACAACAAAACTTCCAGAAAGATAAGAAAAAAAAACCATAATAAATTTATTCATTTCATGTGACAATATAGTTTGTGATTTTAATTGTATACTTTCTTAACTATGCGCTTTTAAAAATAATTTGCTGCAGGAGATATCAGTAGCGTTTTAAAAATTCCTTATCTTATGTGCATCATCTTATTGTAAAGATTGTTTTATTAGTTATATATTTGTGTGTGAAAATATAAGAAAATATTTTTTTTTCAATTCAAAGAAAAATAAAAAAGAGACTCGAACTAGTTAGTTGTGCTAGTATAAATAATTTTTCAAATTTTTCTTTTATAAACAAAAGCGTTGAAAACATATTCAAATAATAGTAACCCTTACCCAACAAGATACAATTTAATATAGGGCATTTAGGAATCCGCGCTGTAATCAATGCGCTTAAGTTACTGGACGACCTTCAATATATTTAAATGTATTTAACATAATTGAGTACAAGTACATTTCGGCTAAATTCTAGCTTTCTTCAGCTTAACATCGTTGACAAAAGAAAACAATTACACACCTGGAAACCTTCGGCAATTATTATCCATGACCAGTTAATACGCTAAATGGTCTCGTAGAAATACAATTATGTTAAATTCAAATATACTGTTACATTCAAATATACTGAGGTTTGACCAGTAATTTAAGCGCATCGATTACAGCGCGGATTCCTAAATGCCCTATTTATGTATTATCAATTAAGTTGTTATTATAATAGAAAGAATCATGTTACGGTCACTTACAATATATAAGATACAATTTGATGCCTCATCCATACAAATGGAGGAACATATGTTGTTAAGGTCATGATTCTAAGTGACCTCCAACAGGATTTAGCCGTCACTCATTATTCATTAAAAACTTATTAACAAAAATATTTGAAAAAAATAACGTTTTCCTGCTATATCTATTTCTGCTGTATATATGCTATTAAAAATTATTCTATAAAATTATTTCCTTCCTTGTTTACGTAATGACTTCCCACGCGAAGGAAATTCCATCCCACCTTCCTTCCAAGGAGCATTCAACTTTACACCCGAAACGACTTTCAGCTACCTGCTCCCCTGCTAAAAATAAAGCTCTAGATATATTAAAGTAGCGAAATCTTTTTATCTGAGCCGAAATGCCGACAATTTTCCTATCGACTATTTCGATCGCCATTTTGAATCTAGTGGCCTGTAGACTAGGAATAAGCGCTTAGTATTATTGGTATACGTTAGATTTTTAATAGGTTTGAGATTTAACCAGACACTGAACTTCCAATATGCGTATTTATTTTAATATAATATAATACAAAGAAGAGATTAGACAATCACAACACACATCTTACACAAACACGTGTAGTGGCTAAGTTATAAATCTGCAGAACAAAGAGAACCTGTCAGACAAAGAAAAGGAGTATACAGCGCTGATTAATATAAGCTTTCAAATACTACATGAATGAAATTCATGACATTGAATCATGAAAATTAAAGTAATAATTTTCAACAGTATATGGTACAGCTAGTAAGTAAAAAATGGAAGACCTTTGCGCTACTTTAGTATATCTAGAGCTTTACTGCTAAGGGGCGCACGACTTTCCACGCAAAGCGAAGTTCACTCCATTTTCGCGTGAAAAATCGCGCATATCTTGGCAAAAAAAAAATTGGGGTGAAAGTCCCTTTGTGTGAAAAGTTGTATTCCTTGAATTCATCTCCCTCATATCTCTCTCCGTATCTAAAAATATCTGATTCTTCATGTAAAGCAGAAAAATAATTACTAACTTTAACTGCTAATAACTTTTTAACGAATAACGAACGACGGCTAAAATCTGTTGGAGGTCTCTCAGGGTCATAACCTTGACAACATATGTCAAGGTCAAAGTCATTGGGGCTAGGTCTTCTCATCGATACTTTTACTCATCTCTGAACTGAATAATAAATGCTTTGTGAACCTTATCAGTAAAACTAACATACCGAAAGAAGTGCACACTTTATTACAACTGAGTGCAGGTTTTTGTTTACCGCTACAAAATGTTGAAATCGCCACAATAAAACTTATTAAACATATAGAACATATCTTATGCAAATTAAAGATCTCTAAAGCTAATGAATTCATAAAGTTCTTTATTAATTCGCAATATTAATAAAAACAACTTGACGGAAAAACGGAAACACAAAATACTATATGTACATAGCTTTCAGTACCTAATCGTTCATAAAGAATAAAGAACGACCGCAAAAAATGTTTTTCCTCGATTTTATAATCAAATTTTATGCCAAATAATAGTTTATATGATGAGATATTATATATAAAAGAATTTTATTGAGCATGTAGTTGAGCATTCAGAAATATATAGCGTCAAAGGGATCACCAATTACAAAGAAAATGTAATACTAATAACGCTTTATATTATGAATTTTTGTTGAATTTTTTCTGAAGTCAGTATCTATGGATTCTTTGAGTTATTGATTACAAATCTGATGTTAGATTTTAATAATTTAAGATGGCGGATACAATATGGAGACACAAATACTGGAATCATTCTGCACTTCTATGGAAACTGTTATATTGTGATTTTTTCAGCTTGATTATGCATTTTCTATCACAGTTTGAAAAATAATCAATGACAATTTTTGAATGGAAAAAGCATTCTTTAATTATTTTTTTCATAAAAAAAATAGCCCTAAAAAAGTAGCCGCAAAAAAAGAATAGTCATAAAAAAAGATAGTATAAATACCAACTTTTAAAAAAATTCAACAAAAATTTATATTAAAATGTTGTTAGTGTCATATTTCCTTACAAATACTTGATGACCCTCTATATTTCTGAAACCAATCGAATGCTGAACGTAAAACTTCTTTGTGATTTATGTCTCATCATGAGCTATCATTTAATAAAATTAGATTCATTCCAAAATCGAAAAACAAGCGAAAAATCCACTCTTTTCGCGATCGTTTTTTTTACGCATATAAGTCCCTAAGAGTAACATTGTGGTGGCTTTAGACAAAGATGATTACATATAAAAAATGGAAACCTTTACTCGACAAACACTTATATAAGTATTACTCAAAATCCGATGAACAAACTCATTACTGAATTTAATCCTCATCACGTGTACGTTCTTTTAGTACCCATTAAGTGTATATGGAAGTCATTAATGTTCATATTTTTTAAAATGGATTGAGTAATTCAAAAAATATTTAAAAATTCATGTAGCTTCCTTAACTATTCTAAATGAAAGATTTATATATAATTTAACAAATTTATTTATTTAAATATTAATTATTTGCAAAAATGTAAATATAAATGTGAGTATGGTAGTGGTACATTCAAAAATTTGTAACTTTTGATCAGATCAATGAAATCTAATGACTAAGTAAGGAAAATACAGTTCAAAGTTCATATTTTAATTTTTAAAAAATGCCAACAAATTTTTTTAATTTAAATGCTTAAGTTTGGGACATAAAATCTTACAATTTCGAAACTTATAAAAATATAACGTTCATATAAAATAAACGTTCATATAAAAAATTGACATTTAACTTTAAAAATTCATTTTTTATTCAAAATCTGTAATCTCATACATTTTTTTGAATAAAAAAATACATACGGGATGATATTGTAAGAGAATGAAGAAATTGTAACATATCTCTTCTGCAAAGTGATTTTTGTTCTAATTGTAAGATAACACTGAATAAAAACTTTTTCATTATACATATATGTGTGTTTTACTTATAAAAATAGTCAAGAAAAAACATCATTTTCTTATTTGTACTACAAATAGGACAGACCGAGGCTCGTTGGCATAAGAGACAAATTGACATTTGGTTTCCGTTTATATATTTATGATAACGGAAACAATGGAGAAGTTACTGCAAAATATTTCTTTTACAACATAGGTACTATTCCCTAAGTTTCATTTAAATAAAACAAATACTACAATAGAAAAAGGAAAAAAATCTGATTCAAGAATAGGCAAGTGCCTTTCATAATTGCATTATTAATGCATTTATTAATACATTTTTTTATTTGAAAAAGGAAATCTAAAATCTACAATCTAATGTATTATTAGTTAAAAGAAAAGTGTTTGTTTGTATACAACACATTATTTTAAATAACAATGACAATTTGTTATAATAAAATGATCAAAATCAGACGTGTGCAGGGATGTAGCACGTTGGCTCATATCATAAAAAAAGGTTAGGTTGACTTACTGTACTATACATATGACCATTCAATTACAATTTAAGATCGACAAAACATTTTGTATTTAATTTCTATATTAAAAGTAAGGTAGAATTAAAATAATTTATACTTGTTTTTCTGTAACAACATTTTGCTGTTTAATTATTAGAAAATAACTTTGAAAGATATAATTTTTATTAATTATAAGAAATATAATAGTAAGAAGCACAACAGTAGAAGTATATACCAGGTGTATGCATAAGTTTTTTCCGGTTTAACTAAGAGATGGCGAAAAGTACGCAGCGTATTAATTTGACACATACGCCATTTTGTTCGTCTGACATTTAATTACAAATACACACAAGTTGAGTCCACCAAAAACTAGCGTCTTTGTTTTATCGTTCAGTGATCATGTCGAGTTTTGTGCCTGAAAAAGAACATTTGCAGCACGCATTGCTTTTTTTATTTAATCAAAAGAAAAAGGCTGTTGAAAGTCATCGTTTGCTGGTAGAAACATATGGTGAACACGCTCCATCGATTAGAACGTGTGAGACATGGTTTCGACAATTTAAAAATAGTGATTTCAATGTGAAAGACAGTGAGCGCTTTGGTAGACCACAAAAATGCGAAGACGAACAATTGCAGGAGTTATTGAATGAAGACCCAGCTCAAACTCAACGGCAATTAGCAGAAGCATTACATGTATCACAAGAAACAATCAGCAGACGTTTACGAGCAATGGGAAAGATCAATAAACTCGGTAAATGGGTCCCACACAATTTGAATGAACGTCAAATGGAAAATTGCAAAGTCACTTGTGAAATGCTGCTTCAAAGCTACGAAAGGAAATCATTTTTGCATCGAATTGTGACGGGTGACGAAAAATGGATTTATTTTGAAAACCCGAAGCGGAAAAAATCGTGGCTTTCACCTGGCGAAGCCGGTCCATCAACACCAAGGCCAAATCGCTTCGGCAAGAAGACCATGCTCTGTGTCTGGTGGGACCAGAGCGGTATTGTGTTATGAACTCTTGAAGCCCGGTGAAACCGTTAATACACAACGCTATCGCCAACAAATGATTAATTTAAACCACGCATTAATCGAAAGACGACCGGAATGGGCCAGAAGACATGGCAAAGTGATTTTGTTACACGACAATGCGCTGTCTCACACAGCAAAATCAGTGAAAGACACCTTGAAATCGCTTGGATGGGACATCCTTTCGCACCCGCCGTACTCCCCAGACCTGGCGCCATCTGACTATCACCTCTTCGCATCAATGGGGGGGGGGGGGGCACGCGCTTGCAGAGCAGCACTTTAGCAATTTCGAGGAAGTTGGAAAATGACTCGACGAATAGTTTGCCGCAAAAGACAAGCAGTTTTTCTGGCATGGTATTTATAAATTACCTGAAAGATGGGCGAAATGTGTAGAAGCCGATGGCCAATATTTTGAATAAAAAAAAATTAATTTCCCTTGAAAATTACGTGTTTTTTTTTATCAAAAAACCTGAAAAAACTTATGCATACACCTGGTATATATTAGGTGTAGTAAAAATAATGGATTTCTTTTTACTACACCTAATATATATATATATATATATATATATATATATATATATATACTATGTTGAAAATTCTTGTAAGCTTTTTGTACCAGATCTTAAAAGAGTTGTATGTGATCAATCAGGATTATCAAATAAACGTACATGATTATATAAATATCTTATACAATTTTTTGATCTTGAATCTCACCGGTAATCTTTAATGACCTTAGGAATCTGAAATAAATCGTACACGACGATTTATATTGCAATGAAAAGATCTTGCCTTAGCCTTATAAGAAACTTTTAAAAATAGTTCCTTTACAGGATCATCTAAGAATATGGTATTATAATAATTATATATGATTCTGAAGTGTTTCATGAAAGATCATTTATCAGTCTTAAGAGATATAGTTACGGAATAATTTATTTTCATAATGACACTCTCTTATATTCTTGCAAGATTCACGTTACATGTGCACAAAATTTACGTAATCTGCGCACAAGATTCATGTAATATGCATGTAAGAGTCATGTAATATGCGTGTAAGAGTCATGTAACATGCTTATACGATTCATATAACATGGATGTAAGATTTATGTAAGATTCTTGATTTACCTACAAGTATCATATGTGATATATTCTTATACGATCTTGTATGTTACTATATTATATGTATCTTGTATGTTACTATACTATACTATATGTGATATATTCTTATACGATCTTGTATGTTCCTATCCGAAATTCATATAGTGAAAATTCTTGGAAGATATCACAACAATTTTTCTTGAAAGAATTTGCGTTATGTATCTACTATCTAATTTTTATTTCTTACTTTTCTATTACTTTTCTATTACATTTTTGTTAATTTAATATATTCATCATAGAAGCGCGTGCGCGAGCACAATTTATACTGTGATATGTACCAATTTACTCCACATACTAGGGCAAGTTAACTACAATGCAGCATATTCCTATTTCATTTATTGCAAAAAAATTATATAGTGTATAGAACCATTACTGGCATGAAAATATAGAGAAAAGTTCTCTCTATCATATTGATACATTTTAATCATAATAATTAATTGTTTAAAAAATCAAATGCTGAAATTGTGAAGACTGTACTAAAGAGCCCCGGTCTTCCCTATGCGTTGAGTGTATATGAGATCATTTGTGTCCGCGCTCGATTTTGAACATCCGCTGCTCAGCGAGAAAATGATCCACTGCCGGGCTTTCACGGGTATTTTCTTCCACTCCACAAGTTTTCTCAAAAACAGAACGACGTATCTATACTCACTTCTCTTACGGAAAAAAACAATACCAGACTGACAAATATTGTAATTAGTATGATTACTAAAGTATAATCCTATGCGAAATTACTACACATAACGGATCACATGCGTGTAGTTAGGATAGTACAAATATTGAAATCAGTAAATTTTTGTAATAGAAGGGAAAAGATTACACGCCGATAATAATGTTACAGAGTGGATTACACGCGTGTAATTATTATAATATAAAAACTATAGTGGGCAAATTACTGTAACAGGAAGAGTACACATCCATCAAAACATTAACTTTAAAATTAAACTGTAACGTCTCACGATGTACGTAAAAATGTATAGAACTATAACTTTATTTTTATGAAAAAAATGTATTTTAATTATACATGTTTCTATTTGACAACATCTTGAACTGGTCTTCCATTACGTTTCTGTAAACGAGAAATGTTCGGGGATCATCATGAACTATCAGTTCCCATACGATGATACGAAGGTTAAACAATGTTGGGCGTAGTTGCAGGATGGACAACCACTCGCAGAAAATGCTAGCTAAAAATTTATATAGTTTGGGAAGAGTAACCACGGATGATAATAACAAAAGTGTTAAATGACATTAGAAAAGGGGACTACATAGGGAAACAATGTGTTTTTTTTTATTTTCGCAATGATATATAAGTACCTCAGTCAGAAATAATTTTTAAAAGATATAGTTCCGAAAATAAAAGTCGAAAGTTTTCGAAATTTTTATTGATTTCGGTGGATTTTTGGCTCCAATTTCGACTAATATTCGAGTTAGAAATAAAATCTCGAATTGATCTAGTTAACATAAAAATATACTATTAATGTCACTAATACAATAAGTAAATTCGACAAATAGTGTCACTAATAGCGTAATAGTGGAAAAAAATTTCATTAAAGTTTGATTAAAATTTTATTGTGAAAATAAGTATTATTGGTTAGCATCATATTTCAGAGGATATACGACAAAATTATAATTAAAAAAAATTTATTTTATGAATTTGAGAACTAATTTTACAATGCACCCATGCGCGGTTATATATCCGAATCCGAACCTCCACATACCATACTTCATTTCTGTGATCGTATGGGAACTGCTCCTTCGAAGAATTATGAACCTATAATGTTAATGAATGTATAGTTGTAACAAATCTGTTCAAAGATGTTGTGAAAGAGACGGAACACATAAAAAATATATAATTAATGTTAAATATAGTAGTAATGTACAAATATAATGACACCTATGATAATAACTTATTTTTAATAATATTGTAAAATATTATTTTTATTAGCTGAAATAATACTAATTGCTCTAATGATATATATATATATATATATTAGGTGTTGGAATTAATTCGTAGCGTTTTACAAGTGATGGGAAGTACTTTCATTAATGTATTTTTTAATGCTCATGTGAAATAAATAACATTCTTTCATTAAAAAACGCTACGAATTAATTCCAACACCTAATATATATATATATATATATATGTATTTTTTACTCTAATAAATTTTTTGTACCAAATATTACAATTACTGGAAGTAGTTTTATGTTACGTCATACGTCATCATATGCTACTACAGTGGTAAACTACTGGTTCAGTATTAACACTATTGCGTAGTAATACTACTGCAGTAGCAGTGACACTAGTAGTATTTTTATCTTCCAAATGATATTGGAAACTTGTATGATAGATCAACATTTAAATTTCATTAATTTAAAAATCGAGATCATTTCGATATCGATTCGAGCTAGAATTAGATAGAGTCGATGATATTTTTCCTTGATTTCACACTTATTTATCGTAAGAGATAGCTAATAAATTGTCAGCATTTATGATAAGAGATATTATTCCCTGAAATTCCTCAATACAAAAGTGACGTAATAAAATTATATTAAATAAACTACGAAGTACAAATAAAAATGTTATTCAGCAAGAGTAGAACAATAAAATAAGATACAAAGAATTACTAGAAGAAAAGATGTAGACTTTATCGACAATTGTAAAAAAATGTTTCGATTCGTATAAAAAAATTCCACAATTTTCTAAAAAGTTATAAAATTATTTATAAATTCTGAAAAATTTTGAGAAAGCTTTTATGATTAGAGCGATATTACAATTATCGAAATGAAATCGAAATAAAAAAATATCGATTCGATCTTTGAACGAAAATATTCAAAATATAAGATTACGTATCACAAATTTATATCAAAAATATTTAAAATTTATCAAACTCTCATTGCATTCTCTACATACTCTCTACATAATTTTTTATCACTCGAAAATGTTGAAATTTCGATGCAAGTTTCGAATCGACAACTTTTTCATCGTAACGACATCGAAACGACGTCTTTTCGAGGAACTATTTCTGATTCGGGTAATTCGAGAAGATGCCATAAGAGGGAAGACCATTTTGTTTATAGATTTTTTTATAGAACGCGCGTTGATCGTATTGTATAAAAGCGTGTAAATATTTGCGTGGTTATCGGCAGATGAACATATTTGTACCAATATCGATTGGAAAAGATTATACGAAATACAAAAAGGTAGGTCATGGAATAAGTTCTTTGTAATATTTGGTATGCTAATAGCTACGATCTGTACTTTGATGTTTACAATCGGACAAATGATATACGGTTTTGCATGATCAATATTTCCTAGCTGATATACAGAGTGCGTCACCAAAATCCGAACAAATTTCAATTTAAATTTTCCGTTATATTGTGCCTCCGCCAGAGGTTGTTGTTGGCGTCCGAAAAAGCCTAATGCTTCTAGTAAACAGTCATATTTTCAAAATGGCCGCGATGAAACCAAGTGCGGAGTATAATCAAAAAGCCGCAATCATCGAAAGCCTTCGCGCTGGACGCTCAGCAATGGGAATAATTCGGTTCTTTGGATATCTGAGATCAACCGTTTATGACGTTGTGGCAAAATATATGGCTTTAGAACAGTCCAATAAAGGTTCCAGTATGCCAGCAAGGAAGAGTTAAAAGAATATACCGCAGTCCTTGAAAGGGCTCAAGCGCTGATTTCGGATGATCCAGAGTAATCATTGCGCGTTCTGATGGATGTAATGAAGCCGTGGATGGAAATTGTGGCGTCCGGAAGGCCATATGTTTTTCAGCCGGACAGTACATCGACTCATATGAGTCATTTGATTCAAAATTCGCTCTCAGACAATGTCGATATGTTTTGGTCCAAGGAATTCTGGCTTCCCAACAGCCTAAATTTAAATCCCTTGGACTATTATGTATGGAGCGTAATTGAAAGGGTCACAAACAAGTCTCGGCATCCCAATGTGACGTCATTAAGAAGGACCGCTATTGAGGCAGCATTCGTCGGCATGGACAGCGTTATATTACAGCGTGCGTGCGAACGCTTTAGATCGAGAATAGAGACCATCATTATATCGAATAATTGGGCCCTACAAGAATCTCTCGAGTGCCATGTAAAGGTTTTTTTTGTAATATTTAATTTTTCATTAAAAACATTTTGTTTAAATAAATTGTTCGATTTGTCTGGATTTTGGTGACACACCCTATATATTAGTATATAGTTTATAATATTCTTATACTTATGCGTAAAAGTTGCAATTAAATATTCCTCTTACACACTTGGGAATAAGATGACAGTAAATACAAAACAATTTTTCGTGCTTGAATTAAAACGATTTTATGAATTAAAATTTTGGAAGCTTTATATAATTCGAAATATTTTAAGTTAATGAAATGCTATTTAAACGAATAAACAACATTTCATTAACTTAAAACAACTTACTTCCTAAATTACTCTTGCATATTTCCTCAATTTATGTCTTATCATATCTTTATGTATTTTTGTAGCTTAAACACTTGATTATGGACTGTAAATAAGTAAATTATGTAAGTTTATATTGCATTACATTATTTAATTGTTTGTGATTCTTCTGTCTCTCATAGGAGGTGACATCTTATTCATATATATAGAAGAAAGATGCCACTTTTAGAAGATATGACATATCAATTTTTTTCCAATAATACGGAATATTAACGTAAAATTGATAAATTTGTGTAAATAAAGGAAGATCTCTAGAATATAAGTAATATTTTTTTGTAACTTATTTCAATAACACTAAGAAGTTATTCAAGAATAAAGGCTTAAATATGGCTTCTTTCCTCCAATCACCTTACATATAGTTATACAATACGAGGGCAAGTCAATAAGTTCTTAGAAAATCTGTCAGAGGACACTCGCAGTGTCATGTCACATTACTTTTTGAGAAGCATCTTTCAGCTGATTACTGTCAAATTTTGAGCAGAATTCATCGCGTTTCATTTCTGTAGACGTTAAAACAAATAACCTTTGTTTTTTTTGTAAAACGGAAAAAAACGAGTTTCATGCAGTGATCAAACATTTATTATACATATGAACATTTAACGCCGAAAGAAATCAAAACCGAGTTGGATAATGTTCATAGCACATCTGCACCAGCGTTTGCGACTGTATACAATTGGGTGAATGAATTTAAACGTGATCGTACATCCACATGTGATGCACCTCGTTCAGAACGTCCAATTGGAGGCTGCTACGCCAGAAATCATCCATAAAGTCCACGATATTGTTTTAATTGATCGATGAGTGAATGTGCGCGAGCTTGTTAAGGCCACAGGCATATCACATGGCACAGTAATTTCAATTTTGCACGAACAATTGGGTATAAAAAAGCGGATTATCCGTATTGTGCCCGGGCCTTGGGCTGCCAGTGACTTTCCCCTTCCACTCTTACTGCCTCGCTCGCTCGCTGCCTCTCATCGGCAAGATGGGTGCCACGTTTGCTCACTATGGACCATAAGCGCGACCGTGTGACGATTTCAAAAACAATGTTTGGAGATGTTTCAACGTAATCCAAATGAATTTCTGCGTCAATTCATTACTGTGGATGAAATGATGAATGAATCCATTACTTCACACCCGAGACAAAGGAAAAATAGACTTCACCGAGTGAATCAGCTCTGAAGAAAGCGAAGACCGTGAAGCCAAAAAGGTGATGGCCATAGTTTTTTTGGATGCACGCGTATAATTCATATCGATTATCTTCCCTCGAAGCAAACAATTAATGGCGATTACTACGCAGCTTTATCGGACCGTTTCAACAACATTTTAAAGAAAAAATGTCCCCATTTGGCAAAAAAGAAAGTGCTCTTCCATCAAGACAATGCATAGGTTTATATGTATCCGGCATCGATGGCTAAATTCAACGAATTCCGCTACGAATTGCTTCCCCATCCAGCATATTTGCCAGATTTAACCCCCTGCGACTATTTCCTGTTTCCAAACCTGAAGAAATGGTTCGGAGGAAAGAAATTCACCATCAGAGAGCAGCTCATCGCCGAAACAGAGGCTTATTTTGAAGGGTTGGACAAATCATATTATTCGGACGGCTTGAAAAAGTTGAAGAATCGTTGGATGAAGTGTCGAGCTGAAAGAAAGATTATATTGAGAAATAAAAATAAATCGATCAAAAAAATGTGTTTTACTATGTCTTTTTAAAAACTTATTGACTTGCCTTATTGACTCGTATTATTGCCTGTGTAGTATTTGGCCTGTAATAGCTTGAATATTTATCCTGTAATACATTTACTACTTGTTCTGTAATCCGCCGATTACAGTGCGAAAATATCACATAATTGCCTGTAATATTTATATATAGTTATTGTAAATCTTTTGTGTGGTTTTTGTAATTTCTGTTACACAGATTACAATATTTGATCGATGATTCTTTTCCGTAAGAGTTGTTTTCAAAATATTCATAAAATTCATTAAAAAATTGCTTAGACACAAGTGACCATATACAAAGTAAGGATTAAGACTATGTTGAAAAGTTGGAAGTATCATGAATATCTAACTGACTCTAATTTTAAGTATCACAACTCAGTCAATCTGGTATCCTGTCGTGCTTAGGCCCAGATAACAAAATGCCGTATAGTGATATCATGATGCGCGCATGCCGTGCGGATTATCCGTATTGTGCCCGGGCCTCGGGCTGCCAGTGACTTTCCCTCTCCACTCTTACTGCCTCGCTCGCTTTCTGCCTCTCTCACCACCGCGTCGTCACTTTGGTAAAACTTCAAACATGATTTTTTTAACTTTTCTTGCCGATAAAAAAGTGGAATTTGGTATTGGGTGATAGATTCCATCATACTCTAAATGAATTTATGGATTTTAGAGATTATATCTCTAAGGCAGAAACCCCCTATACTGTAGGCATCCTCTTTTTGCGTATAAATATATAAACGATTATATATAATTATATATAATTATGTATTTATATATTAATGTGAAAACTGGAAACAATCAATACAGTTTTGTTGCTAAATTATTATCGATTAACTTCACATTTCAAAATACACATGAGAAAGTTATAAAATAGTCAAAAAAATATTCGGAGATTTAGAAAGCACACTCCAAAAGAGCTTGGAAATCTCTAGGGGATTTGCCTATTCGATTTACATATGCCAATTCTTATAGAACTGGGTGTTTTCTTTTTACGAGAAGTAAGTTCATATCGTGACGGTACCGTATATAAATGACAGATTTTGCTCGCTTCTGCTGCCAATCTGCCGTCAGATTATGTCAGTAGGCTCTATTCGGTTTTTTTTTACAATCTGCTGTCAGGTTATGCAGCAGACTCTGTTCAGTTTCTGTCACCAATTTGTTGACATAGCATGTCAGCAGGTTTTATCATATTTTTGACAGCAGTTTGCTGACATTGTCTGACAGTACAAACTTTGTATAATTTATTGCCTTTCTGCAATCAAAAATTAGTGGCAGGCTCTTCTCAAAATCTGTCTCCGCAGGCTTTGCTATCAGAATAGGTAATAGTTTTTTTCTTCACTGATAATATTATTAAACTCAGAATTACTCAAGATGAGTAACTCCTCTTTTATCCCTTGATGTGATATCATTATTTACTAATATACCTAGGCTTAATACTTGACGATATTAAAAAGAAGTGGCATTTTATACAAAAAGAAATGATTTTACCTATGGAAGATTTCATTATGGCGAAACCAGTTTTAAATATTTCGACGATTGTCTAATTATAATAATAATAAAGATAAACAATGACTAGGTTTCTACCGAACCTTATTGAAAATTCTTGTTAAGTTTTTTGTACCAGATCTTAAAAGAATTGTATATGATCACTCAAAATTATTAAATGAACGTATATGATCATATAAGGCTGCGGTTCGATTCACGATCACAACGCTTAAAAATCATTTCATCTTTGTTGTTTGTCAAATGTTAAACGAAAATAAACAATGCTCATGAGCGTTGTCAGCATGAATCGGACCACGGTCTAAAAATCTTAAATAATTTGTACATGAATCTCACCAATCTCAGTAATCTTTAATGACATTAGGAATCTGAAATGAATCGTACACGACGATTTATATCGTAATGAAAACCCTTACGGAAAAGACTGATTGACGAGGTATTACTGATTATTACATAGAAATATTACAGGGAACTTATCATCGCCACAGATCCTTCTATGACAAAATCAGGATAATAATAATATTTTGAATATAATAGCTTTACCTACCTCAGAAATGTCAAAGGATCTATGGGTTATCGCCGAGTCGTAATCCATTGTTCATGTCAACGTTTCGTGAACCTCGTCATTCACTTCATCAGAGGAATACTATATCAGTATCAGTATGTAGAGTATCATCAATACGCTCCTCACTCTGATGAGGTGAACAGCAAGATTTACGAAATGTAAGCATGAGCAATAGATTACGATACACCAGAAACCCGCAAATAACCTTGAAGGCATCAAAAAGCACTTGTTTTACTTACCTTGTTTTAATTTTATAGATTACAAATTTAGAGACACGAAAGATGGAATGCGCCATAAGTCAAGAGACTTTTTCCAATTCATTTTTGACATGAGCGAGATGTATAATTAACGTTATGGGAGAGAAGGGAGAAGAATAAGACAAAAAAAAGAAGAAAAAGGAGGAAGAGGACATGGTAGAAGAGCAGAAAGGGGAAGAGGATAAGGAAAAATGGAGAAAATACGTTAAATTATAAACTATTTAAATATTAATTAAAATAATTAATATTTTTATATATTTTAATTAATAGTTTATTCAATGTTCAATGTTCAAAAAATATATGAAAAATTGTATACTTTTGTTCAATGTTTAAATAAATAATATTTAATTTATGTAAATATCTAATATCTGTTTCTATTAATGTAGATTAATTTAAACCGCAGTTCAACTTACTCATCTTTTGTAATTCACAGGTTCAATTTCACTCACGGAAACTCGTAGAGAGGTTTAATTTATTCAACATCTCTTTCCAATTTTAAAATTAAGAAGAGAAATAAAGAGGAATAAAGTTGAATCTCGATTCAGAATTAATCGTAAATTATAGAATTCGGCGGTAGTCTAAAAAAAGATAAAAATTAGGTTGTATCGATATAAAAATCAATTGAAAATATGCATGAGTGTTCGCCCCTCTCCCTCTCCCTCTTCCTCTTTCTTTCTCCCTCTCTCTCCCTCTCCCCTCTCCTCACTCAGAATACAAACGGTTTTAATGATAGTGACTTCCATTGGACTTATATTACACCACTGATGATTTATAATGTGCTTCGTAAACATAAGTCAAATGCAGTTGGGTTTGACGGTGTATCATTTAAATTGATAAAATTAGTTCTTCCATGCCTGATACCTATAATTGAACACATTTTCAACTTTTATGAATGGAGTCTTCCCGGACCCATGGAAGTCTGCTCTTGTTTGTCCAGTCCCCAATAAAAAATCCTACGTCTATTCAACACTATAGGCCTATTTCTATTCTCCCAGTTTTATCCAAGACTCTTGAAAGGTTAGTCTGTGATCAGATCTGTGATTATTTGAAACGTGCGAATCTTTTTGATCCTTATCAGTCAGCGTAATATGGAAAAGGACAACATAAACATGTCTACTTAAAATGCTTGAAGATGTTAGGCTAGCGACTGATTATAGAATGATTTCAGTTGCTACCTTTTTTGATTTTTCGAAAGCATTTGACAAAGTACAACTTCTGATTCTCATTGAAAAGCTGTCTAACATGCACTTTTCCAGCTCTTCTCTCGCCTGGATTAGGTCTTATCTTACTGGGAATTCGCAGGTGATCTACAATCATCTAACGGATGCTATTTCAGCCTTCAGCTCCTGTTAGCATTGGTGTATCGCAGGGGTCGGTTTTCGACCATTTGCTTTTTAGTCTGTATCTGGCAGACTTTAAAAATATTGTATAGCACTGTACCTATAACTTCTATGCTGATGATTTGCTTGTTTACCTGCGAGCCACGTGATCTACGGGAAGCCATCGGAAGAGTGAATGAAGATATTACTCGCATTGAGCGATGGGCAATTAACAACTTATTTTTATTGAATGCTTCTAAGATACAGGCTATGATTATGGGTACCTCCATATCTCAATGTAATGGATTATAAGTCAGTGTAATGGATTCACGTCACTACCTGACGTGATGGTTGGAAGAACTGTGATTCAATTTTCCGCACATGTGAGATACCTTGGAGTCACAATTTCCAATAATTTTGGGATAAACATATTTTAGGAATGACCAAGAGAATCTGATGAGTGTTGTATCAGCTGAGGCTGTGTAACTTATTGCCTTAAGCCTTAAGGATTAAACTTATCATCGCGCTGGCATTTCCTCATTTCGATTACTGCTGTGTGGTTCTCACTTATGTTACTGCTGAACAGGATCGAAAACTTTACAGGGCATTAAATGCCTGCCTGAGGTTTATACATGATATTAAGGGATCAACATGTTACTACAGAAGAAATCGTTGGCTCAAGATCACCTTAAGGAGGCAATACTTTGTTTGGCTGTTTTTTATATAATATTATCACTTTGGAGTGACCATCATCTCTCTTTTCTAATATAGTTCTTCGGTCCTCTGTTACGCAGAAAGTGACTAGGGCCTCTGCTGATTATTTAGTCGTGCCTCAGTGTAGAACCGAATTATTTAAGAGATCTTTTTGCTCAACAGCGTTTAGATTGTGGATTAATTTCCCGCCTAATACGTCAATCGAAAATTATAAAGGAATTCAAGCGGAAACTTTATGTACATCTATTTCAGGAAATATAGAGAGGGACTGGTGTCCTGGTTATATTGCTAGAATGCCCTCGGACTGCCTACAGTGTCAATTATTATTATTATGCTTGTATCTAAGTAACTGTACATATTCTTATGCGTGTGCATATTCTTACAATTTCAATTCTCATTTTTATCTTTCTTTTATGCATGTACATATATTATTCTGTTTTTAGTTTTATTTTTACTTACTTTATATATCATTTTTATAACGATCTGGGAAGGCGCTTGAGAGGACTTGTCTCAGAGCGCTTAATAAATAACATATTCTCTCTTTCTCTCTCTCTCTGTCTCTCTCTGTCTCTCCCTTCCTTTTTCTCTCTTACTCGCTCGCTCTCAGCCTCCTTGTTTGTCTTTAATTAAAGATCTTTCGTTGCTAATTTTATTTTAATTTTATATTAAAATTAAAATTTCATAAAGACATTATGAACAGTAGCTTAATGGATAATACATTTTATATGTATGTATGTATCAAATCGTTCATTCACATGTATACAGTAAATGACAGCAATAAACGAGTGCCATCTACCGTCAAAAATATGAAAAGGAGATGACCGTCAAAAATATGATTTTTTGAAGCGATGACATATCTTACATATTATTTTGACATTTCAGATTTCGCATCACGATATTTCCATTCATAGGACACGTACAGTAATATATAATTCGGACCCAAGTTGTCGATTGAGCTCATATTCAAAACTCGATCAGTCTAACCTTTATTTAAAAAACCGGTAATTTCGGATGCCCGCAACTGATTCGCATAAAGACACAAGGTGATCTCGCGCTGCGCGCCCACTTGGCGCGAGACACTACCATATCTCTTGGTATATATATATATATGTACGTTTTATTATCATACGTTTTATTACCAAATTCCCTGGGAAAATTGTGAAACATTATTGAATGTGAAAAGCTTTCTTCACGATTATATTCACATTATCATTAACTGCTCGCGATAAAACGAATTCATCAAGAGCAGTACTGTGCGATTAGAATTTGAATTCAAAGAGAATGTAACCGCAAATATTACTGCCTTTTGTCTAATCATACACGACTGCGTGATTGAATACAACTCAATCTCCAACGTAGTGCGCAAGATTATATAAATGATAACATTGCTAAAAGAAAAATACCTAAAAGAAAAATACCCTCCTTCTCTTTTCAATATAAGAGATAAAAACCAAGATTTTTTTTTGTGGTTGAGCACAGTCGAAAAGTCATTCACCGTGACTATACCAACGTTTGGATCTGCAAGGATTTATCGTTGGAAAGAAATTTGTCGTGAAGTAGCTATTGAGAAAAGGAGCCATTTTCTCTCATTACATTTTTACATATCCCATGCCATGGAATTTTTTGACAAAATCCGAATTGCGCTTCCTGACTGAATGCTTATCACCATAGATTGTAATGGGAAGACGGAATGATTTCGCACAGCATAGTGAAATGCCTCATTACAATGATTATAATTAACATGAAAGAGAATGGCAATAATAAGGCTGTCATATAACGTTAAAGAACACGAAAAACGTGAATGATTGGCTGATATACTCGATACCGATAACTTAACCATTGAGATGCTGATTACGAAGATATAGATTTTTTATATAATTTATATTACAAATACTATATGATGTGTAAAACATGTTAAGAATTGTGCGTTACAAAATGTATTTAAAATATACAACTGGTCGCAAAAAGACATATATTAAATTTAAAAAATAAAATATAAGATTTCTTTTTAAATATGTTTTGATTTCTTTTCCCTTTTCCCTGTAGTTAAGAATTAGTTAATAATAATAATATAATATAATAATTGATCAGTAATAGTAGTAATACGATTCAGTATTAAATTTGTCCATAAGAAAGCACGCTTGACCATTTGATATTGATAAAAAAAATATTATCATAATTAGTGATAATAGATTATATTATTAAAAATTCATAGAAATATTATCATAATTAATTACTAAGTCGCGTCATTAAAAAATCGTAAAATACCATATCTATTTAATTAAATCGTGCAAGAAGAAAAAACAACGTGGTGCGCTTTTTCTCCCCAACGTCTATGTACCTTTTGCCCTGCATGAACGCACGCACGCACGCAGAATGTGCACAAACGTTTCGAAGAATGGAACAGCTTATTATTATCTTTTCGTGTAAAATTGTACATATGAATAGGAATTAGCCTTGAATATAGTCTTTTCAGAGCTGATGATGAATTGTGTAAAATGGTTAGGAACGAAACAATCCAAATACTTCAGTCAATTAAGAACTATGACATTGAATCTTCCGAGAATAAGATTATATATGAAGGTGTAAAAGAAGTTAAGCGATTCATCTCAGAGAATCCTGACATTTTAATCACTAGAGCGGATAAAGGTAATACAGTAATTATGAATCGGGAAAGTTACAGAGAGAAAATGTATGAGATTCTCAACGATCAGATCACATATAATTTAATAAATAAAGATCCCACTAATAAAATAACATCTGAAATCACTAACTTACTAAAAAACTGGAAAAACAATATACATCGGGATACATCGATCTAAATTTATACAAAAAATTGTATGTATCTGACGAACTTCCGAGTTCTTATGGACTGCCAAAAATTCATAAGGAAGATCATCTAAAATTGATAGTTAGCATTAACAGTGCTTTTTATCCACTGGCGACCTTCTTAAAAGAAATCATAGATAATAGTAATAAAAAGAATTTTAGTTATGTAAAAAACAGTTTTGATTTGGTAAATAAACTCAATGGAAAGGTAATCGATAAAAATTTTACAATAATATTATATCGTTCGACATGGTCTCCATGTACACGAACATTCCGACCGATTTAGTATTAAAAAGCATTGAACGTAGGTGGAACTTGATTGAAAATAAGACTTCAATTCCTGTACATGAGTTTATTAAAGCAATTATGATTATAATTAACTCTACATTTTTTAAATTTGATAAAAAAATATTTAGACAGATTTTTGGCATGCCAATGGGCTCTCCTTTGTCCCCTATATTAGCGAACATAGTTCTACAAGACTTAGAACAAGAAATTATTATTGCTAATAATATTATCTCGTTTTTTTATTTCCGTTATGTGGATGACATTGTGTTAGCGGTGAATAAAGAAAAGGTTGAAGGAGTTCTGGAATTTAATTCATATCATGAAAGGCTTAGATTTACTGTTGATTTTGACGATGAAAACGGCATAAATTTTTTAAAATTAATGAGACAAGAAGGAAGAACTAATTATCTTCGATATTTATAAAAAACCTACTAATTCTGGGAGATATTTAAACTATTTTTCGAATCATCCGTTAGTACATAAAAGGGGAATAATAGGGGAATAAATAATCATTGGGCAATTAGAATTTTGCTTTTATCCCATCCAAAATTTCTTGAAAAAAACATCTCTGATTTAATTCACACTCTTTTAAGTAATGGTTATCCTCTTAAATTCATATTTTCAACAATAAAAAATAGAATAAAAACCTTGGAAAGTAGAACTAATTTAGATCAAAATCGTGAGGAAAATAATAACGAATGTGATTCTAATGCTAATTCAAAGAAAAAATTTTTCACGATACATAAGAAGATTCACAATTTAAACAATTAATTTTATAGACTACTTCACGATGGTCATCCTTAAGCAAAGGATCTTTTCCAGTTTTTATAAATGTATTCATTTTATTCATAGGTTTATAAGCTATATTAAAGCCATGAATATGTGAAAGTTTTTTGAATTTTTCAGATACTTAAGCAAAGTATCTGAAAAATTTAAAAAACTTTCTAAACTTTTGACTCATATATATAAATAGTGGTAAAATATATGATATGACAAATAACAACACACAATGTCACGACAAATTTCCATCTGTGCAAAGGATGTACTTGAGATTCATCATTGTATATTTTTGCTGTAAAACAGGTAACGATTCTATTCTTATGTATTTCGATTAGAAGATATTAATGATACACAAATTTGTTAAATTATCTGGAAATTCTCGTTCTACACTTTTCGTGATATGACAATTGGCAGTGTAACATTATTGTACGAAGCATCTTCACATATGAAAGAACACGTTTATATCATACGACGATTGAATTTAATGTCAGCTATATATTATATAACTCTGCGTTTTAAGAATATTCTGAATTTACTGAAGATGGCCAGATTGTGGCCGAAACGTCTAATGTTTTAATTAATGTAATGATAATTAAATATCACAAACTATAACTTGTGCGGTGGTTTTTTATGCTCTTCTTTTTATATCCATAATAAATTTATTTAAGTGCTTCAGATTGAGAGAGTCAGTAATATTTCGAAAAAATACAGCTATTTTCGGTTATATCTTTTTGGTTATATTTCAAGAAGACTACAGATTCTTTCTATAATATTTTAGCAACTTTTCAACAAGGCTTCGTGTGCAAGAATCGCGGACATTTTGTTACTCGTATTCTACACATATTCTACAGCTGTCTCAGAAATATTGCAGATATTTCGCTACTTTTATGAAATGTTTCACTTTTTAATTGAAATATTTTTGAAATATTTCTGAATTTTTTTCGATTATTTTACGAATTTTGAAAACTTTCGGTGCTATATGATTCTAGGATGTTTTCTATTATAATAATGACATCCAAAAGAGCGGAACTTTCGAAAATTCTATAGGTATACCCGCTTAGTTTTCAAGATTTTTCTGCCTTCTTGCGTCATACACAGTTCTCACGTTTCTCATCAATGCATTAAATTCTTCTTTCATCGCTTCATTCCATTCCTTCTGACACACACCGTTGCGAGCTTCTTCGTAAGTTGAAGGCTCAGCTTATGCTGATTCAATATACACTGTAAAATAGTCCAAACTTTTTGATTTGGACGGACGACTGCTTCTAGTGCAGTTGCGTTTTCTTCCTCCTGAGAATCTTGATCTGCCTCGTCGTCATTACCTGCCAAGTTATTTCTACCACGTCTCCATCTTCAGTGTTATCTAAAATTTATGCTTCTGCTACAATAGCGTAACTCTCCTGATTTTATGTTGTCCAAAATGAAGTGCGCATGCACGAAATAAGTAAGTTATCCAGTAACGCCATCTAAACTTCTATTTCATTTCTTTCTTTTTCCATTCTCTCTTTCAGAGTCATTTAAATGTTCGAGTAGCTGAAATACGGATCAGAGAAAGAAATAGAAGAAAAGAAAATTATGATTAGTTTAGTTTGATTTAGTTCATTGCGAAGCTTAATGAGAAAGAAGACTACATGTTAACAGAATAATAGACATAAAATATGATGCAATAGAGTATAGTAGACATAACATAAAATAAAATATACATACAATATAATAATTATTAGTAGCTTGCAAATGATTAGGCATCAGCAAAATTGCTTACAAAGCTCACCAGCAACAAAACCGGAAATAAGACAATAATGCAATGAGAGGTGAACCATTAATTGAAATCATACACACACACACACACACACACACACACACACACACACACACACACGCCTGCAAACACACCAATTTCGTCAATCTCGCTTAAATATTGAGTGATATGTATAATTGCTGGATTCTTTCGTTTTAGCTAAAAATCTATGTGATGCAATTCTAATAATTTACTAAAACGCAAACGATCTAGCAGAGAAACAAACATCGTATGCTGCAATCGTTAATTAAAACATTTTTACAGTATATGTTGTATGATTTATGTCATACAACATTTATATAATTTTATATTTTCTTATTTTTGTATTTTTTTTTATTTTGCAATGCATTTACAATTATAAATTTATTTCTTTTAGTTTTATTACATTTAGATTAAAAAAAAATATATAATACTTTGATGTATAAACGATCTAGAGAGAGAGGGGGGAGAGAGGGGGAGGGGGAGAGAAAGAAAGAGAGAGCGAGAGCGGAAAAATAAAGCAATTAAGAAAGAAATTCAGATGGCGCTACTAGGGAATTTATTTCGCGCGTGCGCACTCCATTTTGGAAAACACTAACATCAAAGACAAAGAGTTGCGCTTGTATATACTGAAGGAACTGAAGGAAAGCTACTAACTTCGCAAGACCTAAAATTATCTTCAGTTTCCTCTAATCATTAACCCTCACTGAGTCAGTGCTGCCTTGTAACATAATAGGCAACCTATCATGAATCGGCATTTCTTCGCAAACTGAGTCTCTATCTCTCTCAGAAACGGGAACAGAAGTCTTTCGTGTCAAGTGTCTTATCTTCGTAAAACACTACATCTCTACTTTTAAATACTTTTTGAATACTTTCGTCGTACAGCCTGTAGCCTTCTGTATTTTCTAAATATCCGAGAAAAATACATGGTTTTGCCTTTTCGTCCCATTTTCTTCGCTGCTCCTTTAGAATATGTGCAAGAGCCCTGCAACCATAAACTTTTAAATGAAATAAAATAGATTTCTTTCCCCATCAAATTTCGTGAGTTTTATATCGCAAACTTTTCGTTGGGGATCGATTTATTAAGTAAACGGCCATCGTGCACGCCTCAGTCCAAAATTTCTTAGGGAGATCGGCGTCTATCAGCAAACAACATCCCTTCTCTACTTCAATTGTAACGCTCCAGTCCATTTTGTTGAGGCGTATAAGAAACTGTCAATTGGTGTTGCATACCTTCTTTTTGAAGAAAACATTTAAATTCTTGATTAATAAACTTTCGTCCATTATCTGTACGCAACGCTTTAACGTAAAGATCCGTTTGATATAAGTTTTGTATATCTTAAATACATCTAAGGCTTCATTTTTATTCTTCAAGAAATATATATTTAAACGTCTTGAGTAATCATCTATAAAGAATATGAAGTACCTTGAATCTCCAATCGATGCATGTTCCATCGGTCCACAAATATCGGCATGTATCAGCTTTAACAATCTAAAAGTCCTTAGTTCCTTTCTTGCTTTCGGGAACGTTTGACGTGCTTGCTTACCTCGAACACAAATTTCGCATTTGCGGCCCATCTGGATCATCGAAATCCAGACTTATTGCATGCTCGTCACGAACCAATTTCATGCTTCCTCTATTAAGATGTCCAAGTCTTCTATGCTATTGAAAACTCATGTTAATCTCGCATTTGAACGCAGTGTCAACTAGTTTATAAATATTACCAATTTATAAATATTATTGATCGATTTAACTATTGCGATTACATTATTTTTATTGAGTACTTCATAAACATGTTTATTGAATTTGATGTTAAAGTCTCTTTCAATTATCTTATCGATAGTAAATTACTATTCAGATTCGGAACATAAACTACATCTTTTATGACAATATTACTGATTTTATTATACATTAATATTGACACCGTCACTTCACCTTTACTTTCGGCTCACAATTTAATATTGTCTGCTATCGCAATTTCCATTCCATTGAATTTGACAAAGGAATTGAAAAGTTTCTTATTCAGTGTCATATGTACAGAGGTTCCGGAATCTAAAATCCAACTTCCATCTTTAATTTGTTGACATTTACTAAGAAATGCTACCTTAGTGTTACTCTCGATCTTCTTATCTCGCTCCAGTTGCTTCTTTTCTTTGTCTTCTTTTCTTTTTTCGCTGCACTCGTTCGCCATGTGTCTGGAACCAGTGATGCGAATTCCGGATCAATTGCAACACGGTTACTAGCATGAAGGGGGCATAAGAAGGTACATACACTACGATGAGTCCATATCTGTGTATACTTACACATACGTGTGTGTCCGTCTATGCTCTCTTCATGCTAATAACTATGCTGCAAGCGCAGAATTCGCATCACTGTCTGGAACGACAATCCTTTGAAATGTGTCCCGATTTCCCGCACGTCCAACACTTGACCATCGATTTCTGTTTTGATCTGAAGTCTCTTGCATCTTTCACATATCGCTTCGTGTGATAGGCTGAATTATTATTGTTGAACGTTTCGACCTATCGAAATTATTCGACTCTTGCAGCAGTTTAATTTTAACAGAGTCTCCGGCAATTGCCATGCCAGAACTCTCAAACGCCATGATCATTGGCTGAAAATGTTCCGGAAGACCGGCCAATAGTACCGTCCCAAGCCTGATTGATTGCCATTCTTAATTGATTTCAAATCTTGTATCTGTGAGCTGATGCGCGGCAGACATTATTTCATTGACATATTCCTCCATAGATTTGCAGCCTTCCAATTTTGTCGTAGTTATTTTATGCAGTCCGACTTTTTGGGTAAGGCCGTTGTCCTCGAATGCCAACGTTAGATTGCCTCACGCGTCTTTCACCGTTGCTGCATTTGCTACGTACAGGAATTCTTCTCTCTTCGATTAATATGATTTTTACTTTTGCTCTTTCGATTTTGTTCGCATCAGTTTCCGTACCAAGCACAGCCGTCCATAATCCTTCCATAATGAACAAATTTTCAATTGCTATTTTCCAAGTTGTGTAATTTTCTCTTCCACGCAGTTTTGCAACGAAGAGCAAATGACTGTTATTGTTCTCTATTATGATTTATCACGTTTTCAGCAACCACAACTCTGCATTAGTCCATTAATAAAAGATTCCTGAGTCCATAACTCAATGTTATCTAAAATATTAGACACATTGTTGTCTTGAAAGTCTTTAGTAGTTTCTATTCTAATACAATAAGGAGACACGAAGACTCTTTATTTGTAATCATGACAAACAAGAAAACAAAATGAAGAGAAAAAAATGAATCGTGAAAAACAAGTATATGAACGCCGCATCCAAAATTTTCAACTGAAATATATAAATCTCTTACCCCTAAAGCGAGGAGCACAGACTCTTGCATAACGCATATTACGTAATGCATAAGAAATTGAATCAATCAAAGTCCTTCATTTCCTTCCTTTTGTTACGTCCGAGAGAGGGCCGGTCCTGCGGTTTCGAACTAATCCGAAGATAACTAACCCGAGACTTTACATTGGATTAAATTTTCGCGATTTATGTACCGAGGGAGAGGCCTATCTAAATTTGTCCAGCTCCGTGATTGATTAGAGGCGGGCATTGGATATTCCGATGATAGTAGATTCCGGGTAGTTCTACGGCTGTTCCCCCATTCTGCCCAGATACGCGATAAATTTTTCTAGTACCTCAGGATACTCTGGACAAATTGCGAGGGTACGCAAAGTAATTATTATAGTATGGAACTAACAGGATTCGAAACGATCGAGAAAGCCTAAGCGGTAATATCTTAAAAAAAACCCCTGATAATGCCTCTTTTCGCTTTCCGGCGCGGAAGTAATACTTCGGGCACTTGATTATACCGCTCTCCCTATGTTGAAAGAATAACGATGATATGCAGCATGCACTAAATAACCACGTAGAGTGCGGATTCACCGCCAAGATTTGAGCGTCAATAGATGAACGCGAGCGCGGAAATCGGGACACATCCTTTGTGCGACTAGTTGTGACTTGATTTCCTAGAGAAGGGGCTTATATAATATTTCGCTTGCCTTACGTTATCCAGCTCCAGTTTAGTCGTCGGAGATCCTGGGTAGTAGTTACGGTCTGCGCTGCGCTCGGGGTGCGAATTCGCGGATCCTGATTGGTGCAGCCTTCTGATCCGTCTATGCGGATTGGTCCAGCGCTGGTTTGCAGCACACATTCAATTTGCGAATAATTAGCAAGTACGATCGCGTTCAACTAGCGCTTGATATTATGAGTACTTTTGAAGAAATAGGGTGAGGTTTTGTTAAGAGAAATATGCACATGTATGTTCATTTAAATCAAGTACAAATATATGTATTTGTTCATTAGATTACACAAAAGTGACTAAAGTTGTTTGTATTAAACTAACAGTTAGATTCGGATCTTATAATAAAAATGGATCTTAGATCTAGAATTACTGAGTCAGATAGAGGCCGAATTAAAATTAGAGTTTGACGCGGAACTTATTATTATACTAAAAATCGAAAAGGGCCGCGTATTTAGATTGGCGCGGCCGAAAAATAACTGACTGATTCTATATCTACTGATTTATTGCCATGGGCATTCGGAAAAATCCCCCACCATCGGCTCATACCATAGGCGGTGGCGGGAGTGAGAGAGGCGTCAGGTGCGACGGTTCAGGGTGCGTTACTCAGGCTCATCAGTGGTGAATATACTTATGAATTTTGGAAAATATTTTTTGGAAAAGTGATTGCTTGAATTTCTTATGCTTTATGTGTTATGTATTATGCAAGAGTCTGTACTCCCCGTTTAACTCCATCTAAAGGGTGTCTCAAAATGATCTGACATTTTAAATTGCGCGCCATTTTTTTTGCAGCGAACGTAACGTACTAACCTTTAACAACTGCCATCAGGAAGTATTGAGGTTTAGTCATGGAGAATTACACGATCGAGCAACGCATAGAAATTGTGAAAATCCACTACAGTTATTGCAGACGAAGTTTCATGGTCGTGTTATTTCGCGCCGCGGCGATGTGAATTGGCCATCAAGATCGTGCGATTTGACGCCATTGGACTTCTTTCTTTGGGGTTTTCTGAAAGGAAAAGTGTATGCCAATGATCCACAGACCATTCCGGAGTTGAAGGAAGAAATTAGACGTACCATTAATGAAATTAGTCCGCAATTATGCCAAAATGTCATTGAAAATTTTGTCAAAAGAATGAACGTTTGCAAACAGAGTCGAGGCGGCCATTTATCGGATATTGTGTTCCACATATAACCTCCATGTTTGTACTTTATATTAAACTAAAAACATGTGTACTTTTCAAATAAATAATATGTTTTATTAATACATTAAAATGTCAGATCATTTTGAGACACCCTTTAGCTTGATATGCTTATAGATCATATACACATGTATTCCAACATTCCAACAATAATATTACACACACATGGAATATTAATATTCCAAATTGTATAAACAATAAATTTAGAGACAAGATGATTGTATATTTTACTATTATCGATTAATTAGAAATATTAACGTTTCTTACTAAAGAACAACGCGAATATTATAAAAATGAAGAAAGAAATGAAAAAAACAAATATTTTGTCAGTATAATGAACATAATTATTAAAGTCAAAAATTTTTAGAATCATTTCAGTCTTTTATACGAGAAATATAATGTTAAATTAATGACAAAAAATCCAAAAAAATCAAGATGAATGAAAGTCAGCGTGGTAGTTAATACGCAATTTTAAATCTTTTTTGTATACTGTAAAGCCTTTTTCGGTAGATTTCTTAATTTCCATTCACACCATCCACTTTGTCATAAAAGAGATATAATTTATGGAGTTTTAGATAAGATTTTTTTGCTTGTGTCATCCGAAATTCCAACAAAATAATTTGATTGACACTATTAATATTTTTTTAAAGAATAGATATCCATTACGTTTTATTTTCTCGACTATTCATAATAGAATTAAATATCATATTAATAAGATTAATAATTTGAATAAAAATAAGCATGATACAGGGAGATTTTTTATGATTCCATGTCAATACGATACGAAAGATTTACACCTATTGTTAATAGTAAGTTTAATTGTAAATTGGTTTTTATCATTCCTAACACATTAAGAAGTTTCATAAAGAGAGGAAAGGATGATTTGGAACACGTTCAAAAATGTCAGAATCAAAATGTAGTCTACAGAATATCTTGTGATGTTAGTTATGTTGGCCAAACAAAAAGACAATTAAAGACCAGATTGCATGAACATGTTTCGGACAATCAATATAAGTTCAAAATCTCCATCAGTGATTTCCAATCACCGTATTAAGGAAAATCATAACTTTAAATTAATATATAAAGTGGACACATTAGATGTAGAGCCTTCATATAATAAAAGGTTGATATCTGAAATGATCCATATTAAAAAACAGAAACATGGAATAAACAGACAAAATGACACAAAGTCTTTGCCTGAATTGTATTCTGACATTATACATTCTCTTTTTTCTTCCTAATATCTTCTCTCTTTTCCCCCCATTTTGCCGATTTCCGTTCTCGATAATTTTCTTCTTGACATTTCGTTATTTGACATCGTGAAAGTCAGATGCTTGTTATCTTTGCAAATTTGCTTAAAATAAGTTATTGAATAAAAAGACTATTATATTTGTATCATAAAATGAACTACATTGATCTACTTGTGTTTTTTTCTCTTTGTTTATCAATGGACTCTTAACACATTTACTACTTAAGGTACATTATCATATTACTAATTTTTATGTAATTAATATTAATTCTTTTTGTTCACGGTTACTTTTCCAGAATTTTCTTATGACTATGTTAATTCTTGATAAAAATGACTCGCAGCGTACTATCAAATGAAAAATTTGATATTAAAGAATTATAATAATATTGTGAGACCTTGTGCATATTTTTAATTTAGAATGATATTTATATTTTAAGATTACATTGAAAATGATTCGATTGGAGTTGAAACGTTTGTTAATTGTTTTGTATGAATTTTGCTTATTTAAATTAAAATTCTTTTATACATTACTGATTCTTTGCCTTTCTTGTGTACTACTTTGTTTTATACGTACAGAGCCTTATTAATATTTTTTAATCTTAAATCTTTTATTCCAGAAAATAGAATCTTTATTCCAAAAAAGACTACGTACTAAAAAATGACTATCTGATTGATTTAATTTTTAATACTATTAATACTATTAATACATGTTTAAAAATTCTCATTCATAAAGGTACGATACAATAAAAAAAATCAAGAGAAAAAATCAAGATTGTATTTCTTGGTTTGTACTACCTTATATTTCAAAAATTTCAGAGGAATTTCAAAAGAATTAGTAAAACCTTTAACTAAATTAACTTTTACTAGCTTAAATAAATTAAATAGTTTGATCTAGGGACATAAAGACAAGAAAAAAGACAAAAAAATGTTGTGTATAAAATCTCATGTAAATCCTGCGATGCCTTTTATATTGGACAGACAGGAAGAAAACTTAAAACTAGATTGGCTAAGCATCGTAATCATATTAATCGAAATAGTAACAACCAATTGGTGATCACAAAACATCGGATTGAATTTGAACATGACTTCGATTGGATGAATGCGATATTAGATGAAGAGCGTTTTCTTAATAAATGTTTAATATCTAAACCTTCATATACTCATACAACAAAATAGTCTCAATTTATGCTCAGATACAGAGGGTATACATCAACCTTATATACAATTATTGAAAGATATTAAATAGTTACAATTTGTCGGTTTATACAAATTATTATTTATGTATTGATGTTCTTTTTTTTTTATTTTCCTTGTTGATCTGACATGTCTTATGTAACCATTGTCCATATCCCTACCTTAGAATGTAACCTTAGGATAATGAAGCGTTAGAAATACGACCTTTTTCTTTTTTTTCTTTATGTTTCACTTCTTGTAACCTTTGTCCATTTATCTATGGACAAAGACCTCTTAGGATAAAAAAATAAAAATAAGACTTTCTAGAAATAAGGTAAGGTATTTGTAACTCGAATTTTCTAGAAGATTTTCCGACGCCTTAAATAAAGAATTCTTGGATCAAGCGAGTCAGTCCATTGAATCCTGCAAGATCAGTCGCATCTAAAAATTGTTTTTGCGAATCTTAGTGTTAATAAAGTGAATTTTGTATTAAAATTAAGTATGAAGAGTTTCTACTTGAAAGAACATTACTACGAACCTTACAATTGGTGGCGGTGCGGGATAAAAAGTGCGTAAAAATAGTAAAATTGGAAGTACTTTAACTTCGAGACGACATATACTAGTTACATTAGTTACTTCCGAGGAAGATTCGAAGATTGTTTCGCTTTACCTCAATATCCTGGATAATATTCAGACGTGGACAAATTACAGAAGATCAATTCCGATACCTCTTCTGACTCAAGTGTAGACATTAATATATTAATATATGGAGTCAAAAATTTTTATAACTGCTCCAATGTCGCGCGCACAAAACCCGTTTCACGAACAAATGCTTACTTTAAATATATTAGCAGAACAATTGCTAAAAGTTACGGACGCTGTACAAGCGCTTAGAGATCAAATGAACAATTTACAAATAAATCCATCCGGAGAGCGATTCCCGGAAGCAATATCGGTCTCTGATTGTTCAATCAGAGAATCCCGAGATTTTAATAAATACATATGTCCAAGCTATGCATCTAATCCCAGAATTCGATGGACTTAACGTCGAATCTTTTATTGGGCACATTCAAGTCGCAGTAAAGCGACTGGCAGTCAATCAACACGAATTATTTCTTTGCGGTATCATCGTGCAGAAACTCACAGGAAGAGCAAAGGGCATAGTAAGAATCGACGCTACTCCAAATTTTCCATGACTTTTCGAAAAATTGAGATATCTATTTGAAACAGCTCAAAATCTCTAGACTGCATTAGAATTACAAAGAGATACGTGTATTCAAAGATATAATAAAAATATTGACGAATTTATAAATCGTTTCCTCCGAATACACCATGACATTATCACCACGATTAATTCGCAAAGCAATGAAGTCGCGATCATTTGTATTCGAGAGGAACTTTGTCAACGAAAGTCCGTCGTAATATAAAACCAGAAATTGGAGATCATCTCTATTGCTTCGATATGGACACTTTAAATCAAGCGTTCTCGAAAGCGAGAACTTTCGAAGAACTCCAGTTAAGACTACGCATATAACGCAATGAAGTCTCAAGGAAACCTATTCAAAAACTCCGGTTTCAACATCAAAAATGTGGCTATTGTAAGAGGCGAGGACATGAGGAAAAAGAATGCAGAACCAAAGCATTCCACCTACAACGAAGCCAACAAAAATTTTCACGAGCGTCATTTTCTCAATTGATCACCGAATCAAGCATCGCGTCCTTCACATGCAATCGATCGAACCGTGGAGCAACACATCAACAAAAGATTTACCAGGGACCCGGTGGAACTTATATCAGAGCCTTGAAAATACCAGGTTTTAAGCAAACAATTTTTTTAATAGACACGGATTCGGATATATTTTTAATTCATGAAATGTTCATTGAAAATAAAAATTTATAGGTAGATTTAATAATACAATAGTATCCGGCGTCACGACACATTCTTTGAAAACTAAGTAATTGTAGAAATGTTCAGGATAAAATGTATTTCACATATTAGACGATTATTCGCCAGTTAAACATTAGGGCATCGATTTTTTTACGAGAAACAATTTCAATTTTTCAAATAAAAGTTTAATTCTTAAAGGAAAGGAATTTAAAAGATGTGACAAACCACATCCTAGTGACATTAAAAAAAGTTCAGATGTATTAGTCACATTTAGGGATGACACTGGAGTAATTACGAGGATGAATGATTCTAATAAGCCTATTTTACAAACATTTGCATGCTGAAAAGTATTGAGGATTTTTATGTACCGGTATATTCCATTACAAAAAAAATCTTGGATAATACACGCTTGCAATTATTGAAAGAAAATACTCGTCTCTCGCACCTTCCAGAGTATTCTAGTGAAATCTGGAATATAATATTAGAGTATCACGATATTCACTTTACCAGGAGATCCACTCCCACTCACTGATCCAACATGAGATTAAAACCTCAGATGAAAATTTTATTCACACAAAACAATACCGTTATCCTCCAATACATCAAGAAGAAATTAAAATGCAAATAAAATAAATGTTAACTAAGAGTATAATAAGAGAATCGAATTCTTCTTATAATTCGTCATTTTGGATAGTACCAAAAAAACAAGATGCCTCAGGTAAAACTAAATGGCGATTAGTAATTGATTTTAGAAAGCTTAATGAAAAGACTATTCAAGATGCCTATCCACTTCTAAATATAAATGAAATTCTTGACCATCTGAGCAACGCGCGTTATTTCTCAGCCTTTGACTTAGCATCGAGATTCCATTAAAATAGATATGAATCCTAAAGATATTCCAAAACCAGCTTTTTCCACTCCAAATGGCCATTATGAATACACTCATATGCCTTTCGGTCTGAAGAATGCACTTTTCAAAGAATGATGAATAAGAAACTAAAAGGATTAATAGGAAACAATTGCTTTGTTTATATTGACGATATAATAGTTTACGGAAAAACTATTCAAGAACATAATAAAAACCGGAGACTATTATTTGAAAGACTTAGGCAAGTAGGCCTAAAACTTCAACCGGACAAATGTGAATATCTAAGAGCCGAACTTGAATATTTAGGACATGTGATCTCGGAACGAGGTATACAGCCTAATCCGTATAGAAAAAGTCAAAAACTAGTCTCACTGAATTCTAAAGAAATCAAACAATTTCTGGGATTGGTTGGGTATTATCGAAAGTTTATTAAAGACTTTTCTAAGATAGCAAAATCATTAACACGGCTCCTTCAAAAGTCTTCAACTTTTGAATGGAAAAATGCAGCAGAATTCGTTCGACTCTTTAAAAACTAAATTAATGACTCAACCTGTATTGTCATACCCGGACTGGAATAAACCTTTCGTATTCACAGATGCATCCAATGAAGTGATAGACGCTATTCTATCTCAAGGGACAATAGGCAAGGACAAGCCACTGGCTTTTGTCTCTAAAACTTTAAATAAAGCCGAAACATGATATAGCACGACTGAAAAAGAATTATTAGCAATTGTATAGGCAACCAAACATTTTAGACAATACTTATACGGAAGAAAATTCAAAATTATAATTGACCATAAACCTTTAATTTGGCTAATGAATGTAAAAGATCCCAATTCAAGGTTAATGAGATGGAGACTAAAATTAGAAGAGTTCGAATACGAGATAGTTTACAAGTCGGGAAAAACAAATACAAACGCCGATGCTCTTTCACGAATTTTGGTTAACGCGGTCGACTCATATGTTTCAAATGAAGACATTCAACACATGCTTTCGTATTTATTCAAAACAAAACTTATTAAAATTGCCTTTAATAAAGATCCAATCCCAGGATGGAAAAATATAGATCCAAAATCTGTTTCCCCGAAAAACCTTCGAGTTTTGATCCTACCAATTCTTTAGAATTTAAATGCTGATCCTGATAAAGGATCCTGATAAAGGACGTCAAATTTTGTTGGACCTACTAACAAAAAAATTCAGAATTCTATTAACACTCTAATTTCTATACATAACTTACATTCAAAAACAAAAATTATTATCGAAGAGCGGTTCTCACAATGGTTTCAAGAAATAAATCTAGTAATTAAACCTCTCCTTAGTCCACCGTAGGAATCTCCTTCTCGATTCAAACTTAAAATAAATAGACAAATAATAATTAAAAATCAAGTTGGACGACAGTCGAATAAAACGATTCTTTTTATTGAAACTCCTCCTAAAATTACAAGAGATAATGAAATTTACATTTCCCTTCATGCTACCCACAGACAACTTAGTATTCAATTACACGATTTCTAACAGAAAATGACTAACACGTAAATGTAATACATGACCAAAAAGAAATAATACATTACCAAATTAATTTCAGTTATTGATGAATACTATCTCGGAGAAAAACTATATATATATATATATATATATATATATATATATATATATATATATATATATGTGTCTCTAAATATTTTCCCGAAATAAAAAGGAGATTATTTCAGACGCGCATTCTGGAATCTTAGGTGGACATTATTCGGTAGAGAAAACACTTCAAAGAATTAGAAAAAATACAATTGGCAAAATATAACCGTTGACGTTAAAGAATTTATTAGTAAATGTGAATTCATGTCAATTCAACAAACCAGGTACCCAAAAATCTTATATATTTCTCTTCCTCGAGCTCCTATCGAAAAGATATCTATAGATATCATGAGACCATTTGAATTGACAAATAGGGGAAATCGTTATGGTTGTACAAGATTATCTTACACGATATACATATTAACAGAACCCATTATATTATAGATAAATCTACCGCATCAATTATTAGAGCATTCTGGTATTTCTTGGCTTAGATGTTTTGGCAAACTCAAAGAATTCCTATCAGACAACGCTCTGGAATTCACTTCGAATGAATTCAAAACACTTTGCGATCAATTACATGCCAAACATACGCTTACGTCAGTTTATCATCCATAATCAAACGGGAAAAACGGGAAAGGTCACGTATTATTCTTACAGAATATATAAGACATTATATGAAAGAACAAGAGCAATGGAACATGATACTGCCCCAGGTAATGCTTATATAATTGTACGGTAAATAAGAACACAGGATACACACCCTATGAGTTACAATTTGGCAGGGAACCTAATCACATCTTCAGTGAAGAAGATGATAGATTATCTCTCCAAAAGCAAATAGACGATCTGCATATACAGCATGAAAATAAATTGGAAGAGGCACGTAGAAACATACGCGATTATTAAGACTCCAACCTTTCTACTACATTCCAATAGAATATTTTCTATTGGAATATTTTCTAGTGATCTGGTATTCGTGAAGAACTTCAATGCTAAGTCATTCGAACCTCAGTGGAAGGGTCCGTTTCCTGTGGTTCGACATGATAAATTCATAACTTATCATATTCGCGAAAACACAAAGATTAAATAGTATCACAGGAGTAACATTAAGCCTTTTATTACAGGTAAACAAGATGAACTTGAAATTTATTCCAATTCTTCTTCTATTAATTCTCCAGGATCACCTTAGTAAAAGGAAAATATATTGTCACACAACTCAATGATGACGAAATCATTTACCTTGAAACGTTAAGCAAAATTAAATTGTACCATGAACAGTGGAAAATAGTGATAGGATATGATTCAACGAATTTAGAGAAAAATTATGATATGCTTAGTGTTGTGTATACGAATTTTATATCAGAGATGTTTTCTTAAGTTGCTTAATGAAGAAAATTAGACTTGTTCCTCTAAACACCGTCTTGCATGGCGATTAAAGCGACCCGAAATAACCGGCGATTTAGATAACATGTTACATTTAGCGGAACTTCAAAGAAAGACAAAAATTAAACGCAGATTCGACTTTGTAAGAGAAATAAATAAAACATTATTTGGAACTTTAGCTGACACGGATGCGAGTTATTACAATAACGAATTAGATAAATTGTATGTACGAATTAGATAATTGTATTATTAGGTGTTGGAATTAATTCGTAGCGTTTTACAAGTAATGGGAAGTACTTTCATTAATGTATTTTTTAATGCTCATGTGAAATAAATAACATTCTTTCATTAAAAAACGCTACGAATTAATTCCAACACCTAATAGATAAATTGTATATGATCAGAAAAATATTGTTCAGTATGTAAAGAATCAAACTAATATTATACTTAAAACCCTAATCGGCAGTGGAAAAGCTATCGAAATTACTTCAGGCACGATAAGAAATTTAAACGAACAGTTTAATTGTATTAGAGATTTGTTTAAAGCCAATGAAGCTAATAATATTCAGATAGATGAGGCATTATTAAATTTGGACGATGAATTGCAAAAACTAACGGATGATATTAGAAAAAGAGAAGAACTTATACATATACTCTGTTCTGACAAAATACGTCACGCGCGAATCCATCAAAATTTTATACTTCACCTCGAACCGTATTGTATAGCAATTTCCGATACTGCAATCCTGACACTCGAAAATTTGCTCAAAGACAAGATAGTTCATAAAACTATTCGCTTAATAGATCAAAAGACTATTAATGAGACATTTATAAAGCACAAGCTAATATGGCATACCATTAGATCCAATAACAGAAGTTTATATTAATCTTGAACAGACCTTAGGAAAATGTTTAAATGAATTAAACAATTTAGCAGGTCGAATTGCAGAACATAAAAGAACTACTACCTGAATGGAGAGATTTATGTACTATCTTCACATGGCAGGATATATAGCCCTTGGTTTTGTTCTGTTTATATTTCTTTATAAGATCGGTCTTTTCTCAAGTATAATTAATTTACTTAAGCAATTATTCGAAAATTATTATAATGTAGTTTTGGAAAGCTCCAACACAACATTATACTGCTCGCACCCCAGTTACTAGCCATGAGTTAGACATGCTAGATTCAGAAGTACTAAGATGTTTGATTAGAAATAAAATTTGAATATACATCAAATTTTTTTATAAGGAGGGAGGTGTAATCATTGTCGATATACCTACCTTAGAATGTAACCTTAGAATAATGAAGCGTTAGAAATACGATCTTTTTTTTTCTTTTCTTTATGTTTCACTTCTTGTAATTCTTGTCCATTTATCTATGGACAAAAGCCCTTTAGGATAAAAAATAGAAATAAGACTTTCTAGAAATAAGGTATATGTAACTCGATTTTTCTAGAAATTTTTAGAAGATTTTCCGTTACCTTAAATAGAGAATTCTTAGACCAAGCGAGTCAATCCATTGAGTCCTGCAAGACCAGTCGCATCTAAAAATTGTTTTTGCGAATCTTATTGTTAATAAAGTGGATTTTGTATTAAAATTAAGAATAAAGAGTTTCTACTTGAAAGAACATTATTATGAACCTTACACTTATTATATTAAATGTATTTTATATATTAGTCATGTTTCGTTCGAGCTGCGATCAACATGCGGTTTTTAACTTGATACTCTTTAGTGATAATAAATTTTAATTGGTTTTGATCTAATGTCGAAACGAATTCCTTCTATGTCTTGGAGTGAGTCATCAATTTTTTAATATTAATTTGTAACTTGTTGGATAGAATGGTTTGAAAATATTTATAAGATAATTTAATGTTTCAAATAGATTACAACATCAAATCTGTTAACCTGATCGATGATTTTTTTTTTTTTGGACATGAAGGAATTGATATTTTGAAATTGTATTGCTGAGGATGGTTTCAAAGTAAACTGAAACGTATTTTTTTGGAATAAAGATTCTATTATCTGGAATAAAGATTTAAGATTGCATATTAACTACCATGCTGACTCTCATTCGCCTTGATTTTTTTGGATTTTTTATTGTTAAACTTGAGAGTCCGTAAGAAAATTACATTATTACTATTAAATTAACGATTACTAATAATTGCGTACTCCTAATATTAAAAAATGATTCTACAAGCGCTTACTTGATATTTATTTTTAAGTTAAATACTGAAGAACTATCTAAAACATATTTTCAATTATGATTTATTTTCGCCAGACAATATACATTAACGAATATTTGCGAATATTTGATAAATGTATGGTAAAATAAAACTACGATCTCACATAGAGATGCAATTTTTATATTTATTAGAAACTATATTTATTAGTATTTATCAATTCGCACGGATATTTTATCAGAAGCACATATATGCATATCGTAGTTTCATTTTATTTCTAATTAATATGCTAAACTTGATCAGTAACTGATGCTTGAAAATAGTTATACTCTAAACCAATACATAGCTCCACGAATATTATTATAATCTGTTAAATTTTCAACAGGACCAACTGCCGCGACCACTGGACAGTGATCGAAAATGTATTTCATGCCAACATTTTGAATAGTTTCAGCAGTTACGCTCTGAAATATAAATTATATATATAATCACATGTTAAGATCTTATAAACATCTTCATAAAAAGATTTTGTTGCAAATCACATGTTTACTCTTTTTGTATTAAATATTTATACTTTGATACATTTTGATCTATACAATAAAAACTACATACATCTATCCTCATTTCGAGTTCATGGAGTGGAATACGGCGATTATAACAAAGCATCTGTCGGCCGATATCTTCACAAATGGCAGTAGTTCCATCTAACTGTAAGAACATGTTTGTTTTCAGAATATTCTTTGCACGTGTAACATCTTTTTCAGTAACTGTTGTGCACAATTTCATCCATTCTTGTTGAATACAAAATACCATTTCTTCACATTTCATGGGATCACAAACGAAATATATACCCCAAAGTCCTGTATCCTGCAAAATAAAAAAATAATGCATTCATTGATTCGATACGCATTAATTGTTATAATCATGTTTTACATGAAATATTATAAATATGAATTATTAATTAGTAATATTTAGACTTGATTTTTCATTTGCTGATTACCTTATAATTAAATAATCTGATGTTTTTATCCAATGAACTATGGCTGCATTTGAAAACATCACCCGAGTGCCTTCGTATATCTTTGTTGTTCACTCAATGTTAAACATTAGGGATATCTAGTTTCCGAATGCACTCTATAATGATGTCATAAGCCAAGTTCATTGGATGAAACATCAGTAGTTCTATTTTGTAACTTTTTAACGACAATTTTATTAGCTAGGGATGTTATTGCGCAAGTATTTTACATGGTGAAAAAACTGTGCAACAACAGTATAAAGAGTGGCTGCGTTCGGATGTCTCCAATGCCTCAGATTCATCATCTATCCTTGTTCAACATTTAATGATAAAGAACAGATTATAAATCCGAGGCATCGGAGACATCCAAGCGACGTTTCCGAACGCACTATTAACTGTACAAAGATGCCGAACTGTCGTTGAAAGTTACAGAATAGGTCTATAGGTTATTTAACCATAAGTTAATCAGTGAATGAAAAATTGAATCTTATTTAACACATACTTTGTAACATGTGTTAAAACTCTGATAACTGTGGCACAAGCCTTCTTCTGCACAAGCTTTAGCTAAATTGCTTGCATTATTTACGCCTCCTCCTTGACTACGATCCCATCCTCCTATAAGAGTGTTTGCGACCATAAGAGGAATGTTGTCTGCCTCAGCCCATCCAGCACCTAAATTATGCATTCATTATTCTATAGCATGTTACAATTTATCTGCAATATTAATTAGTTACAATACTAATACCTTCAACTGCGATCGCAATATGGGCGAGAGGAATCGAATCATCACGAATTCTTATTTCAGAACCAGTATAGCGACAAGCTTTAATATAATCTGGTATAACATCATATTCCGGTCCTGTCATTTTGCCGAAATACTTATCGGCAAGCTCGATTAATTGATTGTGATCTACACCGCCAGCGCCAGCCAATACAAATCTAAAAAAAAACTGGTATTTGAATTTTCTAATTACTAATAAATATTAAGGCTCCTGAGTAGTCACTTCAGCCATATTGAATCGTGATGATTAATCAAAGTGAGAAATGACACTGATTTTTCTTGCATACCATTTGTAAATAAAGAGAATTTGAATGAAACGAAATTATGAGATCGTTTTAAAACACTTGTAAAGATGGACGAAGACTCTCCTTATTTCTTCTGATAGTCAGTAAAGTGTCGAAAAAGATTTGTGAAGTGAAAATAGGCTATGCATGCGTATTAAGGACGCGTTCTCCGAAAAGATCCATTTTCTTTAGATTTTTCTGAAACTTACAGAATAAGCTTATTTTATCCTGAATATATATGCTTTAAAAACTCAATACGGAGCAGGATTAAAAATCGAAATATTCCACTTCAAAAATAAAATATATATACATATACATATGTACATGTATATACGTACATAACATAGAATCCCTATCTAAAGCTTATTCGAAAGGTTTTTTTATTCACTGTAAAAGTTTTTCTTAACAATTTTTTGAAATGAGACATAAAACTTGATATCACAAGAAATAATATGAAATTTGTCTGAATATGGCTTCCGATATTCGTTTTTAAGAAATCATTGAGCAAAGTAAGCAGTAAAATAAATAAAATTGCTATTTTTTCGACTGGCGGCAGTAGCGAAGGCGGAAGGCATTTTATACTATAAAAAACTTATATAAATACATTAACACTTATGGAATATCTTATACTATTAGGTGTTGGAATTAATTCGTAGCGTTTTTAATGAAAGAATGTTATTTATTTCACATGAGCATTAAAAAATACATTAATGAAAGTACTTCCCATCACTTGTAAAACGCTACGAATTAATTCCAACACCTAATATATAAAAGTGAAATAAATTTTTATAAAAATTTTCATAATGGTGAGCACTAATGTGCTCATTAGGTTGAGCACAATTGTAATCGGAGAACGTTCTTAAGTAAAAATTAAATGCCACTTTATATGCCTTTTATGACTATTTACTGACTGTCAAGGGAAATAAGGATAGTTTTCGTTCATTTTTACAAGTGTTTTAAAGCGATCTCATCATTTCATTTCATCTATTCTCTTTATTTATAAATAGCATGCAAGAAAAATCAACGTGTCGTTTATGACACATTTCTCGCTTATCACAATTCAATATGACTGGAGTGAATACTCAGGAGCCTTAATTACATAAATCAATCAACGAGAATTACCTAGACGGTCCATAATGATTTTTCACGTATTTAACAAGATCATCTCGCGAAATATTTTTGATATTTTTAGTAGGCCCCAGTATTGTCCGTCCTAAGGCTGTACCTTGATACGCAGCGGCATGCAAATGATCAAATACAACTTCTTGTAAATTCGTTTCAACTTCCTGCATTTCGCGCAAGATAACGCCACGTTCCCTTTCAATTTCATTTTCACCTAGCTTTGAATTTTGTATAATATCACTGAGAATCTCAATAGCTTTTGGTACATCCTGTGACAAGCATTTTGCATAAAATACTGTTTGTTCTCGACTTGTATAAGCATTCAGATGTGCTCCCATATTCTCTATTTCTAATTCCAAATCAGTTTGAGATCGTTTAGCAGTACCCTGTCAACAAAAGATTCTAGTCAATCAATAGAAACATAATAAATAATTCAATGAAAAAGCTAAATATAAAAATTATGTAATTATACAGCCTTGGTCATAAGTATAAGTACCATAAATTTTTTTGAAAAAGCAACAATAAAAGCAATGATAAAATAAATATTAACAATAAAAATCTTACTTAGGCCGTATATGTGAGAACACAATCAATACAATAAAAATGCCTATACTAATGATTGAAACTAGATCTTTAATCTTAAATCAGAGCTGGGATTTAGTTACACATTTCAGCCGATTTTCAACTTGGTTCTTGCTCACTTCACTAACTCGTGCGCAGTCTAAATGCCGATCAGTATTTTATCCGACAAAGGGCAATTAAATCCCAGCTCTGGCTTAAATGCATAATTCAATATGAATTATATATGTACTATATATGTATATGCATATATACATATTCGAACTGCGCGCCGAATTTACGGACTAATAAACGCAATTAAACTACTGTAATAATAATATTAATAATAATATTATTATTACAGTAGAATTAAATTAAATCGACAAGCAATTTTTAATAATTTGATTCAATCAGGCATCATATTAGAAAGATGTTAATGTGCTGAAAAACTGTAAATAAAGTGATTTCAAAAAAGGAGTTTTATTCGCCCGTTTTTGAGCCCTCAATTTTTAGACTTAACTGTCAAATGATATCCTACAATGAAATACATTAATTACAAAGAAGTTTCAGGTTAAGGTGATAATTGTTACCATAAGGGGGTGTCATGTGTGTATTAGGTATATTACGATTATGCAAAAATCTTTTTTTTAAGCATTCAAGGCGTCATTTACGCAAGACTCTGCACTTGCAAAAGTGCGTCTGTCACAGTAATTATATACATATTGGAGGGAGCCTTCCCTATGTTAACGCTGAAGAGTGGCGGTTGACTGTACGAGAGTGACAGCCATGCGTGATGTCTGTCTCACTTTAGTAACAGTACGTGAATAAAGTGAGACAAACGTACTTATCACGCACAGAGTTCACTGGTTTACATGAATGAGCGTTCTTTTTAAAAGCTTCATAAAATACCAGATTTCGCAGATCTATAATGATAATTCGATAACGGACTTCGATTCCACCTCTCCTCCTAGCTCTGAAAACAATTGTCACCTCAATTTGAAACTTCTCTGTGATTAATGTCTCATTACAAGATACCATTGCACACAGAGTGCAGTCGAGGGCCCAAAAACGAGTGATTTTTTATTGCAAAAAATATTATCTTGGCCGGGAATCAAACCCGGATCTCTTGTAATCCGTACGAGTGTCCTAAGCCTTTAAGCGTGGTCTAAAATAAGTTGCAAACACTTCGTCACCAGTCGCAATGCTTAGCAACAGTCAATCAGAAGCGTCAATAGTAATTAGTGGTGCTTCTGATTGTGAAGCATTGCGACTGGCAACGGTGCATTAGCAACTTATTGTAGACCATGCTTAAGACTACAGGCGCATTAAATATATATTAAAAATGTTATACAAATATTTTTCAATAAAACTATTTTTTAATTTATTTTTGTTAAATGTAGAACTTTTACATCAATTTGTTACCTTACACTTTTGGCCCAGACTGTACAGTCATTAGTCATATATCACAGTTTTATCATTCAAAATTCACTCTAGTTTGATCACAGGCAAATCATTATACGTACAGAACTCTAAAATCTATACTAAAAGCCACAACTAAAAATATCATTACTTATTAGTGACATTAGTTTACCTTGAAAGCCATGTGCTCCATGAAATGAGCAACACCGTTGTTGTCATCTGTCTCATATCGACTGCCAGAATCTATCCAAAGACCAACAGTGGCTGTTGCAGCTCCACTATCTTCACTGGCAACTCTCATTCCACTATCCAAAGTTGTAACTCTCGTAGCTGGTTGATTGATAAGTGTTTCTTTCAGAGAAGCAGCAGTTGACTGCCATTGTTTTGATATCTAGAGAAGTATCATTAAACAAATTTAAATAATATATACCTTCCATTAAAAATATATAAGTTATCCATATTCAGTTTACTATATTTATTTATAAAAATCCTTTATTAAATAATACACTTAAATTTTTTATATTTATTACATTTATTTTGAAATATTTAAATATATCAAACATTTTACTAAACAACATTTTATAATATATGGCAAAAATTTTTAATGCATCAATTACATTATGCACAAATGCTGCTTTTTTTGTTGGAAGAAAATTGCATTTATATAAAAAATTTGTCCATATTACATAAATCTCAAATTTCAACAAATACTATTTGTAATATTTATGTTTTTAATTAATTAATAATAAGGTATATATATATATATATATATATATATATATATATATATGTTCATACATATATTAAATGTTCTTATATTTGGTCAAAACAAGATCTTAGTGCTTAAATATTTCTTGTGTAAATTTACAAACATATCTGACTCTGCTTATTGCACATCAAAATCTTTTTCAGTCTAGAAACCATGAGCAAAACCAGAGTAATAATATAACTTCATTAAATTAACAAGAAATTTAATAATTTTTGGTACTAACAAGAATGTTCTTTATTTAATGTTAATAATTATCTGATTTATTCTCAAGAATCTAAATTTGTATCAAATTGTTAAATGTTCTTTTTCATTAAATTACATCTGTCAAAATAAATAAAACATAAACACAAGAGACCAATATTTGGCTATTCATTTCTATCAATGTAAATTAACTGTAATCTCGGTTTAATTTATTTTTTTTTCTAATTCTTAGGTCCAGTTTCACAACTCACAGTTAAATTTTTAACGGAGATTCAATTTATATATTATCTCTTTTCAATTCTAGATTTGAAAAGAAATAAAAAATAAATTGAACCTCGGAATTAATTATGAAACTGAGTCTTAGAATTAAAAAAAGATAAAAGCAAGTTAAACCAAGATTAATCTACATTGATAGAAATAGTGTGTCTTCCAACAGGCGACACAAATGACACAGTGTGACACAATGGATCATATCTTTGTTTGCCTATATTAAACAAAGATGATATGATCAATGTATAATACTGTCGCTTGTTAAAAGGCACACATAAGGCTTGTTCTTTTTGGTTGAACTTTTGCATTAGTTCATTTTTCTTCCTTTTCTTTTCAGGAGGAAAGTAGAAGAAGAAAGATGAACTGATGCAAAAGTTCAGTTAAAAAGAGAACAGGCCTATAGACATAAATAAGGTTATGTATCTGAGAATATGTATTCCAAATGTATTTCCAATTTTTTTGCTTTATTGAATTTCATAATAAAATAATGTATACAGTCATATTGTTTCTGAATATTATACGTGTTAAAATCTTTATTTTTTTTTCTTATTACGTAAGAGGAAAGTATAAAAGAGACAAATCTTCAATTTAACTCAAACGCAATTATAAATAAATCGATTAGGAAAATCATTATCACAATGCAATGACTGTCACGTTTTACCTTTACAAGACTGGTTTTATTAGAATACGTGCGAAGAATGCTTCTAATCCTTAGAAGACGAGTAGCCATTTTTCCAATTTATTTGGCTGCGTTCAGCAGATTTAACAGTTGAGCGCTCGCTGCTATTAATATATTCTTCTAGATCTAAAATTCTGATTGGATAATCTAAAAGAATATATCAATAACAGCGAGCGCTCACTCAACTATTGAGTTCACAGGAGTGCGTTCCAAAACTTGACTCTGTTAAACTTGACTCCTATCTTTTATCTTTATTCAACTTTCTTGTGATCAACAAGGATAAAATGGGCACGTTCAAGTTGACAAAGCGGCTAGCTTCAGAATTGCCAAGTTTCAGGAAATTTCCTGAGGTTCAATGAAATTTAATGAATTGATAGGAAAACAGAATTTTAGTCGAAATCTACTGAAATTTGTAAACATTTCCAGGAAAATATTTTTTATTTAAGGAAAAATATCAAGAAATTTTATAATTTTTTAAATACGAAAGAAAATTACAACACAATTGTTATGAAATGTATAAAACTACATATTTTACAACTACATGTTGTGCGTCGTAAAGATTCTGTAATGGTTCCTGCATCGGTTTGCAATGTAGAACCGGCTTTATGGCTTCTGCACACTGGAAACGCTTGCCGGCCGGTAAAATGAAACGCGGTAACCAATGAACACATTAGAAGCTGTAAGCTTATTGGCTACCGCATTACATTTTGCCGCGGTAAGCATTCAGTGTGCAGAAGCCATAAAACCAGTTGTACATTAGTTGCAAGCCGATCGCAAATTTGTTGCGACAGCCAATATAAAGCGATTATTTCAAAATGCAAGCTTCAGATTGACTGTCGCAACAAACTTGCGATTGCCTTGCAACTAATGTAGAACCGGCTTAACGAATTTCAATAGATTACTTATAGATGTCGCAATCACCACCCGGCGCATTACAGAGGTCCCATTCTTGAACAAATATCGCATATAAAAATAGCAATTCCGTATACAATCGATCAATCACAATCGAGAAACTGTCATTTTCATATGCAAAAATTATTCATTCGTGCTCAAGAATAAAGACCCTGTCTGTTTTCTATGACTGAACTAGTGCAATGAGTACATTGAATTTTGGAACGCAATCCTGAATGCGCCTAATGACTACCCATGCCTTTCTATGACGCATATCATCATATGCGCGTATTCATAGATATTTTTATGTAACCAGAAAGAAGGTTTCTCTACGGCAATACGCGTCGTGGAACGGCACCCATGCTTCCATGGGTAATCATTGAGCGCATGTTCCAACATGCTCCAATATAGCTTGTAGAATGCAGTCAACGCGATACTGCAAACGCTTTCAAAGCGTTTTTTAATTTGTAAAATTTGTAAAATTTTTTCTTCTAATTGATCCATCAATTGCTTCAAAGCATTTGTAACGAGACTTTGACCACAGTCCTACTCACTTCAATGTTCTCATTGTAATGTGAATTCAAAATGTGAGAAATTCCCGAGAAATTCCTGAAAAAATATTGGAAAATTTATAAAAATTTAGGGAAGTCACAAAATTCCTGAGAAAAATTCCAAAAAATTATTTTTTTATTTTATGTTAGTAAATAATGGCACAAACTGGAGTGCAAATAAATTATTTTATTTTAATAATAATACGTAGGCTGCTGAAAAAGTTTCTGCAAATAATATGAAAAAAAACATGTAAAATTTGGTAAATGGCTTTATGGGGTTTGAACTAATAGGTTTTTCGAAGTATTCGCCTTTAAGATCGATACATTTTTGCATACGCTCGAACAAATTTTCGAAGCATTTTTTCTACTCTGAGGCTGTAACCTCAGAAATCAGTGTACGAAATGTTTCAACAGCTACTTCAGGCGACTCAACTCGCTCACCACACATCTTCTTTTTAATGTTTGGGAACAAAAAGAAGTCGTTATAAATCAGATGAATACGGACAATGAGTCATTAATTCGACATTTTTATTGGATAAAAAATCAACGTGCTGTGTGACAGCATTGTCATGATGAAGGATGATGTGATGATTTCGGTTTGTTCTACGCAATTAATTTATGACTTCTAGCAAACAAATTATATACCAATCAGTACTTGCAGTCCTTCGATCCTCTAAAGCTACGGTTGCCACATGTCCGGTATAACGGAAGAAACAAGCAATCACTTGCTTGGCAACACTGCGTGAACGAACAACTTTTGTTGGTTTCATTTTGAAATACCCAATAGTGAATTGTTGTTTACTTTCGGGCACATAAATCCATGTTTCGATGGATGTTTCCCCAGTAACGATGTGTAGACCAAATTTAACCGACCTCGACGGTTGAATTTCTTGAGCATTTCTTTGCTCTATTTAACACCATCCTGTTTTTGAGCTTCGGTCAAATTGTGTGGGATCCAACGACTGCAAAGTTTCTGTACGCTCAAGTGATCATGCAAAATCGTATGTATGCTTTCATGTCAATGCCTAAGGATGCCTGAATCTCGCGGTATGTCATATACCGGTCTCGCTCAATCATTTCACGCACAGCATCAACATTAATGGCAACAGACGTGGTTGGACGACCTTCACGGAATTCGTCACAAAGGTATGTCCACGCTGGAATTCAGTAAATTATAAACCAATTATAAACAGTCCTATTGGATGGTGCTTCATCCCCAAAAGCCAAATGAAGTCGATCGATGCATTGTGTCGGAGTTAAATTACATTTGTAATCGTAAAAAATCATTGCCCGAAAATTTTCACGCGAAATTTTCATTTCTTCACAAAATAACTTCTTTTAAAATACTATGCAAACAAAACTAGCTGACTTGGGTACAAACTGTCAATTGAATTATAGATTAAAAACATCTAATTTTACAGATATGATAGTAGCAGAACGTTGGCCACTGGAAGTATTAGATTGCAGAAGCTTTTCCAGCAGCCTATGTAATACTTCATAAATACACAAATACAGCATTATTTATATAATGTTATATAACTAAAAACAAAATGTATTAAAATGTATTAAAATATTTTTAGACGTAAACATTTTTAGAAAGAAATACACTCTTATTAGAAATAGGAACTTTATGTACATATCATCTAAAAAGTATCCGCGGTTTTTTGTCACTAGATGTGTGTTGATGGTCATATATCTCAAATTTGATGTGATATTACTTCATTAAATTTGCTAAGAGTATATTTCTTTCTAAAAATGTTTACTTCTAAAAATATTTTAATACATTTTAATTTGTTTTTAGTTATATAACTCGCAACATTATATTGGGTCATCTAAAAGTATCCGCGGTTTTTTGTCACTAGATGTGTTGACCATCAACACCATCTAGTGACAAAAAACCGCGGATACTTTTTAGATGACCCAATATAAATAATGCTGTATTTGTGTATTTAAATACTATTATTATTAAAATATAATAATTTGTTTATACTCCAGTTTGTGCTATTATTTACTAACATAAAATAAAAAAATATTAGGTGTTGGAATTAATTCGTAGCGTTTTACAAGTGATGGGAAGTACTTTCATTAATGTATTTTTTAATGCTCATGTGAAATAAATAACATTCTTTCATTAAAAACGCTACGAATTAATATAACGCTTACACCTAATAATTTTTTGAAATTTTTCTCAGGAATTTTGTGACTTTTCCCTAAAGTTGAATTTTGGAACGCAACTCTGAATGCGCCCAATGATTACCCATAGTGGAAGTATGGATGCCATTCTATGACGCGTATCATCGCGCGTATTTATATATAGATATTTTTATGTAATCAGAGAGAAGGTTTCTTTCTCTACGGCAATACGCGCCATGGAATGGCACCCATGCTTCCACTATGGATAGTTATTGGGCGCATTCAGGGTTGAGTTTCAAAATTCAACTCTGTCAACTCGAGTATCATTTTATCCTTGTTGATCACCGAATGTTGAATAAAGATAAAAGATACTCGAAGTTAACAGAAGATTTGTTCGCATCGCATGCTCCAATATGCTTTAATATGCTCCTGTCATAGTTTCTAGCGTATGGGCGATATTGCAACACTTTTGAAGCGTTTTTTAATTAGTCAATTTGTAAAATTTTTTCTTCTAATTGGTCCATCAATTGCTTCAAAGCATTCTTAGCATTCGTAGCAAGACTTCGATCAGTCCCATTTACTTCAATATGCTCATTAGAGTAAGTAGGAACTATGGCAGGAGTATATTGGAGCAATCTATCGAGTCCGTGGGTTCCAAAACTTAACTCTAGAGGTTTGTTCGCGTCGCATACTCCAAATTAACTCAGAGAGCACTTGGATCACAAATAAGATTAGAGTAGTTGCATTCATGTGCCCCAATGTTCAGTGACACGAACGGATTTAGGACAAGTCTGAGCCTGTCACCTAATCTAATCCGTGAGACTTGAACGGATCGGACATATGTCTTGTTTCGTTTCAGGTATTTTGTGTTACTTTGATTATTTGAAAAGCGTTTTTAATAAATATAAGTTATATTATATTTTTATATTATATTATATTATATTAATTTTATTTATTTTTTATTGTATTAATATTATTTTATTTTATTTTTTAAATTTTTCTAATTTTATTTTATTTATTTATTTTATTTAATTATTCTTTTTATTTTATTTGTTTTATTTAATTAATTAATTTATTTTTAAAGAATTAATTATGTATAGGTTTTAATATGTCATTCAACATTATTAAGGCTCCTGATTACTCAGTTAAGAACTCTGCGTTAACGGTAGCGATACAGAATCAGATAACGATCTGGCGAACCGATAATTACACACTATTATATATGTATATACCATTTTATAAAATATTATATACTAAATATTATATTATTTGATTTAGACTCACAATGCAATGATATATAATTGAAAAGATTACGACAAAAAGAGAAAGAATTAAATTCGTAATCAATGTGATGACTATACATATACTTAGTGCCAAGACACTACCGTGTCTTCAGATATTATAATTAATCTGTGTATATTTTATATTATATTTTAATTAAAAGTAATAAAAAAGGCTCTGTACTAATAAACAAAAGGTAGTATAAAAGAAGGGCAAAGAGCCAATAACGTATAAAAGAATTATAATTTAGATAAGCAAATACAAAACAATTAAAATACAATAAAATAAAACGAACGTTTCAACTCCAATTGAGTCATTTTCAATGCAATCATACAATAATATAAATATCGTTCTAAATTAAAAATTCGTACATAATCTTACAATATTCTTACAATTCCTTAACAAAAAATTTTTCTTCTTTCTGTGTAATACGCTGTGAGTCATTTTTATCAAGAATTAACAAAGTCATAAGAAAGTTTTGGAAAAGTAACCGTAAACAAAAAGAATTAATATTAATCACATAAAATATTCTAAAATAATTTCGATAACTTTATTTTTATCAATGTTCCTTTACGTATCTGTCGTTCAATGCCGTTGCTAACTCTAAAACTGACAGTATGTTGGATAGACTGAGACCGTATATCTCTTTCTCTCTGCAGAATTTCGCTAAAACATGGCGTTATCTCTCATATGGCGCCACTCTGTTTATAGGCTCTCTATTAAGCACGAGCCAATGTCCGTGTGCTTGTCTGTGACGCGCTGAGAGTGAACGAGACAGCGAGCTCCTTCTCATACTAATCATTTGTTTCGACCGAAAATGTTTTCTCGGCAATCTCGGCCGCTTGGCTGCCCTAAGCATAAGAGGTAGGGAGGCATTCTAAATAAATAACATATAAATTTTAATAAATTGTAGTAGTAGTGTCCTCCCATTAATCCAAAATAATATAAATCATGTTAAAACGCAACAGTGTACGAGATGTTTAATTGATTATGATTTTTCATGCGCGTTATATAGTATACTTCTTCTTCATAAACTCGTGTAGCAAGAATAGTTCAGTAGAAGTAGAATTTTACCGGAAAAAAATTATAACCAGCATTTCTCTTCACGAAAGTCTCGGAAAGGCCATCATAAAAAAAATGCGTATGTTTGAGACTCGTGAATTCGAGACTTGTGACTCGAGCCTTGTGAAGAAAGTATGTGAAAAAAATCAAATAGTTGCAAAAAGCGTTTTTAAAAACGCTTATAAAATGAAAGATATTGATTATATGGAAAAAAATTCGATATAAAAAATGTAGGTATTCGAAATACCTACAAAATGAGACATGGAATATTAAAATCGATCTATTAGTTCAGTAGAAAAAAAATAGAAAAACATCGAAAAAGGCTTTTTTTTCACTCGCTCTGTGTTCATTGAAATTTAAATGCAAAGCTTTGAAATTCTCATAAAATGTAGCCCTTGTAATGACGAACAAATCTAGCCCTAAATAAGCCTGAAATGTTTATTAATTTTTGCAAAAAGCTATTTGTTTATTAAAAACCTGTCTGCGGAAAACTTAATTTCTTCATCTTTGAGCAGTCGCATAGCAATTTACAAGGATTTTGCTTCTTCAAGAGTTGCACTATTACGTACGCTTAATAAAACGATTTTTTTATAGTTAAACTCTTATAAAACGATTTTAAAAAGTAGGTATCTATTTTCATATAAAAAAATGGAAATAATTTTGTTAACATGCATCATATCAAATAGCCGTGATAAGCATTTGAAATCTGACATTTTACTACGAATTTAAAAAAAAAAGATTATCCTTTGATTATTAAGAGCTGAGATAACAATTTTTTTCAAAAAATCACTGTGGCTCTAATTTTTAAGATTAAGAGTTTTGTCTGGCACCGATTTATTAAGGAAGAATTGAATTTGCTATTTAAAAAATCTCGAATTGTAATCATGAAATTTTTAGTTTAGAAAATTTTTTCTTTCTTGAATTTTTTCGGTTTATTATTAAAAAATCGCGTTTTGAGTATGAAACGCATGTCTGATTAACAAATTTAAGTCACATTAGCTATATTTCTTTATTTAATATGCTGTAAAGAGTGTCCAATTGGACACTTTTAGCATATTATTATAAATAAATGTACGGAATTATCAGTACAAAATTGTTTTTGCGAATTTAATGTAGATGCAAATATGACATATATAAACAAATAATTAATAAATAATTTGTTAAATGTTAGCGTAACTGTTAAAGATATAACATTAACTTTTGCAAATATAAAAGTAAATTAGTGTTACATGAAAAATATTTTGCAACTATATTGAATAATTACATTAACATTTGGCGAATTATTTATTATTTGTTTACATATGTTTTATTTGCATCTGCAATTAAATTCATAAAAATAATTTTGTACTGATAATTCCGTATATTTAATTGTCCAATTAGACACTTTTTACGACATGTTAAATAAACTCTCTCTCTCTTCTCCCATCTTTCGCAGTATCTCGCGTCGAAAAAACTGGTCATCTTTTGAGGCGATCCACGAATCGATCCAATTTTTTACTTCTTCATAAGACCGGAAGTGCTGGTCAATCAGGCCGTATGCCATTGATCGAGTGATAATCAGAGGGAGCAACGTCTGGAGAATATGGCGGGTGGGGTAGGACTTCCTATTTCAACGTTTCCAAGTATGTCTTGATCACTTTCGCAACATGGGGTCGAGCTGCAAAATCACTTTATCTTGTCATGCTGCAAAATCACTTTATCGTGTCTCTCGTTGTATTGCGACCGTTTGTCTTTCAATGCTCGGCTCAAACGCATCAATTGCGTTCAATACTGATCGCCTGTGATTGTTTCAGTCGATTTTAACAGCTCATAATACACCGAGCTGGTCCCACCAAATACAGAGCATGACCTTGGAGCCGTGAATTCGGTTTGGCCGTCGACGTGAAAGCATGGTCGGGAACTCCCCATGATTTTCTGCGCTTGGAGTTATCGTAATGAACCCATTTTTCGCCCCCAGTCACAATGCGATGCAGAAATCCCTTCCGTCTTTGTCTTTCAAGCAACTGTTCACAAGCAAACAAATGCCGTTCAACATCTTTCGGCTTCAACTCGTACGGCACCCAATTTCCTTGCTTCTGAAATCATTCCCATGATTTTGATGCGTTTTGAAATGGCTTGTTGAGTCACTCCCAATGATCGTGCCAATGATCGTTCTTCTTGATTTTGACACGAATCTTGATCAAGTAATGCCTCCAATGCATCTTCGAAAACCTTCTCTCTTCCACCGCTATACCGGTCTTCGACATCAAAATCACCGTTCTTGAAGCGTTGAAACCACTCACACGTTCTTTCACTAATAGCGGCTTCACCATAAGTATTTGAGAGCATTCGATCTGCCTCAGCCACAGATTTCTTCATATTGAAGCAGAAAATTAAAACCTCCCGCAAATGACGAGAATTTGGCTTGTAAATTGACATTTTCAATCAAGAATAACTTTATGATGCAGACACAAATCGACTAATGTTTCTATAAGATTATGTTGACAAATGCCCAAGTTTATTGTAAATATGACATCTATGATCTATTTATTTCGACTACCACTTACCGCTAAAGCCATCTATAGGAAAACGGCGGAAATAAAGTTGTACATCTAATATATATATATATATGCACACTGACAATAATAATACTAAAAACTAAGCTAATATCTGGATTTTCTGGCGATGTATGTATGTATGTGTGTGTTTATGTGGGGTGAGGCGATGTGGAAGGGAGGGAGAATCTTGCCGATTCGGTGAGAGTTTCTAGTGATTGGAAGATCTCGTCGAAGTTGTCCTCAGAAGGGAGAAAGAGAGAAGAGGAATTGCGAGCTGTGGAGAGTCTATCAGAGTAGCAGACTAAGAAGGGAAAGGAAATTCGAAATTCGAGGAAGGATCTGAAGGGGTATTGCTGGGGGAACTATCAATTGGTTTGTCGGAGGTAAGATCTATCACAGAGATGTCGAGGGAGGGTTGATCCCGATATTTTTGGCGCATATGAACCCTTTTTAGTTGACGAAGGGCTTGAGGGGAGATAATTTGCTCGGTCTGTATCCGCGTAATGATTCGTGGGACGTTAGCTTTTTTGAGTTTCTCGAACTTGACCCGTTTTTGCGTTCTGCTCTGTGTCTGTTCCGCCAGACCATCTATTAAAATTTTCTTTCGTTAGTGCTCATGACGAATAATTAGAAGAACGTAGAAAGGGAAGATAATTCCAAAGAGAAGGGGGGGAAGAGATATTGGGTCATCTAAAAAGTATATAGATGTGTTGACCATCAACACCATCTAGTGACAAAAAACCACGGATACTTTTTAGATGACCCAATAGATTTTTCAGGAGTTATGGTTTGATTCTAGAGAGAGTAACCATAGGTTACTTAAGGCATTTTATTGGTCAAGTAATTGTAAATATGGAAAAAGTGAATTACTTGAAACGTTTTACCACTTAAGTAATTCGGAGGAGAAAAGGAAGTGAATTACTTGAAGTATTTTACCGCTTCAAGTAATTTGTTAGAAGAAAAGATAGGCAGGGTGCGTCTATGGTTAAAGAGAGAATAGATCGAGAAGGAATAAGGGAGCGAGAGAATATTGATGGTCATATAACCTTGAAATTAAAGTAACATGAGAAAGAAAAAAAGGGAATTTGTTCTTACTGTTTGCTGAAAGTAGTGGCGAACTATAGCGGGTGTCCTCGGTGATGTCTCAGTGATGTCTCTTAATTTGGGATGAAAGATCGTCAATATGGACTGTTGGATTGCACTGAGTCGAGAACCCCGCACTTGGACTAGTTAAACTTGTCGACTGATTTTGAATGTCACTTATGACTGCTCGAAAGATTTTTTACTGACTGCGCTTTTCTGAAGGACTACGTATATATATATATATATATATATATACAGGGTGGCATGAATATACGGCCCCACTCGTCTCGAGCAGGTAGAGTGGACTAAACTGAGTAGAAAAGTCTCTACCATTTTGTAATGCTCGCAATAATTAACGAGATATTTAAAGATAGCCGAATACGCGCGTCCGCTCTTACTATTGTCGAAGGTACGGCCCACCGATCGCACGGCGCGTGAGGACCGGGAATAGTCTAGCAAGCGCGTCGCGTCGTTTGAGCTTAGACGTGCTCGCGACGGTAAGCCCCGCTCCTCGTGGCCCGCACGCTCGGTGGGCCATACTTTTAGTCCACTCTACCTACTCGGGATGTGATGCAATTCGGTACTTGGACTTTGGATGGGTAATTCATCTCTTTTTCCAAAGGTTTCCCAATTATTTCGAAAGAATAAGAGTGATTAATGTGTTTTCGTTTTATGTGTGAGTCAGAAAAGGGCTTATCTGTGAGTCATAATGCCAATATTTGTGAGTCATAGTGCCAATACGTGTTTTCAATCGAACGCTAATAATTATTTTTTTTTAAATTGAATTTTCCTTTATATAATAATAATCAAAAATCAATATTCGATCCGCCATGCTACTGACCCCGTTATTCGCATTTGAGAGAAAAACAGATTCTCTCCACGAAAGAAAAGAATCGTGATGTCGTCAGGACGTAACAATTACTTTGCGAAACATTTGGTTCAGTTATTTGTTTATATCTCGTCGAACTACTCCAGATTTAAAAAAATCAGGTTTCCACGTCAATTTATTGTTGAGAAAATATAAATTTAGCAAATTTTAACACACGAAATCAAATATGCGCGAATCGCCGAGTGGACCAATCTTCTCCACTCGATTGCGCGCCGGCGCTTCCCTCCAGGATTGCTTTGTTTAAAACTTTCTTTTTAAACAAATGTTTAAAACGTTATTTTTTTTAAATGTGTTTTTAATACTATTTAGTAGAGGAGAAGGTGATACTCCAGTTATATTTTACACGATAATTTTACACTTACTTAATTAATAATGAATATTTAAGTTTAAAATTTGACAATTACATTCATTAAAATGTTGTTGAATCGATTCTGAACTCAAAATTATGAAATATTTATTACTTAGGACACTATTAATAAAAATGCGACAACATTGTATAATGTCGAATCGAAGAGAAACATGGATGATAATGTGGTCTTCCATAAAAATAGTCTTAAAAAGTTAGTTTTGTTTAAAAAAACAATAATTTGGTAAATATAGTATACAATAGTTTGGTTATAAAATTAACAAAAAAGTAGAGTGTATTGCAAAAAATATGCATGTATATAAATGTATATACATACACATATATTGTACATAACTTTATGTATATAGAGTATTTGAAAAATAATGATAAATCTTTTGCATAGGAGCAGAATGGACTAAATTGAGAAGAAAAGTTCTCTATCATTTAGCAATTTTCGCAATAGTTAATAAGATATTAATTGATAAAAATTGCCGAAAATTGGTCTTTAATAATTTTTTACTCGAATACTTTACAGAAAAAGATAATTGTTAATTTTCTTTTCATAAAGCTCTAAGAATTTTTTAAGAATTTTTTAATACTGTATTTTCTTATATTGGTAAAAATGAGAAAATGTAGTACTAAAAAGTTGATAACAAATTCTGAAAAAATTCGTAGAATTCTATGAGAAGAAAATAAACAATTTTTGTCTTTTGCAAAGTTGATAGTATTTGAATAAAAATTATTGAAGAACAATTTTCATCAATTTTTAGCAATTAATATCTTGTTACTCGTAACTTACGAAAATTGCAAAATGGTAGAGTACTTTTCTTCTCAGTTTAATCCATTCTGTCCCTATATGAAAGATTTATCATTATTTTCCAAACATCCTGTACAGAAGGAGCTCGGCCTATAAAAATCTATAGTAACATAAATTATAGATTAATATTAGAACTACAATTAGTTCAAGGAATAATTATTTTGAAATAAAAATCTCAAAAAAGAAGCCGTGAGTAATCAATACGCATAAAGGCACATTAACAAAATGCTATGCATTGTTTAAATTTTAACTTAAAATATACAGTCAAATAAAATATTAAATAGCAAACAACACATTCAAATATACATATATTTATGATAATACGTTCAAATTTAAGAAAAATGAGAAAGTAGGTGTAATTAAATGCTAAAATGTACTTCAGAAACGTTTCAAAATACTTGAAAGTAAAAATGCGTTTCAATAAAATATAATAATATATGTTTAAAAGATGTTTTTTTTTGTTTTAAACGCGATTTTTTTCTAAAAAAATTCTGTTTAAAATATATATAAAACATTAAAAATATGTTTTAAACAAAAAGAACTGAGTTTTATTTTTTTTTTAAACACGTTTTTTATCAACCCTGCTTCCCTCATTCCATCCGGCACACTGCTTCGCTTGCGTTTTTCAACTTTCTAATTTTAAATAAATTTTTTCGGCAGCAAAAAATTCGAGTTTTTTAACAGCAAAAATTCAATTCTTCCCTGACAAATTGGTGCCAGACTGAACTCTTAATCTTAAAAACTAGAGTTACAGTGATTATTTGAAAAAAAAATTATTATTACTTTAGTTCCTAATAATCGGAAAGTAATTTTTTTTTAAATTTATTTTTTTTAATTCGTAGAAAAATATCAGATTTCGAATGCTTTACACGGCTATTTGATATAATGCATATTAACGAAATAATTTCCGCTTTTACAAAAAGATACCCACTTCTTAAAGTCGTTTTATAATAGTTTAATTGCAAAAAAATCGTTTTGTTATTAAGTGTACGTGATAGTGCAATTCTTGAAGAAGCAAAATTCTTATAAATGGCTATACGACTGCTCAAAGATGAAGAAATTAAATTTTCCGCAGTCATCAAATTTTTAATAAACAAATGGCTTTTTGCAAAAATTAATGAACATTTTCAGGCTTGTTCAGATCTAAAGTTATTCATCATTATGAGGGTTACATTTTACGAGAATTTCAAAGCTTTGCGTTTAAATCTCAATGAACAGAGAACAAGTGAAAAAAAGGCCTTTTTCGATGTTTTAAAAATTTTTTTTCTATCGAATAAATCTTAATGTACCATGTCTCATTTTGTAATTATTAATTATTTTCGAATACGTACATTTTTTTATACCGATTTTTTTTTCATACAATCAATATCTTTCGTTTTATAAGTGAAAAACACTTTTTGCAACTATTCGATTTTTTTTTTATATTTTCTTCATAAGTTTCTCATACACATTTCTTTTCTGATGGTTTTTCGAGACTTTGTTTTTTGAAAAGAAATGCTTATTTATAATTTTTTCCCGGTAAAATTCTACTTCTATTGAACTATTCTTGCTACTCGAGTTTATGAAGGAGAAGTATACTATACGTAGGCTGCTGGAAAAGTTTCTGCAAACAATATGAAAAAAAAAACATGTAAAATTCGGTAAATGGCTTTATTGTTTTTCGAAATATTCACCTTTAAGATCGATACATTTTTGCATACGCTCAAACCAATTTTCGAAGCATTTTTTCCATTCTGAGGCTGTAACCTCCAGAAATCAGTGTACGAAATGTTTCAACAGCTGCTTCAGGCGACTCAAATCGCTCACCACGCATCTTCTTTTTAATGTTTGGGAACAAAAAGAAGTCATTAGGTGAATCAAGTGAATACGGACAATGAGTCATCAATTCGACATTTTTATTGGATAAAAAATCAACGGTTTGTTGATTTAACGTACTGTGTGACAGTTGGCGTTGTCATGATGAAGGATGATGTGACGATTTCGGTTTGTTCTACGCAATTCATTTATGACTTCTGGCAAATAAATTGTTGTATACCAATCAGTATTTACAGTCCTTCGATCCTCTAAAGCCACGGTTGCCACATGTCCGGTGAAGAAACAAGCAATCATTTGTTTGGCAGTACTACGTGAATGAACAACTTTTGTTGGTTTCGATTCATTTTGAAATATCTAAACAGTGGATTGTTGTTTACTTTTGGGCTCATACGAATAAATCCATGTTTCGTCCCCAGTAACGATGTTGTAGACCAAATTTGACCGACCTCGGTTGAATTTCTTGAGCATTTCTTTGCTCCATGTAGCATGAGTTTTTGAGCGTCAAATTGTGTGGGTCAAATCCAACGATTGCAAAGTTTCCGTACGTTCAAGTGATCATGCAAAATTGTATGTATTGCTTTCATGTCAATGTCTAAAGATGCTTGAATCTCGCGGTATGTCATATGTCAGTCTCGCTCAATCATTTCACACACAGCATCAACATTAGTGGCAACAGACGTGGCTGGACGACCTTCACGGAATTCGTCATAAAGAAAGGTACATCCACGCTGGAATTCGGCAAACCAATTATAACAGTCCTATTGGATGATGCTTCATCCCCAAAAGCCAAATGAAGTCGATCGATGCTTTGTTTCGGAATTAGATTACATTTGTAATCGTAAAAAATCATTGCCTGAAAAGTTTCACGTGAAATTTCCATTTTCTCACAAAATAACTTCTTTTAAAATACTATGCAAACAAAACTAGTTGACTTGGATACAAACTGTCAACTGAATTATAGGTTAAAAATGTCTAACGGATGGGTTAAAAATGTCTAATATTTTATGGATATGACAGTAGCAGAATGTTGGCGCCACTGGAAGTATTATATTAGATTGCAGAAACTTTTCCAGCAATCTATGTATAACACGCATGAAAAATCGTAAACAATTAAATATCTCGTAAACTATTGCGTTTTAACATGATTTATACTATTCTGGATTAAGAAGAGAGATACACTATTATTACAATTTAGTAAGAAGGCCGCCACCGCCCCCACCTCGCCGCAGGCGCCGCCGTATTTAAGCACCAATGTTTCTGTGAAACAAAAAGCATTACATTAGCATGCAATATACAGGGTGTTATGAATATACGGCCCCACTCGTTCCAAGGTAGAGCGGACTAAATTGAATAGAAAAATCCTCTACCATTTTGCAATGTTTCCATTAATTAACGATCTTTAAACGTTAATATCTCATTAATTATTCCGAGCATTGCAAAATGGTAGAGGATTTTTCTACTTAGTTTAGCTCTACCTGCTCGAGACCAATGGGGCCGTATATTCATGACATTCTGTATATAAGAAGAGAAATTCACATATAATATAAATTTTATGATAGTTACAATTCCAATCTTCCGGTTCCGGGCTCATACGGCCGGAGGCCGAATAGTTTAGGAAGAAGTCATCTTCCTCTCATATGTCTACTCGTTTCTCTCGCTGCCGCTGTCTTTCAGCTCGTATCATATGCCAATTGGCAATATTTACAAATCTTCTTATTCGGATATAATAACGAGATACATTCTGAAAAACAAATATAAAGTGAATTTAAAAGAAATATTATAAAAAGTGAATTAAAAAATAATTTCTTTATTATTTCTTTATTTCTTTATTTACCGAGGGGATAATTTGTACGCCACTTCGTTCCGTAATTGCAGCCTGACCTGCGGCTCGTTATTGACCATAAGATATTGAAAAAAAGAAAAGTAAAAAGTTTTTATTACACAAAAATATTTGATACAAATAAAAAAGAAAAAAGCTACTTACTCCTCAATGGAATACTCGTAACGGATCTCGATTAACTCTCTCAAGTTGCTCATAGTTGTTACGGGAAAAAAGTTTTCGATAAAAGTTTTTTTTCTAAAAAAAAATTACACTATTATAACTGTCATTTCCACTATCACCCAATCATATAAACATGCAAAAATAATCTACCATCTAAATGATAGAATACCTTTGTACACGTTGAGGAAAAAATCATTCACGTTGCAATATAATAAGTAGTCGCGCGCGGACACAGCAAAGGCTGACGCAGAGAAGCATTCTTTGCCATAACGGCTATCTACATTTTGTGTAGTATATAAAAACAATTTAAAAAATTAACACAATATCACGACTTATTTCGAGCTATAATTAAATTAACTTTAAATTAATATAATTAACAGACGTTTCGGATTACAAAGCCTTCTTCAGTGTCGCAACACAGAAATACAATCTTACATTAACGAATACAGAATAACGGATACAAAATTTAAAAACCCTCAATGGTGAAGTATCAAAATATAAAAAAATAAAAAGAATATAAAAAAATATTAAAAAATTCGAATGTCAATAAGTATCCCGCCAGATGACAAAAAGCTAGGAACATTTGAATACTTCAGTCAACAGTAGATCAATTATGTTCATCGATAAAATAGATTTGTCAAATTCCTCGATTGAGATCGAGAATCCAGTTTTTGTCACAGACTTATATTAAACGATTTGAGAATTCTTTAATTGCGAGTATTTTATGATATTCTGTAGAATAAATAGATTTAAAATAATATATTATTAGTGTGAAAAAGAGGTACAGAATAAAGTAATAACTTACAGTAATTTATATAAAATATTATAATCTAAATTTTCCATCAAAGATCCGGTTAAGTACAATAAAGATACTGACTATTGCTCGTTTGAAAATTAACTAATATGAAGTATAGGTCAAATAAAAATAAGTCAATAAAATCGAATATAAAAACAAGTCTGTTCAAAATTGTAACCATTTATGTTCTCGTATATTGTCAAGTATGTTAAAATAAGAGTCATCCAATAACTCAACAGTTTCATCTTTCATTAAATTTAAACCGTTTTTTTATTCTTTAATGTGTATCATTTCAGAAATATTTCTTTTACGATAATTCTTTCCAAAATCAGGAATACTAACTTTCTCTCAAAATCGTGATTAGTTTCAATAATATGTTTCGAGATTACTGAGTGCTTGGACTGGTCCAATTTTATATTATTGCAATTTTTTAAATTCTTGTCTGCAATTGTCTCTTTGTTTGGCCAACTGCGATGCATCGCAGTTATTACTTTATATATGACATTATTATTTTTATCATATTGATTTTTGTCCTTATGAACTTTAATAAATTTATTAAACTTGTTTAAGCAATATATGGCCTATAGCCAATTATGTTTTTGGATTTATTAATAGATTTAGTAATTTTATTAGAAGTAATTTTATCTTTGAACAATTGATGTACATAAATTGTAGAAACATGACTAATTTTTATTCTATTCGATTAATGTTTGGTAATAATATTGCCTTTTTGTTAAAACAGTTGATTGATTATAATTATAGTTAATTGAGGCAATTTCTAAATTGAAATTTTTAAGACATTGTAAAGAGTATGAAGTCATTCCAGTTCATTTAAATTATATGTTTAGGAATTCGTTAGTTTTACATCATCATAGAATGAATTAAATATAAAAAATCACTTTACATTTTAAAAAAGAAATAACTTAATATTAAAATTTCTGATCTTTACAAAACGATTAGCTTTTTGCAGAAGGGATTAGCCTCAATTACTTGGCTCTTATTAACTCTTTACCTGACCATCTGTGGCAACACATCCTATCACATCATCATAATTCTTTTTTCAAATGTGAAAGAAGACTAATTTTAAACATAAAAAAAATCATAAAAAGAAGTTTTGTTGATTAATGGTGAAAAAAGAATTTGATAATTCCAAAGATATCTAACCAATACGTTTTTTCTATATTGGGAACAAAAAAGAAGAAACGAAAATGTTAAAATTTAGCCAAAATATTTCTTTGAGTTGATTCTAATGAATTTTTAGTGTCTATCAATATCGAACTTAATAAATTTAGAGGCATTTCTTTTAATCCATTAGAATGAACTAACAAAAAATGATTCGTCAATTTAAATGAGACAAGTATTCCTGTATATGTAACAAATTTATTACAATTGAGTAGCAATTTTTAATCTCCTAGATTCTAACAATAAAGAAAAATCAATCAGAGAATTCATCAAGGATATTGAAAGCTGCTCCAATTGCAATAACTTAGGATTGATATCAGAATTAGGAACATTGCCATTCCTGAACTTCATCAGTTTCTCCATAACCACACTTGAATAATTAAGATAGAAAAATTAATAAGATGGTGAAGTTAACAACACAATGGTGTAAAAATAAAAGACAATAAAAGACTTTTTATACGAGCAGACAAGGGCAACATGATCGTAGCCATGGATATGACCTTTTACAATAACAAGTTTTTGAACTACTTAAAGATTCTGACACACATATGTACATATATACATATTTGGTGGTTAAAAACAATCCAGCAATGTGATTGAAAGAAATCTGAATAATATGTTAAAAAATGACATCAGAAGGAATTTATTTCAGATAGGAATTGTGGAGTCTTCGGTCAAGTATTCCATATTGCCAAATATATGCTTTACCAAATATTGCTTTAAGAATACACAAGGAAGGTGTTCCCTTTAGAATTATTGTTTCTTCAATCAATACAGCTCTATATTCATTGGTTGGTTATTTGCAAGATATTATCTCTGAGAGTATCCTTCCTGCGAAAAGTAGAATAAAAAATAGTTTTTAATTTCGCAATAAATTAACTGGAATGACGATTGACAAAACAGAGATAATGGTTTCATTAGATGTTACTTCTCTGTTCACTAATATGCCATTGGATGTTGCGCTGGATGGATTGGTGGGAAGATGGGACTCCATAAAAAGTGTCACAAACATTCCAAAGAGTGAATTCATTAATGCAGTCAAATTTGTCTTAACATCGACATATTTTACTTTTAATGGGATTATTTACAAACAAACTTTTGGCACACCTATGGATTCCCTCCTTTCCCCTATCATTTCTGATATTGTCATGGAGGATTTAGAAGAGATAGTGTTAAATTCTTTATAATTTCGGGTTTCTGCATATTTTGGATATGATGTCTTTATGATTGCATCTAAAGATAAGGTCACTCAAATTTTAAATTCATTCAATGATCAGCATAATAGACTTAAATTCATTATTGAATATGAGGAAAACCATTGAATTTTTTGGATTTATCGGTCATCAATAAAGAAAATACCATTATTTTAAATTGGTATCATAAGAAAACATTCTCGGGTATTTATTGTTCTATTCGAATCATCCCGCATGTCGTAAAATTGGGATCACATATAGCTTAATTGATAGAGCGATCTTATTATCAAATTCAACATTCTATAATAAGAACATAGAATTTATAGAATAGAATTCTCTATTATAAGAATAGAGAATTTGAAGAATAACGGTTATTCTCTAGAAATGATTTTTAATTATATTAACAAAAGGATAAAAAGTCTGGTTTGTAAAACATCCACGATAGTTAATAAAATCATCTCAGATAACGTTGACACTGTTGAAGTTTTGAGAGAGATAATGATTTTCCCATATATAAGATCTATTTCTAATAAAATTACTAATTTTATTAATAAATCCAAAAACATGATTGGCTATAGGCCATATATTGCTTAAACAAGCTTATTAAATTTATTAAAGTTCATAAGGACAAAAATCAACTTGATAAAAATAATAATGTCATATATAAAGTTATAACTGCGATGCATCTTATGTTGGCCAAACAAAGAGACAATTGCAGACAAGAATTAAAAAATATCGCAATATAAAATTGGTCCAAGCACTCAGTAATCTCGAAACATATTACTGAAACTAATCACGATTTTGGGAGAAAGTTAGTATTCTTGATTTTGGAAAGAATTACCGTAAAAGAAATATTTCTGAAATGATGCACATTAAAGAACAAAAAAAGTTTAAATTTAATGAAAGATGAAACTGTTGAGTTATTGGATGACTCTTATTTTAACATACTTGACGATATACGAGAACATAAATGGTCACAGTTTTGAACAGACTTGTTTTTATATTCGATTTTATTGACTTACTTTTATTTGACCTACACTTCATATTAGTTAATTTTCAAACGAGCAATAGTCAGTATCTTTATTGTACTTAATCGGATCTTTGATGGAAAATTTAGATTATAGTATTTTATATAAATTACTGTAAGTTATTACTTTATTCTGTACCTCTTTTTCACACTAATAATATATTATTTTAAATCTATTTGTTCTACAGAATATCATAAAATATAATACTTGTAATTAAAGAATTCTCAAATCGTTTGATACAAGTCTGTGACAAACTGGATTCTCGATCTCAATCGAGAAATTTGGCAAATCTATTTTATCGATGAACATAATTGATCTACTGTTGACTGAAGTATTCAAATGTTCCTAGCTTTTTGTCATCTGGCAGGATACTTATTAACATTCGAATTTTTAATATTTTTTTATATTCTTTTATTTTTTTATATTTTGACACTTCACCATTGAGAATTTTTAAATGTATCCATTATTTCTGTATTCGTTAATGTAAGATTGTATTTCTGCGTTGCGACATTGAAGAAGGCTTTGTAAGCCGTCTGTTAATTATATTAATTTGAAGTTAATTTAATTATAGCTCGAAATAAGCCATGACATTGTGTTAATTTTTTTAAGAAAATATACCAGCATTTTTTATTCCATTTTTAAAAACAATTTAGATCATAAATGTCGTCATGAGAAAAGTTATCGCTTATATCGTTGCAGCATTCTTTATAATGTAGCCTCGATTATTTGCGACCCATCGAATTGCTTAAAGTTCACGCTGCCCGTTTATTTCCACACCTGTAATTCCTTTTTTCTTACGCGGAAAGGTACACACATCCATACATACATACATACGTACATACATACGTACATACATACGTACATACTTGTGTACATGCGTACATATGTACATGATTCGTGACACAAAAAAACAAGCGCAGGCTGTTGTGTTTGTTTATCTAAACAGAGTACGATAGCGCGTCGAGGTATAGGATGAATGGATGGGAAGTAAAAAAAGTACATATATAGTGAACGAAAAATATTTTTATTTACATATTATTACATCGTTTTTTTCGAACGTATTAAAAACTAAAGCCAATCGACGAGCTGATGTCCATTAAAGATGTCATTATCACGTATAGCGTTTTTGGACGCGATGTTGGAGAATCGCGTATATTTGACATCGACGATTCGGGCTAATCGTTCGAACGTTACATCGATACATCCGTCAAACTCAACATACATCGTAGTTTCGTTTCAGTCCTTCGTTTCGCAGCATCTTATAAATATTCCATCGCTGCTCGTAGAGGTCCTTCCACATTTCGAGAGACAGCGACAGTTCGTGTCCGCGATGATCTCCCAAGGCGATCTCCGTAACTCGGTGGACCAATGTTGATTCCAATTTCCAAAAATTTGTAGCCCGTAGCCGTCAGATCCTAACGTCTGCTCAGTAAACGCACCTCGCGATGCTCTATGCTATGTACGTACATAATGTTAAAAACGTTTCTTTTGTGTATAGAACATTGAAATTTACATATTACTGCAATCCTTCTTCGTTTTGTATGATGCGTTGCTGTCTTTAGCGAAGTACATTTTTCGTACAAGCAGGTATCGTAAGACTAATTGCATTCGCGTAAATTGCGACGTATATGGTAAAACCACAGTATATACAATAGCGCAACTCTCTGTCGGCACCTTTGATGTCAGCGTGGATAAAAATGAACTGCACATGCGCGAGCGAAGTATGTAACCAATCAAGGCACTGATATTCCATCTCACTTCTTCTTTTTGTTGTTCTCTCTTTTTCTACTTTATTGCATAAGGATTGTTCTTTTTCCACTGTAAGTTCTGAACTGATGCAATAAGTTCAGAACCTTCGAAAAATAACAGACCTACACAATGTACATTATATTTGAAACAGAAAATAAAATAGAAATAAAACATGATAGATATACATTTATTTCTCAGGAAATATAAGGAAATTCGTACTTATATTTAACCTTTTTTTATTTGCAATGATAGACAAAATTACAAAATATAAATGCAATAAGAGAATTAATAATAATATAGCAATCCGTTTTATTTTAACTGATCGATATTATTTAATCTCCAATTTGAAATATTCTTCCTTTATTGTTAAAAAAAGATATTAATTTCATTTTTTTAATTTCTTCTTATATTTGTCAGATAAAATCCGAGATTAGACTAATTCAATTTATTATATCTCAAATCACAACAATATTAAATCTGTTACATAAAAAAACGATATAAAAAATGACTACGTTCAGTATTTATTTCGCAAATGTTGGAAGTTTTCTTTGCGCTGATTGTATTATACTTTTAGATCTAGGATTGGTGGATTCTATCTTAGCACACAGTCAATCATAAAAACGGTTTCAAAACTGTTGTATTCTGCTGAAACGTACCTATTACATTAACTAATTGATAATGGCTACATTCAGCAGAGAAAATTAATCAGTTATATTAGGTGTTGGAATTAATTCGTAGCGTTTTACAAGTGATGGGAAGTACTTTCATTAATGTATTTTTTAATGCTCATGTGAAATAAATAACATTCTTTCATTAAAAACGCTACGAATTAATTCCAACACCTAATAATTAATCAACACTGATTAGTTTTCTCTGCTGAACGTCAGCCAATTGGTTGGCAATTGTTGGTGAAATTCTGAAACAAAAAAATTATGAAATGTAAACATTAAAAATTTGAAAAATTTACATAAAACTTATATAAAAATTAATAATATTAATAATGGCAATACATATGCAAATTAAACAAACAATAGAATAAAATGAAAATATTATTTAAAAATTAATAAAAAAGTGCATAAAATATAAAAGAATGTTAGATGTAATGTGAAAAAGCGTACAAACAGTATGTTGAATTAATACATCACTCTTAAATAATTTTTTGTTGCAATTTTATGAAATGTATAAAACGTATATACAATTTTCAAACATGCAAATAACGATTAGCGAGACATAAAAGGATGATCAATCATGGATCATATACTAAACAATAACGTACATACATATATGTCAATAATACAACAAAGTCAATTTCAAGCATATGTCCATTTTAGAACAGAAATAAAATATTAACAAAAATATTAACAAATATTAAAAAGTACACTAAATATGCAATAATAAATATATGAAGTTTATGTTAAATTTTATTTATTTCTTTCAATTCAATCTTAATCTATACTTAGCTACTCGATTCACTTCGGTATGAATTAAAGAGCGAACTAAAAAGAAACTTAATATTTCAAGTTAAAAACTTAATATTTAATACTTAATATATATATATATAGATATATATATATAGATATATATATATATATATATAATTCTATAAAATATCTTAATTATAATCGAATCATGCAAACAGTATATAATAGAAAATAAATTATAAAATAATAAATTAAAAGATTATGAACTATAACCATTACCATAAACTGTTATAACAAATAAAACGAAATAAAAGTACATGCCAGCAAAAACAATATTTCAGTCATAAACTTATGAAATATAAATTGCTATTGTATATGTGTGTATGAAAATAAGACTGTATAGAGAATAAAGTAATATATCACTAAAAGAAATATTTACAAATGTAAAATATTTAAAAGTTTTCTGTTTTTTTTACTAATATCTTTATTGCACTGTTTATTATGCTGAGACAAAGTGAAATAAATACGCATATGAAAAAATAGTTTTATTAAATACATTGTAGGAAAATGTGGACATGGTGGTTCAAAAATTACATTCTTGCTCTGCATCTTGAACTAAATAATTACCAATGTTTTTTTAAAGCAATTATTTTCAAATTCTTTCACAAATATTTCTTCTAATTTATGTATATAAGCACAAAAATTATTATTTGCTAAATATAAATTTCCAAAAGGATTTTCCTCTGTATTATTATAAGCTCGAAAAGAATAATATAAAGCAGTATTATCTATGACAGTATTATCTTCATTAATAAAATCTTTACACGTTTTACATGTATGCATTTCTGTACACTTTCTAATTAATAATATCTGCAAACATATTTAAAAGCATTTTCTTTCGGAAATTTCATATCATAATAATCGTGATTCGGAATATTTAAAATTGTCATACGCGTCGTAGATGGAACAAATTCGGAAGTAAACGGATTCGAATCTGACTCAATTAAACTTAACATGTGATTATTATCTGCGGTACAATTTTGCGTATCTGAATGCTCTAACATTTCCATATTAAACAATTTCTTAAAGGCACGAGTGAATTATATTGATGTCAGATTTACACAATTACCGCCTTGTTTTCTAATGGAACCAAAGAAATTTTCTACACAATCTTGATTAATTCTTCGTGTCTTAATATGATGAAAATTGTAACATTTTAATTTTTGCCAAAGTTGCATCATGCTTTGAATAGTTATTTGCCAACATTCGAAGCACTTAACTTTTACACGAGTTCCTTTCTCATTGATAACATTAATACTTTTCAAGAAATGTAACATTTGCTGTAAAAATTGTATTTGTTTTTGATTTCCTGTAAATACTTGTTCATATTCCTTTGGGCTTTAAACTTGAAGAATTTAAAATATCAAATAAGTTATTAAAATTGTCGATAAAATCTATTGTTCCAACTGCTGCGCTTGGAAGAAACCCGAAGGACATTTGAGTGCACATATCTGCAGCAACGCGATTAAAAAACTAAAAACTTGCACAGCATATTTTACTTTCATTTTTTTGGAAGCTAGTTGGCTGAATATGATCTTTAGATAATTTTGGGGCCATTTTGATCCATTGGTTACTATTTCGGTTATAAAAATCAACAATATGACAAGTATAAAAAGAAGAGCATAAGGAACCACAGCACAAATTATAGTTTGTGATATTTAATTATTATTACATCAAAACATGATTATTACATTAAAACATTAAACGTTTCAGCCACAATCTGGCCATCTTTAGTAAATTAATAATATTCTTAAGACGCAGAGTTACATCAAGTTGGCATAAAATTCAACCATCGTGTGTTATAATTATATAAACGTGTTCATTTCTATGAGAAGCTGCTTCGTATACTAATGTTAGAACGTCAAAAGTCATATCACAAAAGTGTAGAACGAGAATTTCCAGATTTTAATTTAAAATAAATTTATATATCATTAATATCTTCTAATCGGAATATAAAGGAATAGAATCGTTATCTGTTTTACAGCAAAAAACATAACGATGAATTTCAAGTACATCCTTTCAACAATATGAGTCCATGAAGCAATTTTGTTTCCAAATTCTATATCATATTTCAATAAATTATCACGAGTTCTTTTCATTAAGTGAGGAATATCGAATATATATAGTATTTCATGCTCATCAACTAAAAATTTGAATTCTGAAACAGAAATACCTAATTCTCGGGAGAGTTGCATAAAGTTAGATCCCATATTCGAAATTAAAGCATGTATCATAACATTGCAATCTCGTATTCGGATAACATTAAATAGAATTTGAGTATATTAGATTTACATGCAGTTTCGATCAAACAAAAGCAAATAGGAAGTTTCCAATTACCTGCAATACTACGTGCCATAATAACTAAAGCACTTTTTGCAGGTAATGGTAGTTTTTCATTACCGGTATCTTCGAATTCAATTATTTCATCTTGGGAAACATTATAAAATAAATTACTTTTCAGACTTATTTCATTTATGCACAAAATAGTGACGTTCTAATGATGGCAATGTATTTAATTTTATACGTAATGCATTAAAAATTTTAGCATTTATACCGGGTTTAATTTTCCATTTTTGTGTAAATGTTTATAGACTACGTACAGAAGATAATGCTTTTTTAAGCTAATTCTTTTTTAATTTTTTTATAACTTCGCGGACTTAAGAAGTACAAACATAAAGCGAATTGTTTGAATTCAGAACTATACCGTCTTCCTTGTTTGCTTTTAATGTGAGCATCAATTTGGGCGGAAAACAATCGTGCAAAATTTAGAGAAAAAACTTACAGCCTAATTGACGTAGGATTTCGTGATCTTGTTCCTTATTTTCTGATTTTGTATTGTCCTTTTTTTTTATAAATCTTTTATTTTCTTCTGAAGCTGTCTGTTTCTCTCGTCCATTATTTTTACTTTTAATTTTGAAATTTGTTGCTGGAATTTTTTTTCCCTTACATTTTCCTTTCTTCTCATCGAGTATACACTGCTGGATATGCTCCTATACAAAATATATATCGAATAATTTTATTTAATTGGGTATGGGAATAAGTTTCCGCCCATTGCAGAAAGATGTCGTTAGTAGCATTGCTCGTATGTTTGATAGAATGGCAAGACATGTTTTTGAAAGGTGTGTGTCTAAACTTTTGAGCCCAATAGATGGCATTCGTTCGAAGCGTAACAAAGAGTAACTTTTTTGCGTTGAAGATGTCGGAATTTATTCCAAAAAAGCAATATTTGCGGGAAGTTTTACTCCATTATTTTATTTTAAAGAAAAGTGCTACGGAAACGCATCGTTTACTCGTAGATATTTACGGCATGCTCCATCGAAAATTAGTTGTAAAGAATGGTTTCGGCGATTCAACAGTGGTGATTTTGATGTGCGTGACAAAGAACGCGAAGGTGCACCGAAAAAATTTGGAGATGCAGAATTGCAACCATTACTCGAAGAAGATTCGTGTTTATCGGTCGATAGGTTGTCAAAAGAGTTAAATGTTGATAGATCCACTGTTGGAAAACGTCTACACGCAATGGGAATGGTACAAAAAAGAAGAAAATTGGGTGCCATACAAATTGAAAGAGAGAGACATGGAAAGACGTTTGGTCATCTGCGAGATGTTTCGTCAATGACAACAAAGGAAGGGTTTTCTACATCGTATCGTAACTGGCGAAAAATGGATCTACTACGATAACCTTAAACGCTTGAAGGCATGGGTGATGTCAGATGAACCAGGTCCATCAACGCCAAAACGAAATATCCATGTTTCGAAGATTATATTGTGTATCTGGTGGGATCAAAGAGGTATTATATATTATGAGCTACTCAAACCGTCCGAAACCATCACTGGCGATCGTTATCGGCTACAACTGATACGTTTAAACCAAGCTTTAAAAGAAAAACGATCGGAATGGGACAATAGGCACAACAAGCTGATTCTGTTACATGACAACGCTAGGCCACACGTTGCAAAACCGGTCAAGAAATATTTGGAAGGAGCAAAGTGGGAAATTCTGCCCCATCCGCCGTATTCACTGGACATTGCCCCTTCAGCTTTCCATTTGTTCCGATCCATGCACTCGACTCTTTCTGGAGAACGATTCAATTCTTATGAAGGTATCAAAAAATGGCTTCAACAATGGATGAATGGATCGCGTCAAAAGCATTAATTTTCTCTGCTGAATGTAGCCATTATCAATTAGTTAATGTAATAGGTACGTTTCAGCAGAATACAACAGTTTTGAAACCGTTTTTATGATTGACTGTGTGCTAAGATAGAATCCACCAATCCTAGATCTAAAAGTATAATACAATCAGCGCAAAGAAAACTTCCAACATTTGCGAAATAAATACTGAACGTAGTCATTTTTTATATCGTTTTTTTATGTAACAGATTTAATATTGTTGTGATTTGAGATATAATAAATTGAATTAGTCTAATCTCGGATTTTATCTGACAAATATAAGAAGAAATTAAAAAAATGAAATTAATATCTTTTTTTAACAATAAAGGAAGAATATTTCAAATTGGAGATTAAATAATATCGATCAGTTAAAATAAAACGGATTGCTATATTATTATTAATTCTCTTATTGCATTTATATTTTGTAATTTTGTCTATCATTGCAAATAAAAAAAGGTTAAATATAAGTACGAATTTCCTTATATTTCCTGAGAAATAAATGTATATCTATCATGTTTTATTTCTATTTTATTTTCTGTTTCAAATATAATGTACATTGTGTAGGTCTGTTATTTTTCGAAGGTTCTGAACTTATTGCATCAGTTCAGGACTTACAGTGGAAAAAGAACAATCCTTATGCAATAAAGTAGAAAAAGAGAGAACAACAAAAAGAAGAAGTGAGATGGAATATCAGTGCCCTGATTGGTTACATACCTCGCTCACGCATGTGCAGTTCATTTTTATCCACGGTGAAATCGTGAGAGTTACGCTACTGTATATACTATGGTAAAACTTCAAGAATCGAAGGGAGATAACCTCTCCTCTCTTTCCAGGAATTGCGAATGTGTTGCGACACGTTTTATCACGTTTTTTCTACATATTTTCTTTGTTCGCGAATTTATCAATGTTGCACGTCTTTCTACGTATTTCCTTTCTTCGTTTATCAATGTTTATATTTTATGGTTTATATTTTGATGGCATCGATGACGTTGATGATGAGCACGTTGACGACTTTGATGCTTTTTTCCCAGGGCATTCCCAATATCTCGACCACTAATTATATAGTTTTAATATATTTTGTAACGCGCAATTCTTAACATATTGTTCACATTGCATAGTATTAGCAACATCCAGCTTAGTTAAAAATTCCATGTCTTCGTAAATTGCATCCAAGGTCTCGAGGTACATGCGTTCTAGCTCATCGTTCAAAAGCAAGTCCTATAGCCACGTTCGTTTCTCGCGTCCCATAACGTACATGATAGCATCATCTTCAAATACAGTTGCCATGATCAGGCATTTCGCCTCATTGTACGGGACCATCCTGTCCTTCCATCGCAATCCATGGTGATAAGCACTCAATCAGGAAGCGCAAGCTGTCGGTCTTGCCTGATCTTGTCAAAAATTTCCATGGCACAGGACTTGTAAAAATGTAATGTGTGAGAACGGTCCCTTGTTTCAGCATCGCCACTTCCTTCACGATAAATTTCTTGTTAACGATGAATCTTTGCAGATCCACGAACGGTGGCACGAGCATGTTATCGAGAAGTGCGGTCGATTATGGTCGATTGCGACGTATCGTACATTTTATACCGTGTCGGAGGTGCATTTAGGTGATTTTGCGCACAACGTTGGTCAATGGATTATACTGAACCACGCGATCATGTATGATGAGACAATATGCTGTATTTGCGGGCACGTTCTCCTTACATTCAAAGTCTAATCACACGTCCACGGTGCCACTCTTGACCGATTCATTCTGTCGAGAGTAATCGATGATCACGAACGGGCCATTGCGTAAAAAAGTTGTAAAGGTGAAATTCAAGATACTCGTATCCGCAGTAACCCTTGCAGAAACGCGCGTACAAGTCGTACAAAATCGCACATCTGATTTTATCAAAATCTAAATTCAAATTATCGTACAGATAACATTCCAAATTCAGGTAGAGTTTTGCATTGATTAATTTGCAGTCGTTGAATCGACTTATATCCTCGGACATGTCGTTTTTTCTGTTTGTATAGCGAAAATGACATAGCGTGGCTTCTCGAACTGAGTAGCTTTCTTGATGGCCCATGAATGCCTGTGCTCTGCAAGAGCGGAAACTCATACAGATCCCACGAGCGAAAAGCCATGCTCAGATATCGTCCGTTCTCCAAAGCGCGCAGCATCGACAGCTTATTTATCTCGCTCAATAACACGTGCGGCATTCGCAACTTTGAATAATTCGAGCATTGACTCTGTCGCCTAATCTCCCGTTAGACAATTGTTATCATTGCGCGTTCGTATTAAAATTAACTCGTGACGAGCGTTGATCACTACGTTTGTAATCTTCGCAAAATCCCAGCAGTACGTAGAGCGATACACAGAAATTAAAGTATCCGGCTGCAGTAATCTGCACATCTCAGCCGGCATTCCGCAGAATCACGCTTCTGTCGGATGACACTGTTACATAGTTTTTGAGCGTGCTAGTTATGTCCACGTTTCTGTTACGGTCAATCTCCACACCATTGAGAATCTCATATCGAATCTCATTATATATATGAATATGAACGCAACGCAATTTCCCAATGCCACGTGAACACCCTGGATCATTTTATTCTTCGTCAGTTTTCCCTCGACGTATAGAAAGCTTTCGTACGGCAGTGTGTACAGATCCTGTTGCTGTATGGGTATTTTTATTTCGTCGCTGTACCCGAACATTGTGTTGGCAAACAGGTTGTACGTGTGAGTCTCAATCTTGACGATGCGATCGTCGAAGATCGGCTCGTCTTTAATGTTTAGGATATCAGTCATTTCAATTGTTGTGCACCGCGAATCTCAAAGACTTTAAAAATGTAACGTTCGGCGCACTGAGCTTCTTCTTCCTGATACAGCTGGATGAGCGAGTGTTATCGAGCTGTGACGTCACCGGTCTTGTAAAGAATGCGTTATCTCTCTGCGTACGCTCCGTTCCGTTCAGCACGTTTCATCTCACGCTCACATTATCACTGTCACCGCCGTACGTGCAATCTACGGTGATCTCTTCTCCTCGAAAATCGAGGAGTCTATTCTGATTGACGATGCTTATCATTAGATCCGTAATGCTCCGTGTGATGATCGGCAGATAAATGATCTGCGTCGGCAGATCCTTGACTTTCCGATATCCTGGCGGCACGCTCGGTGAAAATTCTGTATCGTGTGCGCGCTTTTGCCGTTGCTGTACACGCTCACGATCATTATACTCTACGCGGATAACGTTTACGTTCATTATGTTGATCGACACATCTGATTCGTGTCTCCTTCGCGATCGCAGTATTCGCTTCGACGAGAATCCCAGCAGCGATCTAATACTGTGAGGTTTGCCAAAGATTATTCTGTATGCACATCTAATTTCGCATCTCATCGTGTTGTAATTTGCGCAGAGCGTAATTGGATATTCTCCACCCTCATTATTATCGTCATCGATGTTGTTGTTATTGTCACCATGCACTACGTCAACGGTTTCAAACACATTGTGATGCGGATGTTTCCGTAAAATCGCGCGTTTTATAAATTCATTTATGTCCGCACTTTGTACGAATCCTCGGGAATTGTAATTTCCGCGTCGTTTTTGGCGAAATAAAATTTGTTATTTGATTCGTTTACATTCGATATCGTGTGATAAGTCTCAAAAATCGCCAGACCGAGCTGTAATCTCCGTCACTCAAATCTATGGCGGGAAAATAATAGTTCACCGCGAGGACGGTGCTTTTCCCACTCAGTGTAAGTGTCAACGACATGACGGAAAAAGCGTTCGACTAATACTAAAATTTCACAGCATCTCGAGCTTTAAATTCACGCGCGTCTATCGTTTGTAGAAACCACAGACACATCTGTCCGCAGAAGCTCTGATCGTACATCTGATAGAACATGCGATTGTACTCTATTGTCGTAGCATCGTTCCCGAAAACATCGCACCAGTTCCTTAGGCGGTCGAAGATTACCGAAACTGTCAAAGTACACGACGCGGTTGTTTCTCTTGGCGTATTCTATCTAGTGAATACGAGGTCCCGTCACATCGTTCAGATTCAATATCGCTTTCGTTTTGGCGCGCGCCGCTTATCGGTAATGTGTTATGCATGAAAACACCTCTAAAATATGCGCATACGTCTCGCGAGCTCGTTCAATTGCACATTGGTAGCGCCAGACGGCATTTTTATCATCTTTTTGGCGTTTTTTTTTCTTTGCAGCTACGCCCTGTCCACGTTTGTACAAGCCGAGGTACAGTCCGCGACCCTGTTCCATCGCGCGATCGTGACGTTGCAGCTCTTCTTCGTGCGACTTTGCTGTCGCTTACCGCTTTTGCCACGCTGGCCACTCCACCGATCAAGAATCCGAGCGCGCCCAACATTGGCAGAAACGGTAACGCACCGTCTCGTTTCGCCGTCGGAAGTATCCACTTTCTTCTCGTTTTTTTCTTCGGTTTCATGTCCATGCCGATCTTGGTCTTGGCTTTCATCGCTGCCCAGATGGCAGCAGCGGCGGCTCTCTCGCTCAGAGCCGAATCTCTCGCGACGTTGCGTCCTCGCGCTTTATCGGCGAGTATCTTGTCCGTCGCATGTCTATCAGTGAGATCGTTGCTCCGAGAATACGCAATGTTGTGTTCTCGGCACACCGCGTCCAGCGGATTTGTGCCCGCGTCACTTCTGGCTAATCGCTTCGTAAGTCGAGTGCCCGGATCACAAAACTGATAGCCCGGAATATGTAACTCGAAAGGAATCGCGTTTATCATTCGATTCAGACCGCCGCGCGACGGCGACATTCGTTACAGTTCTTTATCTTCGGTGCGGGACCGTCGATATGCGTCCGCTGCCACGGCTGATTGTAGTGCTCGTTGCAGCGACAATAAATTCGAACCTCCGAATCTGCCTTTACGTGTTCCAAAAGCTTGTCTCAGATGTGTTCAATGTAGTCACCGTATACGCATAAGAGTACGACCTTCGGTATATATTGCAACTGCTCGGCGCTCAAGTCTCAAATATCGGAAGGATGACACAGCGCGAGATACATTTACTGCGCGATTCGCTTTAAATAAGCGTTCGAGAGCGCGTAGCCTTTAGTATGAGCAAAATTCGTGCGGCGACGATACGCGTCACAAACTATGACATGAAATCGCGAATGATGGAAGGCAGCGCGGAGAAGCGCACGGCGAAATGCTGTCGAGTGCTATACGCGCGATCATTTGCGGCTCATCGAATTGCAGTAAAATCAACGTTCTCATAAGTTTGCTCGAAAGTCCAAACGGTGTACGTTTCGAGAATGTGTACGTCTACTCGAAATCGCTGCAACAGTCAAAGTATCGATATCTTGAAAATTTATTTACATCTATCGACGAAGTCGACTATTTAACGTTTTCCAACAACAGCGACGTTCCACCGAGCGAAGCGCGCTCAAATTCTATTTTTATCTTTGACATTGCATGCGACAAGCAAGATGCGGTGAGAGAATATTCTTCGATAGGCCGCCACGCGAACGTTGACTGCTATCTCTGGTAGACGTATGCGAGGATACCTAAACATCTAATACGTAACAACGCGAACCTGCTGATCCTGTTCAAACAGGATTGTACTTGAAACACGTTTACAACGATTACCGTGTAAATACCGACATACCGTGATGAATACCGACATGTCGTGCGACGAATTTTGCGCGTTGTGCCGTGACTGTTGGCAAAAAAAAAATGGATTTTTAGTGATAGACAAAAATAGTGCGCTTAAAGACGGCAGAAAGGGATTTAACTAGTTAGTAATACCGTAACGTGACCAATTGTTGTCGATACCAGAGACGAACATGGTTGATATGCGCGAGCGTGAAAAAATCACAAAGGAGATCGAGAAGACGAGCGAGTCGATCCGCAAGAAACATCGTGATCTGAAGACCGATAGAATCGAGGAAGACATGGCGTTGGACAGGCATTTTAAGCCTATTATCAAACCGCTGCAATAGATCAGCGCCGGCGTACGCGCGATAAAGAGACAGTCGCGCAATGATAATGCAGCGTCTGCCTTCAAGCGCGAGAGAAAAGAGGAGGAAGAGGAGGAGGAGGGAGAAGGAGAGGGAGAGAAAGTGAGCGAGACGTTCGAGCGTTCCGCGACCCCGCATAAATCCAATGATCGCACGATCGTGTACAACTGATATCCACTCTGTGACGATTATACCGACGATAGAATCGTTGGAGAACGTTTTCGAAACAACTGACGACGAAGGTTCAAAATCAACGAAGGTTCAAAATCAGTTGCAAACATCGGAAGATGGAGAAGCGTTGCAAACTGGTTTGGGCCCACTAATCAAAAGTCGAGGGGAGCGTGAGATAAACAGAAAAGCGATATAAATTATGTATATGGCGTTTACCTATATAAGGATGGATTGATGTTTGACAATAAACGTTTCGATGTGGATGATGCGGACATAATTATCGACAACATACGATACGCCGGTATATCTGGTTTTACGAATTAATTTTCAAGAGAATTCCCGACGATCTCCTCTACAGAAAATGATATGAACAAGTAGCATGCTGCTGGCGACGAACGCGCACAAACACAAGCATCATTTGCAGGGCCAATTATTGAGCAACAGGGGATACAAGTACAAATACGTAATCGCGCCGTTGATGTCGATCACACCCAAGAAACAGAAGAAGAAATCTGGAAAGGGATTACCTCACGCAATGACATTGAACGACAACGCGATCGATTACATGAACTAGGACGATCCCAACGAGTTAGTGGACATCTACGATTGCTCGACGCTTCCACTAAGCGGGCAATAACGACAACGAGATGCTGTCGATCATCGAGGAGCTTCGCGATGCCGGTCTAATTATAAATTAAATCGCGTATCGACGAAACGAATCAGTCAAGTGGCGTCAGCGAGAAAGAATACTTTTACCTTTTATATTATGCGTCGAATCATGAAAAAGAGATCCAGCAAAAAGAGAAAAATTAGCTTCGAAAGACGTTGACTCATCGAGGAATTGTACGCTCCAGCAAGAAGAAATTTTCCGCGAAAACGCATCATAGTTCGAGGATACGACGATCTGTTGCAAGCTGATATCGAGATGCGCCCGTATTCGAGCTTCAACAAAGGCCATCACTACATACTCACCGTCATCGACGTATTGAGTAAATACGCGTGGGCCGTACCGCTTAAGAACAAGGGTGGAAGCGAGACGGCTGATGCTATCGCTGAGATAATTTGAGCGAGTGGAAGATGTTCGAAAAATTTACAAACGGATATGTTGAGGAAGGAGTTTTACAACGCCAATGTACAGAAAATCTTGAAAAAATACAACATTAATCACTATTCTATGTATTCGACGTTGAAAGCGTCAGTAGTCGAGCGATTCAATCGCACGTTCAAAAACGACATGTGGAAGATGTTTATACTCATTAGCAAGTAGATTGATGAGCTGCCGCGTCTCGTATCAGATTACAACGCGCAAAAGCATCGCACTATCGGCATGCGACTCGCCGATCGCCGAAAGACTTGGACACGGTGTACAGCATAATAAAAATCGCTGGTCCGGCAAAATTCAAAGTGGGCGATTCGATACGCGTGAGCAAGTACAAGACGATTTTTGAGAAGGATTACACGCCAAATTGGACCACCGAGATGTTTACGATCGTTAAAGTGCAGCGTACCAATCTCGTAACCTATCTACTCGAGGATTATCGCGGAAAATCTGTCGCTGATGCATTCTACGAGCACGAGTTGCATCGTGCTACATCCGGACATGTATCTCGTGGATAAATTACTACGTCGGAAAGGAGACAAGGTGTACGTCAAGTGGCTGGGATTCGAGGGATCGCACAATTCATGGATACACAAAAAACAATGTCATTTGATAAAATTTTGATTTCGTGTATTTTTTCTACATATACAAAAAATATATCATATAAATATATAAACGTATATTTTTTTATTACTTCCCATTCATCATCTTCGTTTTGGAGTATACAAAATATATAATTATTTGTAATAACTTATGTATGAAACAGAATACATATGTATATAGGTAATACATTATAGTAATACTCATATAAATAATAAAAAATACATAAATACATAAGGGATACATAAAATGTAAATTAAAATACTAGGATATAATACGTATATAAATTAAAAACATACGATGTATTATATGAAAGTATAAGAATCGTAATACATAATAAATGCTATTACATAAAACATACTAATAATACTTGTATAAATGTAAAAAAAAATGTAAATTACAATAGTAATACATAATAGCAACGTACTACATGTAATATATATAATACATATAATACATACATGTATAATACTCGTACATATATTACAAAGGTATCCGCCAATGTCCCCACAATAACGTCTTCGTCGAGTCCGGTACGATGTATTGTTTGTCGTCGTATAGATTTTCTCAGAGCGATTTTCGATTCGGATACCGTGTACATCTCTTGTAATTTAGATCGTATACACGATTGACGGCGAGTCATTTCAATCTCTTCGTTCAAACACTGCATGTAATCGTTGAACGTTATCGATCGTGCTACGACATTATTCTTTATCTTTTTAGTGTTCTTCTTGCCATCCACTTTCACCGCGTACATCTTCGCTCTGAGTCCAACGAATTCGGTCATTATCGCACCGTTGTTCTTGTCCTTCATCAGACCGGATACTTTTTTGTTAGCGAAAAACGTACCCGTTATTCGCCGGATAATTGCTCGTGTCGAATCTAGCGTCGATATTTCATAGTCTCGTAAACATCGTATTCTATATGATAAATGAGACTGTCCGTGTCGGTGTACATGATCTTACATTTGTCTTGATACATCGGTGACATGTACTCATGATGAAATTCATACAAGCAGACTTTCGATATGTCGAGCATGCATATACCCACGTAAATCAGCTTGTTGAACTTCACCTCGAGTTTGCGCAGTTCGACGGCGATCAAATTTTCCGCAAAGACGCTACGTGGAAATTCGGTTTCGCAATCATTGCCTCCGCGTCGTACCGTCCATCCCATTTTGTTATTAATTTTACATCGACGTGATTGCGCACATTCTCCTCTCATGATCTTACCGAATATCGCGTTGTTCATTTGTTTATACAAATTTTTTTCGAAATTGTTTTTCGCGCGCGTTCTAAATTATGTATTGAGTTCAATGTAATCGTGGAACCATGGAGATTGAGCGAATTGTAGCATCTGATGGATCTTTGTTACGTGATGACTGTGAGTACATTGCTGCAGGTAGTGATGGATGACTTATCGTACAACTAGATTGCTAGAAATTTATCTTCGCGCTTGCCAGGCGGTTTATCGCGCGTTGGGTCAGGTGGGAAAGGTAGGTCAGTATGTCGGTCGTGTAGATGCTGTGGATATTCAAGATCAATCCTCGAGAATATAACCGGTGGGTGAATCCGGAGCGATCGCGCTCATGTCAAAGTTCGCAGCGCCTTCGACCCAAAATTCGACGTATGGCAAAGGTTGACACATCGCCCATCCGTACAGATTATTCATATCGTAGTACATCAAGTACGACTCCGGTTTCGATGGGTCGAATGAACTCATGTACTTGTTATTAGCCTGCGCGTATCTGCTGGAACATTGACTGAGGCCGCCACATATATCATACTCGATGAACATGACCATATCAATATCGATGAGCAACTCAAATCTTATGCGTGTATGTTTCAGCATTGCGTTCCATATGAAATTTGGCAATATATAATATTGCGCGTTCGATGACATGTTATCGTCGTATCACTTCCGTCGCGCGACTGAATGAATAATTGAAGACTGTATATCGTGGTTCGCGCGACAACTCAACGATTTGGCGCATCGCGTGAAAAATATCGTATTCGCCAAGGTGTCCATGGAAACGTTATCTAAATAGCAATGGGAGGCATACCGTAGCGCGACGCGTTGTCATATCTGCAAAAAACCGTTCGCGCCGAACGATACACGGGTCCGCGATCATTATTATGAGTGTCTCACCGGTAGATACCGCGGTCCAGCGCATTCGAATTGTAACTTAAAGAGCAGTAACTCGCGACGCAACTATCGCGGAAATTTTCAAAAATGTCGACTAATAACAAGACATCGGTTTTCAAGTACAGATCACTGTACTCGCCGAGCGTTCGGATAGAGAATCGCTGCCATACATTCTTGGCGTGAACGTAATTGCTCTCGGATATGGTATCGCCTGTCAACGAACTGAAAAATAATTCGCGCAGTGGTAAGCCCGTATCCTGTAATGTTTTTGATGCAGTCAATGTACTCGTACGGAAAGACACCTTTTCATGTGAGAAGATTGAAATCTTCCGCGCTGAGCTTGCAAAATTCGGAACATACAATTTTTAATTAATCTTTGTCGAGATACGACGCCAATTTATTGATGCTTGCATTTAAAAATTTGAAAGAATCAATGAACCTTAATTTTACACAATTTTTCTGAAAATTCTTTTCATTTTTCTCTTTGATATTATCGACATGTTTAGTGAATGAAATATATTTTTCTTTGATTATCGGTAGTACATCTACATATTGTACGCGATAGCAATTTCTTTAATTATAAAATGCATGTCGTAGCCCGATAAATTGTGAAATATGACCGGAATATAAAACAAATTTTTTATAATTTAAGTTACAATTCGAATGCGCTGGACCACGGTATCTACCAGTGAGATGACAATGATCACGGACCCGCGTATCGTCCGGCGCGAACGGTTTCTCGTAGATATGATAACGCATCGCGCTACGCCTCCCATTGTTGTTTAGATAACATTTCCATGGACACGTTGGTGGATACGATATTTTTCATACGATGCGCCAAATCGTTGAGTTATCGCGCAAATCACGCTATACAGTCTTCATCGCGACGGAAGTAATACGACGATAACGCATCATTGAACGCGCATCGTACGTATTAGCCTAGCTATGCTAAACGCTTCATGCTGTTGATACGCGTACGATAACGCGTCTTTCCTGTTGGATTCCGTCTTCCGCAGGACGCACTCCAGATCGGCGTAGATGAACGGCCCTCGTTCCCGGTTGTTATAGTGCCGAATTCGAGCCACCTATTATCCTCACTCGGCAGTCAGATGGCGCAGTCGTTGATCTTCTGGCAGTCCACTTCGTACGACTACAATTTTTCGCACTAGCTGAAATAATGGAGACACCTGTAAATAGAGAAATCATTTTTTGTCATTATTTCTTTTTATTGACTTTTCTTATCATAGGTGTACAAATAAGTTTCCGCTGTTTGACAAAAGGCGCCACTAGCAAGCTATGGTTAAAATTGTCTCTTGTAAAACATTATATCGTAAAGTTGGACATTTGTCAACAACATAACCTTGAAATATTAGCAATTTTGTATCAGCATCATATATTTTTTTTGTGCGAAAATGCCGAGTTTTGAGCCGAATAAGCGTCATTTGCAGGAACTTTTGATTTACTTCTTTAATTTGAAGAAATCTACAGCTGAGGCTCATCGATTGCTTATAGAAGCATATGATGAGGCTGCCTTAAGTGAGAGAAGTTGTCGTGAATGGTTTAAAAATTTAAGAACGGTGAATTTGACGTCGAAGACAAAGAACGTAGCGGAAGGCCGAAAGTACGAAGACGCGGAATTAGAAGTATTATTGAATGAAGATTCGTGCCAAACGCAAAAAGAACTTGCACTTACATTTTGACTTACATCAATAAAACATTATGTATCGTTCTTTCACAATAAATGCTTAATTTTTGATCAAAAACGGCGGAAACTTATTTGTACACCTAATACTTACCGGTCGCAGAAAAACTTCTTATTCTTTTTTCCACTAATCTACGAGCTCACGAGACGCAACAAGTTCTTGATCCACGCAAGTATCTAATGTTGTCGTTGCGTAAATCTTGTAGGTACAGGAAAATTTACATGCTTGTCCCTCTTGTCGCCTGTGAACCATAGAAGAAGGACCTGCTTATCTTCGATGCTGTACACATTGATCGATATGTTGTTGAGATTTTCGAATTTCGGAATATCTTTGAACATTATCGGAAATTCGATATCCACGAGATTCAACACTGTCGTATAATACGGATACGATGATTTTCTATCTACATGACTTTTAACTGGGTATAAAGCGGCTATCGACCGGGTATAAACCGACCACGCGAAGTATGCATTGTCCATCGAACGCACGTTGATGACAGCTTTGATCACAGCTTTCTTAAATATAATTTTTCGCGGCACCTCGAAATAACATCCCGCGCGCAGGGGATTTAGTTTGTTCACGTTAACAGTCGTTAAATTATAAAAATTCATTTTATATGCCGTCGTATTTCACAATTTATTGGGCTACAACGCGTATTTTATAATTAAGGAAATTGCTACACGTACGATGGACATGTAGATGTACTATCGATAACCAAAGAAAAATATATTTCATCTACTAAACATATCGATATCACCAAAGACAAAAACGAAAAGAATTTTCAGAAAAGTTGAGGATTCGCAATAATGTCCATCCGTCACGTTTCTGGAACTCTCGAGCTAGGATAGGCTCGATGACGTGTCGCTCGTACCACTCGCGTATATCGGTGCAACGATATATCTCGCTGTTCTTCATAATTATACTCTTATTAGCACGTTTATTCTTTGTCGCGAACTCGCCATTGAATGCGGTGTTCATTTTTACATTACCGTGTCTTTCTACAGCATCGCGCACTCACTCTAGAGCTACATTGCCAGCGTCTTCTAAAAATCGCCGTAGCTCAATGTAATTAAAATTTATCACCGCATCTGTCAATATACGACTCTTGAACGCGGCGTTGATCTCTCGCCAGATAAGATATCGTTCGTTATCACTCGCGTACTTGCCACCAATGTGCACGAAACGTTGTTCCAATTGTGACTTTGCACTCGCGCGATCCTCACTACTGCAGATTGTCTGTGTCCAATGATGAGGCGTGGACGCTTGGCACGACAAAGTTCTTCGAGCTACTCGTCGTATCTTTGCAGTCACGCAAAACACTCCATCAGAGTAGCGACCTGGTCGCACTGTTCCAGCAATTCGCGTTCCACTCGCTCGTGGTTTTCCATGTCTTTTTCATAATCTTTAGATCATACTCTTACACGAGGCACTTGCACGTGACTCGTTCACCACGTTGCAATACCGCTTTACATCTAGAATGTCATAATGTTTTATCACCTTGGTACTATGTTCATCTACTAAAGTGCATTCTTTACAAGGATAGCATAATTGATTACGCATATACTTATCACACAAGTCACTTTTTTAGCTTTCTCCTCGCGGTCGTATCATTAACTTGTCCGTTATCATCAACGCACTTCTCATCACTCGCGGGAATCTTAATGCGTCTGCAGCTATATTGAATCTTTTCTTCACTTTTCATTGAGTGATAACACTGTTTTTTTATTAAACCGAAAGCTAGTACTAAAATCTCTCTTCGAAATCAATGTGCACCGTTTCGTCTCCTAACCGTCGGAACCAATATTTTTTTTCATCATCATTATTGTCATTGATGATGACTCCCTGTTTCACATCACGTGTATCTATTTCGTGATCGCGTAGGAACTGCACCGGCGATATTCGCACATCTTTTCTCCGCGGATCACAGTCTTCAGACACTTTTTTCGCATTCATTTTTTTAATATGTGCAGAGTGAGCACATGCTGCACGAGAATATAATGTACAAAGGCACTCTGCAATTCGTGCACGACCTGCCGTCTAGCTTACCGAAAGAACGAGAAAGAAAATCTCATACTTCCTGATGTGATACATTCCTCCATCGTTAATGTGAGCTATACGAATCATGCATGATGTGCATATGGTTAAAGCACCACCCGTTGTATAATAATTATGGATCACACAGTGCTTAGTACGAGCGTTCAACGTACGAATTTCTGGAGACGACACGAATTTTTCTACGCGATCCATTTCATACTCGCTCATATCACTAGCACATCCACTATCGTTGGATAGCATTTTTTCGTTGGACGACTCTTGGTCCATTATATTTTCAAAGTCTACTCCTATTTCGTCAAACACTTCGAACACTTCGTCTCTATTATTCGCGTTTCCGATATTCTCGAATTCGACATCGTCCATGTCCTCAATGTTTTCGATATTTTCGAATTCGACATCGTCCATGTCCTCAATGTTTCTGATATTCTCGAACTTTACATCGTCCATTATGTCCTCAAATTCTATTTTCATTGCTTCAAATAACTTATCTGCATTTATGCCATCCATGTTCTCAACGTCCGCACGATGGTCAGCCATACTTTTCGCATTACATATTTATTGCGATTGATTAATCTTTAAAGGCGCTAACTGAGGTGCCGCGCGCTTATGATCCATTATATATTCCATTTGCGACTTCTTTGTTCCTTTGTCTACCATCCCTATTAGGCATCGACAACGTGTCACCGATCTCTTCTTAGAAAAAATATCGTTATCGGCGTCTCTCTCTTAACGCGTCGCGACGTATCACCGATTTCACAATTCTTCCTAGATAAATATCATTATCGACTTTGAAAGAAAGAACTGTGAGAACGTACTATGCTTTCATCATCTATCCCTCATTGATGAGCTTTGTGTAGCAGCCGACACATTGATGATGTGTTACCGATGTTCTAGACAAAAAGTCAGCATTATAGTACCGTGACGCATTTTGGAGTGGCTCGAAACGCATTTTGGGGTGGACACAGGGTCCGCGGCGGCGCCTGCGGCGGGGTGGCAGTCTCTCAATGATACATGACGTCACAACATGACGGCATGTATCATCACATCGGTAAACACCGATAGCTCCGGGATTTCCCGCGCTATCGGGACTCTCCCCTTCTTCTCCGCGTCTACGAGTATCCCCCGCGCCCCGCGCCCTCCTCTAGCCCCATGAGCTAGAACCCACCTACTATTCCTACTCAATTTATTAAAAACTTATTTAGGATGCCGCCCGCCCTTTATTGATGCCTAGGGCTGCCGAGCGGCTGAGATAGCCGAGAAAGCATTTTCAGTTGCTTGAAACAAGCTATTAATGGGAGAAAGAGCTCGCTGTCTCGTTAACTCTCGGCGCGCCGCAGGCGCACACGGACATGAGCTTGTGCTTGTTTGTGTGTTACAATGCCGCACCACGATAAATGGCGAACTTATAGGCGTGGAAAAATGACATTTTGATAACGAAATTTATGTTGCGTGCCATTTTTGCCTAATTGAAAATGTGACTTGTCTCATACTTATCAAAATCGTAATTATCGATGAAACCTAAAGTTATCTTGGAATTTTATATGTAAATGCGTATATTTTACTCGTTTCAACAACTATTGGATCGTGTGTTTCTGTGCCCGAATATAGGTTCACTTTACGTGCCTTTTACAACCATTTACTGACTGTCAAGGGAGGAGCGGATATTTTCATCGATTTTTACAAGTGTTTTAAAGTGATCTCATTATTTCGTTTCATCCAAATTGTTTTTGTTTAAAAATGGCACGCAACATAAATTAACATTTCATTCCTCGCTTCTGATGTCACGATTTCAACATCACCGCAATTAGTCAGGAGCCTTAAGATAGTTTCGAAGATGCGAATAAGCATAAAAAATTTATTAAATTGCTAATCAATTTAACTCGTGATATTACTGCGGTAGTTTAGTGGAGTTAGCGTTTGAAGACCGAAAAATCATTTCGACGCATTTCTAAGAAATATACTACATATGTATAATAGTATATTCATACAAGAATTATACAAGCATTTAAGATCTAGTTAAACGTTTAAGACTTTGATTTCTATAGTTTGTGTTATTCATTTTATTATTTTATTTTATTAATATTATATTATATTATTGTATTATATTTTTATATTTATATGAAAAACGCATTTATTAAATGCATTTTTATACAAAATGAATCTGAAATATTTTTTTCGATACAGTATGTTTTCAACCATTACACATGGTGCGTAAAATGCCCCAATCGTTCCACTTTTTGAGGTGAGACAAATGGAGCGTGCTCTTAATTGATTCATGGAGTATGTTCTAACGCGACGCCAACATCTAGTCACCATATTGATTCCGGTGACGCGAACAAATCTAATAATTGAGTGAGAGCTCGTTGTTATCGGTGTATTCTTTTAGAACATCCAATCAGAATTTTAGATCTAACAGAATATATCAATAGCAGCGAGCGCTAACTCAACGTTGAGTCTGCTGAACGTAGCCAATAAATTGGAAAATTGGTTACTCGTCTGCTAAAAATTAAGAGCATTCTTCTCACGTATTCGAATAAAATCAGCCTTGTAAAAGTAAAGCGTGACGTGCAATCATTGCATTGTAATAACGATTTTCCTAATCGAATTATTTATAATTGCGTTTGAAGATTCGTCCCTTTTGTACTTTCCCCTTATATAATAAGAACAAAAATAAAGATTTCAACACGTATAATATTCAGAAAATATATGACTGTAGTTTATATTATTTTATTATGAAATGAATAAAGCAAGAAAGAGTACGAAATGCATTTGAAATACACAGTTTGGAAAAATATTGCTGAAATTATTCCATGTTTTGGAATACTCTCTTTTCAATAAAATTTTAGCATTTTAAAAAAATTTCTGTTTAATTTCAGCGATTTTTAGCTGAAAAATTCATTTTCGACAAAATTTCAGAAAAATTTCAGCAAGAATTTCAGAGAAATTTCGGTTAGATTTCAGTGATTTTTCAGTATATTAGCTGAAAAATTCACTTTCAGTGAAGTTTCAGCAAATTTTCAGCAATTTCGCTGAAATGTTCCAAAATGTGGAATAATTTCAGCGAAACTTTTTCACAGGGTATGTTTTTTATTCTCGAGTACATAACCTTACTTATTTATGGGCCTATTCTTTTTAACTGAATTTTTGCACCAGTTTATCTTTCTTCCTCTATTTTCCTTCTGGACTACATGATTGGTATTCCTACGTCGCGCTATATAATACATATGTTTTGGAGCCAATTTTTATGCACGGTATATAGGAGAGTCAACGATCTAATGTTAGATATAAATAAATCTAATGTTAGATATAAATATCTATGCGCATATTTGATCACTGACAAGATAGCAGACAAATTGAATATTTCTGATTTATTTATGTTTACATAATATTTGGAAATCGTTCAGGGGGATTTAGGAAAAGTATTTAAACATTTAGGTAATAGTCTTTTTATTATCATTAACAAATTTTATCATGCGTCAATTTGACAGACAGCGATTTTATTTAATGTGTTTTATGAGTGGAATCGATTAGAAATCATTTAAGAAAGACGTCTTCATTGGTATTTTCAATTGGGAAAAATCGCTATTTTTTCGTAATTCAATAGATTTATTTTCAATGATATTGCGAAAATAAACAATGCCCAGAATAATGGTCCTAACATACATTCTAAGTCGATTCTGAGTCGACTATAGCGCATTGACTTTAAGTCAATCATATATAAGTTGTGGTTCGATTCATGCCCACAACGCTCATGAACAGCATTCATCCTAACTATAGTTAAACAACAAGGACGAAATGACTCCACATTTAAACTTTGTGAGCGTAAATTGCACTAGACGTCCTAAAGTTTAGAGAGCCTACAATCAGAGTGACGCCATACGGGTATCACTTGTGATTGATCCGCCATGTTTTAGCCATTTCCTCCAGTTTTTTAAACGCATTATTTTCTAAATTTTGAATTTATGTTAAAAAATGCTCAAAAATTATGACAAATTAAAAAAATGATAAAAAATAAATATTATATATAAAATAATAAAACTTTTACATATATTATTTATTATAAAATTTTATTTATTTTGTACTATTGCAATATTGTACATTTTGTAATATTGCACATTACTTTATACAAAACGTTATTTATTGCACATTATTTGCGCTATTAAATGCGCTAGTTTATTATCCATTCTGTGTTCCCACATTTTAGGAGCAAAATGCATCTGTAATAATATAAAAGAAATCAAAAATTCAGAAAAATATTATATATATATATACCATTATATTATGCATATACCATTTTATAAAATATTATATATTAAATATTGTAATTATCATATTATTTAATTTAGATTCGCAATGCAATGATATATAATTGAAAAGATTACGATAAAAAGAGAAAGAATTAAATTCGTAATCAATGTGATGACTATACATATACTTAATGCCAAGACACTATCGTGTCTTCAGATATTATAATTAATCTGTGTATATTTTATGTTACATTTTTATTTTAATATTTTAAATGCATTATTTATAAAGATAATATTACTTATAAATTACTATGTATGTGAATAAATTACTTTATCTCATATACAGATGAATTTTTTAACGGTGTCCAATTTTTATATTTGCCATTTATATTCTTTAACCAATTTATTCGGCGTTTTGTGTCTTTCGGAATTATTTTCATAACATATCCTTTTTTTAATGAACTATTACAAAACGGTATTGTACATCCAATCATATTTCTAAAATAATTTCGATAACTTTATTTTTATCAATGTATCTTTACGTATCTATGTCGTTCAATGCTGTTGCACCTAACTCTAAAACTGACAGTCTGTTGGATAGACTGAAACCGTATATCTCTTTCTCTGTCGCAGAACTTCGCTAAAACATGACGTCATTTCTCGTATGGCGCCATTCTGATTATAGGCTCTCTACTAAAGTCGACATTGGAAGGACATCTGTACAAAATCGATTTACAGTCGACTCTAAAGGCCTTAGAAAAGTCAACTTACATTCGACATATCGACGTTTGGGTTGTTAGGGGGGTGTAGTAAGTATAATACAATGAATGTAGTAAACCTAAAATCATCAAAAATTAATCAATTAACTCGGATCTATAAGGTAAATTTCTTATGGCTTTCTACATTTATTGTATGATCCGAGTGAAGTTTGCGAACGCAGTCTAACGTTGGAATATTCAGATTTTGGAGTAAACTTTGACCAGAGAGAAACCTGAGAGAAGACATACTGGTCCAAAACCTGTAATCGCAAAATGCTGCTGCGCACTACTGCCTCCTGACAAAATGGATGTAAACTACATAGCTCTGGTGGTAATACGTCCACTTTTTTGAGGGTAATACGTCTATTTTTCAACTCCAGATGGTAAATCGATACTTGGTTCATATAGTCGTGCTAAAGTCACAAATTGTGTATCAGAAATATTCATCTCTGCAATCTTACATGCGCGTGATATTTATTTCGCTTAAGTATTGTATTAACATTAAATTATATTATATTTTTACAAATGTGTTAATATTTATATTTTAAATAAGCTATATACATATGAATTAAGTTGCATTTCAAGCATTTTATTTTTATTAAACACATTTTTATAATTTATTTACTTTATTTGTTATTATTTTCTTATTATAATACTAAAATTTGAAAAGCATATAATGACAAAATTAATCTAAACTTTTTTTGTATAAGTACTTTAAGTATTTAAAATGCAATTATAAGTTTCATTGCGACGCAAAAATTATTTAATAAAGTATTTAATAAAATAAGGAAACAATATATTTTGTTAACAATAACATAAATTAAAAGAAGAGGTGATGAGCCAAGCTGGTTAATTATATGTATGTAATTATACATTTTTATACATAAAAATTTAAACAATGTCAGGAGTTTCAATTCAAAATATTTTGTTTATTTACAGAATAATATAACCATGCAATTTCTGCATTTAAAGCTGAATTTAAAGAAACGTTGCTCTATCGAGTGATATAAATGTCAATTTTTAAAGAAATAGAATATATATACATTTCAGATAAAAATATAATATTACTTTCCTTCTATAACTATTGCATTATTGAAACTTTACATAATACATTTTGAATATTTAAAGAATACAAAAAAGTTAAAATTTTTGCAATCATTTTGTAATATATATATATATATATATTATATTTCCATACATCTCCATTAGAGCACAGATAAAAAAATACTGTTTCTTAATAAAATTATTTTTTATACACATTCTAAACCATCGATACAATTTTAAATTTTTGTATTTTATACATACATATATATATATATATATATATATATATATATATATATATATATATATATACATACAAGATGTCTCAGCATATATTAAGTTGTTCAGAAAGTTCGTTTCAAATTTTGTTAGCCCAAAATTGTATGTACATCTTCGTTAAAAATAAACGAAATTTAAATTTAGAAAAAGGATTTTGAAGGTTTCTACTTTTAAAGCTTATTATATTTTTTGAGTTATGTAAGTTTTGTAATTTTAACATATGCAAAACTACGAGTTGAAAAATATGAAAAAATTTTTTTCTTATTTTGTAAGTCTGTCACATGCCCAAAATAAATTTGCGAAAATTTTCCACTATCATGAAAATTTAAAGTTTTTGCTACAAAACTGTTTTTTTTAAATGTTCCTACAATTTTTTTATTCTGAATTAAATAAAAAGAAGCAATTTGACTTTGATTGCTCATTAGTCCGACAAAAATCACAATTAAAAAATCAGATCTAAAGCTGAAACATTGCTCTATCGAGTGATATAAATGTCAATTTAAAAAAAAAATAGAATATATATGCATTTGAGTAAAAAATGCCCTTTGTCTAGGATGCTATAGTTAGTTGCAATGTCACGCGAGATTTGCGATTTTTATAGCGTCCTATCGTTGTTAATAAAGTGCATCGTTAGGGGAGTTTCGAGAAGAAAAGAAATGATTTATGTTTTTCTTTAAAGAGGCAAGATTGCTCCAAACAGATGATGAATTCTGTTATCCTCGCGAAAAATATGGCTAGATAAATAGACGGTTATCATGCACAATTAGTTTTGCAAGGCAAACCATTGTTAGTCGCGAGTCTGATCTTAGATAACGCTACGGTGGAAAGTTATCCCATGCGTTTTATGATTTTTTAAGCGCGACGTGGCACCTGTTTTCTTAAGGTGAAATTATTGTCAGTCTGGGACGACTGGATTTTTATTATTGCGTGACTTCGGTGCATTTATAATGCTTTTACAATCTTTTACTCTCTCTCATTTTTCGGGCCTGCTTTAAGGTTATTCCTTCCGGATTGATTGGCGTTTACGAGTTTTCGCGGAGCTTGTCCGGTCCCTCTTTTCAGTTCTGTCAAACCGTTACAAGAGGACTCTACTCGAGTCTCATAAACGCCAATCATAGTCGCGACGTAGAGCCAATTCTTTCAAAAGAAAAGAATCGTGGTCTCTATAGAAATTTTGACAATTTATGCATCTTCATTTATGTTCCTGTAACTTTACATAATATCAGTACAACCATTTTTTAAAGTACCGATCTGGAAAGTAAAGATTTCAATCTTTAAAAGGATTTTTTAAACATTTCGCTACGATTAATTTTTCACTGAATTATTGCTATTTGAAAATATTAAAAGTTTGTGAAAAAACTTAGTAATCACATTTTTTGGGTGTGAGGAGTGTCTGTGCGCGTGCGTGCGTGATGAAGGTTGGCATTGACGATAGGTTTTTGGATACTATGTTATTGGCTGAGGAACAGAGCCTTGTTTTTAACGGATATCGCAAAACAACTTTTTCGCGGCAGATTTGTCAATTTTAATTCACAGCATCCGCTTTATCACAAGAGAGGCACAATCTACGGATTTGTTGATAAATAATATGCTTATGTCCTCGGTTCCAGCAAACCAATCTAATTAATGCTATCAATATTTTTTTAAATAATAGATATCCACTATACTTCATCTTTTTCTCTATACAAAAAAGAATTAAATTTTATATGAATAATATTAACAGAACTGTTAACAAAAAAGTTAAGAAAAAATTTTTCATAATTCCTTACGTGAAATCCATATCTGAGAAATTCTCTCCATTGTTAATATGTTCAACTATTAATAAATCAGTAATGTTCCTCTGTAAGAAATTATTTGCTTACCACAGCAATTATTATGATTTCTTGTTGAGGGTTCATTTTTTATATCCATCGAACCATGGTAAATCAGGTAAGTCTGAAAATCAAATATTTTATTATAATAATATGTATGCTACATATTAGAAAGATTCAATCCAATTGTGCTGTTAATCAGAATTCCTGTACATTAAGACGATCATATTTGAGATAAATGAGGATAGAACGATGTCATTTGTAACAAATTTATAATGTTGTAAACCTTGAATGGTCAAACAAATCATTGTAAGGAAGAATAAAAAAAATCAAGTTTATATATGCATCCATGCGATCGTAATTCTCTCAATGTATTTCAGATCAATATATTGTTAAGAAATTGTTAACTATTATTTTAAATCGACATATGTTTCATACTGATGATGATCGGATGATGATCGAAACGTCTGTGAGATCAATTGTTAACAAATTCGAATCGATATTTCGCAATAGACAACGTATGGCTTTAATGCCCTTTGTTTATTATTGTTTATATTATTTTGTAGCTTAACGTGTAAATAGTAGTCTTTTTTTTTCTAATATTATAGATAATACTACAAAATGTTTATTACTAATAAATTAGTATGTTGTGAAATCGAATCTTAAAGTCATAGAAGTTAATATAGTTTTATTGATTTTCCTTTTGAAAGCATAAATCAATATAGATGTGCTCACCGCTCATTAAGTTCATTTAGGACAAACTTATCCAATGAAGCTCGAGCACACTCAATTTGTAGTCTAATTTGTGTTCTCAAAAGAGAAACACTCCTTAAGAGAAGGATTTGTTTCAGCTTCTTCAAATGCATAAATCTAGTAAGTAAATTTGGACAAACTTCTAGCAAGTTTTAATAAATTAATATAAATTTTAATAAATATAAGCATTTGGAAATACTATTGAAAGTCCTTATTGTAATTTACTTCTATTTTTATTTAGCAATATCACAGAAACAGCAGTACACAGATTGTAATTGTAAATTTTAAAGGTATAGGTAATAGATTCATTTTTTTCCTAATAAGTTTTTGATGCTGTGATATAAACTGATATATATTGATATAAACTGACTGGGATTGTGAACACAGGGATTAACCAACCTTGCATCAACCAGACAAGCGATGTTCATCGTGTCGCTCCTGATGACGATCCATTGGCTTCACTTTCCTAGGGCTGATAGATGAGATGCCAGGAATTTTTATCGTTTACTTTGTGTTGCTTTTTTACAGAAATTTAAATAAAGTTACAAATAGGAGATACATATATGGCACTGTTAATGATATGAGATAATTATTTTTCATATTTTTCGTATCGTTGATCTGTTTCGAAGTAGAATTTACTGCACAACAAACAAAAGTGAATACCGACACATTTCGATTTCAAGCTAAAAAACACCGACCTTGGACAGCTCTGATCTAAAGTCTGCAGATATACATCTAGTGAATGATCACCGAATGAGCAAGGAATGCAAAAGTTTGTATTGTTACTTGTGACGTAAGTTTAATTGTTATAACGAACATCGAATCTGACATCAAATGCTATGATTTGTTTGCGTTGCATACTCCTATCATAGCTCCTATCATAACTCACTCCAATGCGCTCTCGTAGGAGCATAAATCGGTGTAATCAAGAAAAAGAATAAATTGCTTACAAACGCAAATTTAACACGAATGTCCGTGAACATGTTCGTGTTCGGTATTCGTTCGTTAGGCGTATACATGGCTTAAACAGTCTCATGTATGACTTTGCATATGAAGTGATTGTATAAACAGTACTCTCATAGAATAGAAATAACAAATATATATAACACTATTATATTTATTCATGTTAATATAGAGAGGAGGCCACCATTATTTCTTGCAAGTTCAGCCACTTTCACTAATGAATGCCACTCCTGGAATGAGTGAAGTTAAAAATGTTCGTTAATGACGTACTTTTGGTTTACTTTCTATATAATATTCTAATTTGACTTTTCTCATTAACCTCATGTGTTTTTTTGTTTTAGATATTCCTTGGAGATAGAGTTTTATGCTCCAAAGTAACGTACATTAGTACATGTGGAAGATAGTCACGCTGATTGTAGGATACATGCTCTTCTCAAAGGGGTCTTTGATGAGAAAGCACATCTCATAAGAGTACGAGTTAACAGTAATGCTGAGAATGAGAGATTTCTACCGAAACTTCCTCCTGGCAAAGTGTGAATAATTGTTTTTAATAATTTGAATTTTTTAAAATCAATAATAAGCAATAATTTTAGATTGCATTGAAAGCGTAATTTCTTCTTTTTACAGCTCTGCATCGTGATTGGCTAACGAAACAAAAAATTCGGGATACAAATGGACAGCTGGATTAAAAATATTCATCCACAGAAGTGAAGAAGTATTACGTGAATGTGCTCCTTGCTTATCTTGCGGATAGGGCATATAATATGCAGAACTCTCGGAATACAAAGAAAGGAAGTGAAAACCTCACTAAAACCCCTAAATACAGGCGAAGCGGATCCACGGAATCAAAATGCAAATATATATATAAAAAAAGGTTAATCGCTGTTTGAGATACTGCAACTTCCGCAACAACTATCTCATCCGCAGCAACTACCATGTCCGCGGCAACAACTACCACATTCGCAACAATTCGATATTCAACAGCCATTCTCACCTCAACAATCATTACCGCAACAACAGTCATTTCAACAATCACTACATCAAGAACCCCAGTAACCATTACAAGAACAAATACTTAATTATGTTACCAATTTTTTTCTGCTGCCAACAGTAACAGTGGCAGTGATATCAGGAAATGTTACGTACTATTAAATATGAATACAATTTTATAGAATATTTTATCTCAACATTTTCTTTTGTTTTCAGAACTTCAGAGGCAGTCACATTCATCAATCTTTGATATATCATATATATATTGGGTTATCAAAAAAGTATCCGCGGTTTTTTGTCACTAGATGTGTGTTGATGGTCATATATCTATCCTAATATATATATATATATATATATATATATTGGGTCATCTAAAAAGATATATGACCATCAACACACATCTAGTGACAAAAAACCGCAGATACTTTTCAGATGACCCAATATATATATATATATATATATATATATACACACACACACACACACTCACACACACATATATATAATATAATAAAATTATGTGTGTGTGTATATATATATATATATATATATATACATATATAATTTGGCATAGTATAAAAAAATGAAATTTAATTTGGCGTGAGTTTTACCTATGTGAATCCAACTTTAAGAAAACTCTAAGAGAAAAAATTTTTTTGATACGCATTAAATTAAGCTCGGTTTGTATCTATTTAAACCACTTTTTATTTCATTTGCATCAAGGGGTAAAAGATTATAAAAGATTGAAAAAGATGTAAACTGCTGTTTCGAGATGATTTGTACCCGTTTGTATCACCTGTTCTTTTTGTTTGTATCCTTAAGGAGGTGATTGTACCGAATTTTTATCAAAATAGGGCTAACTTCGCCATTCTTTATGATATTTTAAATCTTTTATAGGAATGATGACACACATTAAAGTCAATATTATTGATTTAATTTGTCATCCGAATTACATTTAGAATTTAACTTGACGTCAATTGTTAATATTAAATCTTTTTTTACTATCGATATATAAAATTTTGAGGAATTTAATTTGGCGTCAATTTTGTTGATATATATATCAAATTTATATGTAATATTTTCAATTTTATATGTAATATTTGTATCTTTTAATGATATATATGATTAAGTAAATAATAAGAAATCTTACCAATTGTGTTTTACTTTCTAATTAATAGAATGTAAACTTGATTAGTTGAAATTGTAGCATCTGGGTTTTAATTTTTCATTTGATGCATTATTTTTTTCGAAGAGTAATAATTTTTGACAGATAATTTTAGAATTAAAGTTGTCATTACTTGGATTGGAATAAGAAAACCTTCAATAAGAACATTCTTGAAGAAAAATTAGAACTACTATTAATTGGGTTGGATATTTAAAAGGAAGGGGGGAGGGGGAAACAACAATTCCTCCTTCCATGGAGTACGCCACCTCTTGCAGCTCCGAGTTTCTCTCCCGCCGGAGGCAAGGAGCATACGGGCGCAGTCACTAATGATTAAACATGAACGCAGGTCGCCTCCAGGACGGCCAAGAGAGTTGCGGCTAAGGCCTGCAGGCTGGGAGGAGCATGCCCCCCTCGAAAAGGCGAAACAGGCAGATGCCACCCCAGTCTAGAAAGGCGTCTAACCCTGGAGTGCCCTCGGCAGTCCTAGGGCCCCCGGTGCGCAGCTTCCGCGAAGGACAATCGCTGCCATTACGTTACTTGCGCGGATCCATAAAGTTATACAGTGATGATCGAGCAAGTTAGGGCCAAGATCAATCTGAGGGATCTCAACATCGAGGCCCTCAGGTCAAAAAGGGGAATTGGTGTGGGAGGTCCATGGCCATGATAACAAGGCCAAGGCCTCCTCGCCGGAAAACTACGCGAAGTGTTTGTGGCGCGAGATGACAGAAGGATCTCGCGTCCAATTAAAACGGTATAGGGCCTTGATGACTTCGTCACCTTCAAGGAAGTGATGAATTCGCCAAGGCCAGGGAGTGCTCCTCCGCTGACTTTAAAGTGAGGGAGATGAGAAGAATGCCGAGCGGTCTCGGCTTGTGTTGAATCCGTTGCCCGGCAGTGGCGCGCAAGAAGTGATTGCTGGTCACCCCGAGGGTCAGAATGGGATGGTTCAACTGTCGGCTTGCGCTGCTTTCCTAGAGGGGCCTGCTGTGTTATCGGTACCGGAAACGGGTCACGTGCAGCAGAATTGTAAAAGCATGGTGGACCTTTCCGTGCTGCTACCGCTGCAGCGGAATTAGGCATCGGACCCGGGAATATAACGCCAAGGTGGAAAACACTGCCCAGCGTGCAAAATACTTAGGCGTCTGGCCGGACATAGGATCGGCAGCAGTGACTACTCGGCGTCTAAGAAGCAGAAGGAAAAGGAGGATCCAGGTCCAGTGGATAACCAGATATAAACTTATTTAATGGGTATAAAGAGTCTGATTAACAATTAAAAATAGTGAAAGAATAATATATAATATACAGTGATATATAATATAAAATAATAAAATACAACATAATATATAATATACAGTGATAATTTAATTACAGTGATAATTTAATATACAGTAATAATTTAATTCAGTGTGATATATTTTGAAACATGGATACACGCACAATCCAACATCACATTCTTGGCATTGATAACGAGATTCTCGTCTCTTATTGTTTTTCGTACATACAACCTTCGCGATCTTTTTCCTTTCACAAAGAGAAGGAAAATGTCTTCCATTGAGTCTTAATGAGTGATTATTTCCGGGTCTAATAGGATGATGGCTTGCTTTTTCCTGATATTTCTTCAAAATTTGATCGATTAATTTCAGTTGAAATTTTGCAATTGATATTGTTTTACCGGTTTTCAATTTGTTTTTTTTTATAGGCAATATGAGTTCTATAAACACATGTCAATCATATGAAAGAAATATTTTTTGTACCACTTCGTTGTTTTTCAGGTAGAATTTATAATGCTGATGACCATGTCGGTCCTATTTACAGCACCCATAAATTTATTATAGTCATGTACACAAGATGGTTTCTGTACAATTTCTTGTGCACTGTAGTATTTTCGAACATTCACAAATTCTTCCTTATGTATTGTAGAAATCATAAAAACCTCTTTTTTATTCTGCCATTTTATGGCTAACATATTTGCGGCCGAGCGAAAGCACGCTTCACCTTTTGTTAATTTTTTGTTCATTTTCGGCATTCCTTTTCTCCTCTTTTTTATAGTGCCACACGTATTTGTACAATTTTTGTGCAATACATCAAATAATGCTGAGCTCGTGTACCAATTATCGACGTAAAGGGTGTGGCCTTTAGCTAGATATGGTTCTAGGAGAGACATTACAATACTTTCTGATTTACCATAGTCCTTATGTTCGGTCCCTATAGTGATACCAGCCCCCGTATAAACAATAAAGTCTTGAATATAACCCGTCTTGTAGTCACAAAGAACAAACGATTTTATCTCGAATCTATTCCTCTTCGATGGAATAAACTGCTTGAAAGACAGTCTGTCTTTTGTATAGAAGCAGATGTTAGTGTAAAGGACCTTGATGTCCTTGTTGCGCTATGTGCAGCGCTATTTTCTCATCAGAGAATTTCGTGCCTTGTGGCCTGTCGATCTGCGTCGCTTGCCTTGTGGCCACACCCGAAGTAATTCGGCAGTGCGTAATAAAAGAAGCAATTACCTTATGTGAAAATGCTTTAATGTCTCTTGTATTTTACACTCGCGTCGTACATTATAAGGATAAAAAGGAGAAAGGTTTGGACACCAGTCTGCACGTGCTCGCGGTATGAAAGTCGCACACAGAAGCTTCGAGAAAACCCTGAGAAGCGCGGCGGTTTACACGCAGGCAGCATAGTCGCGCGCATGCCCTCCCCATCCACCACCTTCGGTGGGCCCCATCAGCGACACGACACGTCGCTAACACACCGCGATCACGCCGCAGTCAACGGGCTGGTATCAAGCCTGATGAACCACACATACACACACACACACTGATAAGCGCCATACCGCCGCCCTTGAAAGAATCGCCTTTTAATAAATACAAAATGAATACGTTTGATCCACAAAATATAATAACATCATGTTGTCAACGATGAAAATAATAATGCTAAGACATGAACATGGACATCAAGAGATAGAAAACGTCAAATTTCCAATGTCATAACCAGACCCTAGTTCTCAATTGGAAGTAGACAGAGACGAGTAATCGGTCGCTTGTAACTGCCGTCAAAAGTACGCACTGTTACAACGCGTGCTATGGTATCCTTGTCTGGATGTATGTCTTGAATTCTTCTCAGAGGCTATGATAGTGGAGGAGTGTTATCTTCCTTGATGATATCCATTTGGCCGATATGTATGGACGGTTCGTTTATCTGCCACTTGTTACGCTCCTGGCATTGGTGAAGGTACTCGCGGGTTCATCGTTTCCAAAAATGTTGCCGCAAATGCCGTATGTACTGCCAATGGGAAAGACGGTTTACAGGTACCTCGTCCAGGGATGGCTCTGAATAAGCTGTGAGAGGTGTATCCACTAAAAAGTGTCCGAGAGTTAGAGAGGTGAAGTCATTAGGGTCCTCGGAAAGAGGAGTGAGAAGACGCGAGTTCAATATCGCTTCAATCTGGATGAGCAATGTTTCCAGCTCCTCGCGTTTCAAATTGGAATTCTTTGTAATGCGAACTAAATGTCGTTTGGTCGCCTTCACGGCGGCTTCCCATAAACCCCCATGGTGGGATAAAGTGCCATTGCACTCCTAGAGTTCGGGTTTGATCCTGGATATGTTGTTGAGTTGACTCATTATGCAGCAGATCCCTTAACTCACTCAATTCGCGTTCGGCGCCGATGAAGTTCAGTCCATTGTCAGAAAAGATGTCTGAAGGGAGATCTCTTCTTGCCACGAATCGCCTGAAGACGTTTAGAAATGCTTCTGACGACAAGTTAGACGCCAACTCAATATGAATCGCCTTGATGACCAAACAAATAAAAATTGCGATATAACATTTTATTAGCTTAGTGCACCTTCCTTATAATAGAGGGGGCCACTCCACATTGATCAAATATCTTCGAAGATATTTTAATCCGCGGTCCCGGCAAGTTTCCCATAATAGCGGAAGCGAGTTTTGGTGAACTCTTGAAACAGACGATACATCTCCCGAGAATCCGTCGAATGATGCTACGCGCCGAAGTGAGCCAGTAATGCTCACGTACCGCGACCAGAGTAGCTTGTGGTCCGGCATGAAAGTGCCTTTCATGCTCGTGTATCACAATTAAGCGGGAAAATGGATGATTTCCAGGCAACAGCATGGGATGCTTGGAGGCATAAGGCAAGGAGGATTCTCTCCGACCACCGACACGTAAGATGCCGGAATCGTCAAGAAATGGATTTAATCTTAAGATGGGACTGCTTGTAGGAACAGCCTTGGGGTTGCTAAGTGCCTTCACTTCACTTGGAAAATGTCTTGTTTGTATTATTTTGATTAAACGATAAATTGCTTGTTGCTGCTCATTGAAAGATATAGATGGAATGTCCTTGTTCTGCAAAGATGAGATCCCCTGAGAATGGTCGGATAAATCCCTTGAACTTTTGAAACCTTTTGTAAAACGAATCATGTACGCAAAGACTCGAATGAGCCTGGTAAAGTTTATCGATATGAATATGTCAGATTCTTGTACACCAGCGCTGCAATAATAGCCTTGAGCTTTCGCTTAGGGACGCTGGCCACGTCTGCAAGTATAGCTTCTTGAGGTCAGCTTTCTCTATCACGTCCCAACCAGGAAGGCCCCGACTATCAGATTGCCAATTGTGCCAGGGAACCTGGCATTACACCGCGGGACAATGGGTCCGCGGGATTGTCCTGACTCGGAACGTGATTCCATTGCTGAATCGATGTTAATTCCTGTATCTCACCAATCCTGTATCTCAGTGCGATTTGCCACGAAGGTTAACCAAGAACGACTGCACGATTGCAACCATGGTAATACAATTCATGATAATATTGGGTCATCTAAAAAGTATCCGCGGTTTTTTGTCACTAGATGGTGTTGATGGTCATATATCGGGCAATACTAATCCGATTGTGTCAAACGAACGCGCGTCTGAAAGATGACATTTTAGATTACATTTTTTGTACACAAAGTTTGGTGATTCATCAATCGTATCAAAAGTTATATTGGTTTGAAAATGAGTGAAATATCTGAAGAAATACGCTATGTGATGCTTTTTTACTACAAAAAAGACAAAAACGCAGCACAAACATGCAGACAAATTTGTGAAGTTTGCGGCGCGGATGCTGTAAGTGAACACAGGACGCAGGAGTGGTTTGTTCGATTTCGTTCTGAAAATTTTGATGTCAAAGATCGACCTCGCTCTGGTCGGCCAGTCACTGAAAAAGTCGATGAAATTTTGCAACTGGTCAAGCAAGACCGGCATGTGAGCTGTCAGGAGATAGCCAATGCACTAAGAATCAACCATATGACAGTTTAGAATCATTTGAAAAAGGCTGGCTACGCAAAGAAACTCGATGTTTGGGTGCCATGAATTAACGCAAAGAAATTTGATTGATCGAATTTCCATTAGCGAAACACTACTAAAACGCAACGAAATCGACTCATTTCTGAAGCAAATCATCACAGAATGATGAAAAATGGGTGAAATAAGAGAATATTGTTCGTAAAAGATCATGGAATAAGCGCGGCGAATCATCACAAACGACTTCAAAGCCTGGATTAATGGCAAATAAGGCTGTGTGTATGGAAGGATTGGAAGGGAGTCGTCCATCATGAGGTGTTACCACATGGCCTAACGATTAATTCAGAGCTCTACTGTTCACAACTGGATAGATTACAGGAAGCGATTAAGGAAAAACGACCAGAATTGATTAACAGAAAAGGTGTTGTCTTCCATCATGACAACGTCAGACCACACACATCTTTGATGACGCGTCAAAAATTGAGGGAGCTTGGTTGGGAAGTTTTGATGCATCCACCGTATAGCCCGGACTTTGCACCGTCTGACTATCATTTGTTTCGATCTCTGCAGAACTCTCTTGATGGAAAAACATTGGCCGACAAAAGAGCTGCCGAAAATCACTTGAAAAAGTTTTTCGCCGATAAACCACAAAAGTTCTACACGGATGGAATTATGAAATTATCCGAAAAATGGCAAAAGGTTATAGATAATAATGGCCAATATATACTTGATTAAAATTGATTTTCAATAAAGAAAAATTTCATTCAAAAATTGAACAAAAAACCGCGGATATTTTTTAGATGACCCAATACATTGTAGAATCCGTCCATAGATGAATGGATGCTATTGGACAGGTGAGACATTTGGAGATCTTGTTGATAAGACAAGCCAGTAGCAATGCACCACATAACTCGAGGCGCGGAAGCGCTCTCTTCAATGGTACCACTCTGGAGCAAAGTAGGAGTGTGCGATAAGTACTGTTGATTGAAGTAGAGTGTAAATAAATGCATGCTCTGTATGCAATTTCGCTAGCGTCTGAGAACCCATGTAGCTCCAAACTGATATATTGTTCTGTGGTTGTGACAAAACGAGGAATGCGTATGCCATGCAGTTCCTGTAACTCCGTTTCGAAGCGTCCCCATTTGGTATGTAACTCCAAGGGAATCGATTCATCCCAATCAAGCTTGAATCGCCAGAGGTCCTGCATGATGGACTTGGCGAGTAATGTAACTGGATCTAGTAGCCCCAGTGGGTCAAAAATGAGAGATATGCGTGATAAAATGCTTCATTTGGTAGGCGTCTCCAGAGGAAGCAGATGATTGATGGACGAATACTTGAATACGTCAGCTTGGCAATCCTATGCAATGCCCAACGCCTTCTTCTCGGAATTCTTGTCTGAGGATAAGGTGAATTCTTTTGGCTCGCTGGAATTCCGATCCTGGAGGCCAGGAGCATTGGATGCCCATTTTCTAAGCTCATTTGCTCGAATTTCTCGTCCTGGAGCAATGCCGTGATCTCCTTCTTGATAGAGAGAGCTTCATCTATTGAGTCGGCTCCCGTGACGAGATCATCCATATAGAAGTCTCTCAATGCTATTTGCGACGCTCTCGGATAGCAATCCACACTGTCCTCCGCTAACTTTCTCAGGGCTCTGATAGTCAAGAACGATACTGATGACGTGCCATAAGTGACAGTGAGTAATTCGAAAGTCTTGATGAGTTCATCTGGCGACCCTCGCCAGAAAATACGCTGCAATGGTGTTTGAGTTGAATCGACCAGAACTTGTCGATACATCTTTGCTATATCGGCGAGAGCGATTTTGAATGTTCGGAATCTGGCTAAAATGGAGAAAAGATCCTCTTGTAGCGTGAGTCCCCACTCTCAATACGTCGTTTAAAAATAATCCGGTTGTGGTTTTGCATGACCCGTCAAATACCACTTGGAACTTGGAGCTCGTTTCATTTTGTATAGCATGATGTGGAAGATAAAAAACTGGAGAGGTATGGCTTAGCATCTACTGACGTGCTACTGGTCACCTCCTTCATGTGATTCAAGCGCATGTACTCATCCATGAATCTCTTATTCGTCGTACATGCGGGATTGAGCGATGAGCCGCTATTGAATATGATGCGCCTAATGCGTTCTTATGAATAAATAAAAAAAAACCTACCTCCCTTTCCTACCTCGCAATGTAGGTGGATAAGACTTATGAATACTTGTCGTATGTGACTTATACGCTTGCACGTGGTCTCAGAATAAAAAATGTAATATGTATGCGATACCTGTATCCGGGTCGAAGGACCAATGTTAATGTAAAGGATTGATGTCCTTATTGCGCTATGTGCAGCACTATTTTCTCATCGTCAGAGAATTTTGTATCTCGTGCCTTGTGGCCTGTCGATCTGCATCTTGTGGCCACACCCAAAGTAATTCGGCAGTGCATAATAAAAGAAGCAATTACCTTATGTGAAAATGCTTTAGTGTCTCTCGTGTTTTACACTCGCGTCGTACATTATAAGATAAAAAGATTATTAGATAACATTATTAGATAAAAAGGAGAAAGGTTTGGGCACCAGTTTGCACGTGCTCGCGGTATGAAAGTCGCACACAGAAGCTTCGAGAAAACCCTGAGAAGCGCGGCGGTTTACACGCAGGTAGCATAGTCGCGCGCATAGTGCCCTCCCCTTCGGTGGGCCCCATTAGCGACACGGCACGTCGTTAACACGCCGCGATCACACCGCAAAGCCAACGGGCTGGTATCAAGCCCGCTGAGTCACACACACACTGATAAACGCCAACAGCAGACTTTCATCTATACACAGGTTACGGTAAGGGTAAAAGAATTTATAAAATGCTCCTCGTAACTCATCAATTATTTTGCGGATTTTATGTAAACGATTGGAACTGATACATGATCGTCACTAAAATGCAGCATTTGCAGAAGTAATAAGTACCGGTCTCTGCTGATTACCTCACCAAAAATATCGCTTCTCAATAATTTATCTCTCTCTCCAGTGTTCTGCTAACGATAGCCTTTTGTTTCTGGTCAAAAAAGAGATAGCGATGAAGCAATATAATTTTATTTAGCTGTGTACCAGCTATTATTTCATTGTTGTTGTTCTTCTGTCGCCAATAGCTGTTTGTTTTTTCAGCAATGTATTCTATTAATTTTCGCTGACAAATAATTAATCTATAATTTTCCACGAGTATCTTATCCCTGATTGAATTCCTGAATTCCGTGCGTTAAAATAGTGAATTTTGGGTTTGAATTTTACCGTTGTCCATATAATATTTGATAAGGCCGTACTTTCCATGTAATTATCTTCAATTTCCTCAGACTCTGAGGTATTTAGTACATCACTCGTCTTTTTTTGCGAGGTATTATTTCTGTACTTGATTCGCTTTCATTGCAGCTCCAGATTAATTTCTAATTTATCGAATGTGCTCACCAGTTGCAATTCTCTTGATACCATTTTGAGAAGAGCAAACCCTGAATTCTTTATTGAAATGAAAATAAATTATAATACTTGTAAGAAATGAGGATACTTTTGGACAGCAGGCGGACGTATCAATACAAAGCTCCTCTGAAATTCTTTTTCCTAAAGCTCTATCCTCAATTTTCTATTCCTTTATGACACTTAACAGTAATGAAAAAAATGGAGGTAGAACAAATATGATTCGAATTGTGTGATTTATTCCTTTTGTCAAAAAATTTATGCGACGATCACAAGAGGTGTTATCCAAAAAATAGGTCGCGATTGTTGCCAGTTTTAGTCAGCGCACGTCGCTGTGGATCACATCGTACATGCCGGATATATCCGGCGTTCGGTTCCGCGGGTTATCATGTGGATGCCGGATATATCCGGCGTTCGGAGCGAAAGGGTTAAAAAGGTATGTAAGTTTGTACTGATAGAATTTAACTTGATTAAAATTGTAACATCTAGGTTTTAATTTTTCATTTGACGCATTATTTTTTTCCGAAGAGTAATATTTTTGACAGAGAATTAAAGTTGCCATTACTTGGGTTGAATACTTAATTTTATTCAAAAAACAAGTATGCGCCGTAAGTTTAGCGCCTTTTTTACCTTTTTTAAAAAGATAAATTTATACTGTATAATTCATACATGAATCTCATCAGTAATCTTTAAAGACCTTAGGAATCTATAATGAATCGTACATGACGATTTATATTGCAATGAAAAGATCTTAGTCTTATAAGAAGCTTTTAAAAATAATTTCTTTACAGAATTATCCTAGAATATAGTATTAATTATATACAATTCCTAAGTGTTACATGCAAGTGTATCAGTCTTAAAAGACATATATTGGGTGAGTGTAAAAATGTCCGATTTATTATACAATGTTTAAATAGCTGCAATTTTGTTAAAAATAAACGAAATTTAAATTAAAAAAAGTTTTAAAGCTTGAAATCTCTACTTTCTGGTTACTATATTTTTGTAATGGTTACTTTTTTGAATCTATATGAGTTTTGTAATTTTTACATATAAAAAACTATGAGTTAAACAAAATGAAAAACGAAATTTTTATTCATTTTGTGGGCCTATCACATATTCAAAAAAATTTGCAAAAATTTTTAAATTTCTAATTTTCTAAAAAATTTAGTTTTTTTTCTATAAAATTGTTTCTAAAAAATTTCCCTAAGATTTTTTGTTATTGAGTTTGCAAATTATATAAAAAGAATATTTTGATTTTTGATTGCTCATAACTCCGTCAAAACCATCACAATTTAAAAAAACAGATTCTTAAATTCTCTCATCAGATAAAGTAAGATTTAGATTTTATTTTATTTTTTACAAAAATAGCAGCTGATTGAACAATAAATTTTAAACAATAAATTAGACACGAATTTTTGCACTTACCCAATAGTTACGAAATAATTTATTTTTCAAGTTAGTGCAGAAATCTATGTATTGTACATGATTTATATCGCAATGAAAAGATTTTGCTTTATAATTTAATAAGATACTTTTAAGAAATAATTTCTTTACACGATCGCTTCAAAGTAATGAAGGTATCGATCGTCTCAGTAAATGAAATGGAATTATTGAATAAACAGAAACTAAATTGGATATATAAAATGAAAAAGAAAAATTGAAAAATTTGTCAATGCTAAAAATGACTGAATAAAAGGCCGAAACGTATATTATCACTGTCTTAATGAATTGATAAATTATAATTTCGTTATAATTGGCGTAGGCTTTTTATGTCCTAAATTCCTTGTTTCCTGTCCTAAATTAAATTTGATTTAGTCGAAAAGCCGTTATACAATTTGTGTAGAAAGAATTAATTTTTAATCAAAATGAATTCTTTTAAATTCAGCGATCCTTGCTTGCCTCATTCCATTTTATTTACTGGAATACGAGCAATATATATCACACAAAATTCCAATAATATTCTTGTAATATTTTCATAATGACACTTCGTTATATTTTTGCAAGATTCACGTTACATGCGTGTAAGAGTTAATTAGTAACATGCTTATAAGATTTATGTAACATGCATGTAACATGAGTGTAAGATGCACGCAAGATTCTTGATTTACTTAGATATCATATGCGATATATTCTTATTCGATTTTGTATGTTCCTGTCCGAAATTTTGAAAATTGTATGAAAATTTTCTTGAAAGATCTCTCACAAGAATTTTTCTCGTAAGAATTTGCAGGGTCTATTTATAATGCCACACTTCCAACACACCAGAGGGGAATCCAATTAAAATATGCATAAATCCCTCCAGCAACAGCATCATAGTATAGCGAGATGAATAAACAAGCGATGGTGCTTTTAAATCCATGGCACTGCCTAGAATAAGGCTTAGAATAAGGCCCGCCCTTGTAGAAAAGTATTACTGAACATTAGAAGTATTTTGAGGCACTACTGTACTACAGCACGACTGTACTATCACACTACTGTTGTAGTGCAGAAGTGTTTAGTAATACTGAGTAATGCTAAGATCTTTTACATATTCACGTTTCAGCAAGATACAAATGCAGGAAACGAGCATACATTACAAAAACTAATTATTAATAACTCTATTTAAAAAAAAAAGCACTTTTAGAGATTCTACGATCACACTTTTAGCTAAGAATAAGTGACAGATTTCATTTACATATGCCTCTTTATAGGGATCCGCATCATTTTCTCCTAAACAAATCCATCTTACGGCAATACTGCGTACTATGCCACTTGAGAGTATATGTACGCTATAGGCATCGCCAAACAAACGGCGTAGTACGCAGTACCGTTGCAAGATGGACTTGTTTTCCGTAAGAAATAAAGTCACTAGATTAACAAAGTACCGCCATTTTCTATGACGCGCGATATTCAAAACTTCAGCTTCTTTCACTGTGATTTTTGCAATTTTTAACACAGCAACCGGGCATTTTTGATAATGATAGAATTCAGGTTCTTCTTCTTCTTCTTTCAGACCCCTGTAAGGATTTCCGACCTTTTAACGGAATTAGGTTAGGATAGCACATCGACGCCATTTTGACTCCAAATGGTAATTCAGTGAATTTTCTCATCGCGGTACTTTGTTAATCTAATGGTTTGAGTAAGGAGAAAATGGCGCGAATCCCTATAAAGAGGCGTAATTGAAATTCGTCATTTACTCTCAGCTCGATCAGATATTTTTTGTTGATAGTTTTTTGCATTTTGTATCTTGCCGAAACACGGATATAGAAGATCTTAGCACTCAGCATTATTAAACACTTCTGCACTACTACAGTAATGTACAGTCGTGCTGTAGTGCTGTAGTACAGTAGTGTCAAAATACTCCTAGTGTTCAGAAGTACTTTTCTACAAAGACGTAGAGCAGCAAGCGATAGAAAACATATTCAAATACAGAAATGATACAACACATGTCCAATAGATATTCACATGATGAGAGAAAAAAGGGGGGAAGGAGGAAGAGGAGAGAAAGAGAGAGAGAGAGAGAGAGAGAGAGAGAGAGAGAGAAAGAGAGATGGTAATTTACATTCTTTTTAAAATGTGACATAAACGTTTAAATATCAGAATTTAAATATTGTTAAGTGTGTATAAAAATAATTAATCACTGCAAGAAGTCTCAAATATATTAATTGAGATGCATAAAAATTATTGGGTGTGGAAAAAAATTCGTAACGTTTTTCCCACTAGATGGCATTAAATGCTCAGCAGTCGGTAACTACCAATCGCATCGACAACATTAGATGTGCGTTTAAAAAGTGACATTTCAAACTTCGTTTTGAACCGAAAAAGATTGAAATCGGTGAAGTGGATCAAAAGTTATTTTATTTTGAAAATGGTAATAAATAAGGAAAAAATTTGCTACATTTTACAGTATTACTACGATAAAGATAAGAACGCTGCACAGGCTTGTGAAAAAATTTGTGCTGTTTACGATGAAGATACTCTATCAAAATCAGCAGTACAAAAATGGTTCGCTCGTTTTTGTACAGGAAATTTCGATGTTTAATTAAAGATGAACCTCGCTCCGGTTGACCAATCACTGAAAAGTGCGATGAAATCATATCGAGCGTGATAAGCATGTAAGCACTGTGGAGATTGTCAGGGAACTAGGCATTAACCATAAAACAGTTTTAAATCATTTATACAAAGCTGGATACAAAAAGAAGCTCGATATTTGGGTTTCTCACGAGTCATGATAGACCGAATTAACATTTGCGATACGCTACTGAAACGAAATGAAATTGAGCCATTTCTGAAGAGAATGATAACTGGTGATGAAAAATGGATCACATACGACAATCGAACTCGCAAAAGAAATGGATAAAATAAGGAGAGAAGGCACAAGCAATCGCAAAACCTGGATTAACAACGAGGAAGGTGATGTGTGATTGTGAAGGTGATGTGGGATTAGAAGGGAATCGTTCATTATGAGTTATTATCGCCCGATCAAATAATTAATTTCGAACTCTATGAACAACTGGAGAGATTACTACAAGCAATTCAGAGGAAGCGGCCAGAATTTAATCAATAGGGATGTCGTCTTCCATCAAGACAACGCTCGACCACACACATCTTTGATAACTCTCGTAAAAATTGCGAGAGCTTGACTGGGAAGTCTTAATGCATCTAACGTATAGTCCTGACACGCACCCTCAGACTATTATTTGTTTAGGTTTCTGCAGAACTTTCTTAATGATATATATAAAGCTGGCTTCAAAAGAGGCCTGTGAAAATCACTTGAAGCAGTTTTTCGACCAGAAACCACAGAAGTTCTATCGCGATGAGATTATGGCTCTGCCCCAAAAATGGCAAAATATTAAGTGCAGTAAAAAGAAATCCATTATTTTTTCAATAAATGGCTTTAGTAATCTCTATCACGCGTAGACGAGATACTGATTACTAAAGCCATTTATTGGAAAAATAATGGATTTCTTTTTACTACACCTAATATTGAAAATAATGGAGCATATTTGGTTTAAATAAATTGATTTTAATAAACTCTTTAAATAACTCTAAGAAAAACACTTGAATTTTATTAAAAAACCGCTATAAACTTTTTCTTACACCCAATATTTGATGCAAACAATGTTATTGTAATAATTAAATATCGAAAAAATTCAAGTATATATTTTTTCCTTATATTATAATTTCATTTTAAAAATCAGTTACTTCTGACTACACATGCCATATTGTACAAAATATTTCCAAATAATATATGTATAATTATAATAATATAAGGTTAAATAACATAAAAAAATGGTTATACATTTATGATTCAAAGTATTGTCCATCGCTGGCGACTACTTTTTCCCATCTTTCGGGCAGCATACGAATCCCGCGTCGAAAAAACTGGTCATCTTTTGAGGCGATCCATGAATCGATCCAATTTTTTACTTCTTCATAAGACCGGAAGTGCTGGTCAGCCAGGTCGTGTGCCATTGATCGAAACAAGTGATAGTCAGAGGGAGCAACGTCTGGAGAATACGGCGGGTGGGGTAGGACTTCCCATTTCAACGTTTCCAAGTATGTCTTGACCACTTTCGCAACATGGGGTCGAGCATTGTCATGCTGCAAAATCACTTTATCGTGTCTCTCGTTGTATTGCGGCCGTTTGTCTTTCAATGCTCGGCTCAAACGCATCAATTGCGTTCGATATTGATCGCCTGTGATTGTTTCAGTCGGTTTTAACAGCTCATAATATACTACGCCGAGCTGGTCCCACCAAATACAGAGCATGATCTTGGAGCCGTGAATATTCGATTTGGCCGTCGACGTGGAAGCATGGCCGGGAACTCCCCATGATTTTCTGCGCTTGGGATTATCGTAATGAACCCATTTTTCGTCCCCAGTCACAATGCGATGCAGAAAGCCCTTCCGTCTTTGCCTTTCAAGCAGCTGTTCACAAGCAAACAAATGTCGTTCAACATCTCTCGGCTTCAACTCGTACGGCATCCAATTTCCTTGCTTCTAAATCATTCCCATGGCTTTGAGACGTTTTGAAATGGCTGATTGAGTCACTCCTAATGATCTTGCCAATTCTTTTTGATTTTGACAAGAGTCTTGATCAAGTAATGCCTTCAATTCTGCATCTTCGAAAACCTTCTCTCTTCCACCGCTATGCTGGTCTTCGACGTGAAAATCACCGTTCTTGAAACCACTTATGACACGTTCTTTCACTAATAGCGACTTCACCATAAATATTTGAAAGCATTCGATGAGCCTCAGTCGCAGATTTCTTCATATTGAAGCAGAAAATTAAAACCTCCCGCAAATGACAAGAATTTGGCTCGTAAACTGATATTTTCAATCGAGAATAACTTTATGATGCAGACACAAATCGACTAATGTTTCTTTTTGGATTATGTTGACAGATTCCCAAGTTTATTGTGTGACGTCTATGATCTATTTATTTCGATCATCACTTACCCCTAAAGCCATCTATACGAAAACCGAATGAGCAGAGTCATACACCTAATATATATATAAATATAATAATTGTTTGAGATCGGTAATTCGAACAGAAAAGCAAGAATTCTTTCAGTCGACCGACAGTAATTGTCATTGAACGCATGCATAAATTGAGCTCGTGATTTCATCTCGAGCATGGTCTAAATCCTCGATAAAAATCAGCGATTTCTTTGAGTTCTTTGTTTGAGTTCTTTGTTCTTTTTAAAAACAAGTCGTTACACGCAAACAAGTTGTCGTTACCGGCAACGGACAATCGAAAGTTCTAGAACGATTCAATTCGCGCACGCGAGCGCCGCGCTCCGACGAATACGTCACGCGCTGTCACCAATCCCACGCACGGATTTTCTGTCGCGCATGACTGTTACGTTGAACGTCGTTAGAAAAGAATCCAAAGCGCCAATCAATTTTGTACACCTAATGCCACGTAATAATTACGATTGTGGCAAAATTTTATTGGATTTTTCCCAAAAAAGAAAGCACTACGCCGTCGTCTCCAGGATGTAGCTGCGTGATCCGCGCCCGAGGCCACTTATTTGGTGGTGAGAGCTCGGAGCGAATGATGCATAGTGATCCAAGGCATGGTGGCAAAGCGTCCTTGGTCCATTTCGGTCTGGTAGCTAGAGTGTGTAAGTACTCGCGTGATCATCTCTGCCAGAAATGGTCTCGCATTCGCTGAATAAGTTGCCACCTGGAAAGCAAATTCTCCTTCTCGTCCAACAAGGACGGCTCAGGAATGGCCAGCAGTGGTGCCCCGATGAGCAGGTGACCTGGTGTCAGAGCCGTGAGGTCGTCGGAGTCGTCTGAGAGGGCATGCATGGGCCGGGAGTTCAGGCATGCCTCCACTTGTGCGAGCAGGGTGCTCTTTTCCTCGAAGGTGAGCCTGGTTTCGCCGATGGTTCGGCGCAGGTGATACTTAGCCGATTTCACGGCCGCCTCCCAGAGTCCACCAAAATGAGGTGCCGAAGGGGGATTGAAATGCCAATGGATCCCCTCCGATGTAGCTACGTGTGCGATCTTTCGTCCTTCTGCCGAGGAGGCTCGAAGCATCTCTCGAAGTTGCCGGTCAGCGCCCAAAAAATTGGTGCCGCAATCAGAGTAGATGTCCGTGCACAGTCCTCGGCGAGATGTGAATCGACGGAGAGCAGCCAGGAAAGCGTCGGTGGTGTAAGCTGAAACAGCCTCGAGATGAACGGCCTTGGAGCTAAAACAAATAAAGACGGCGATGAACGCTTTGTGAGTGCTGTGCCCACGCCCTTTGCTCGTCCTGATGAAAATAGGCTCGGCGTAGTCGATGCCCACGTGAAGAAATGGTCGTGCGGGAGTCACTCTTCCTGGAGGAAGGTTTCCCATCTTTGGTTGCGGAGTGGCAGCCCTCCACCGTGTGCATGTCACGCACTAATGCAGCCATCGCTTGACCACTGCTTGGACTTGTGGAATCCAGCGGGAGACGTGACCTCGAATCCAGTGGAGCGTGACCTTGGAATCGGACCACAAGATCACTGGCGTTGCAACTAGTTTTAGCACAGAGCGCGTGTGCACGAGTACACTTGACAGTACGGCGGCGGCGCAGAGTTCGAGTCGCGGGAGAGAAATAGAAATTTGATCGGCGCGACCTTGCTTTTGGCTGTCAACAATAGAGTCTTTGTTTGGTTGTTTGCGGTGATGCGGAGATACTTCACAGCGGCGTAACCTCTTTCGGACGCGTCTGCGAAGCCGTGCGATTCGAGTTGAGAGCTCGTGCCGAGCCAGCGGCCGACTCTGAGCTTCTCAAGCAGTGGACGTTCTTCCCAGAGCCGCTTCCACTTTCCAGCGATGGTTGACGGCAATGGTGTGTCCCAATCTGGCTGCTGCAGCCAGGCCGACTGTATAAGAATTTTAGCTTGAATGGTTACTGGAGCCAGCCATCAGAGCGGGTCGAAGAGTCGAGCGGTCTCCGACTGCAGACTTCTCTTGGTGAACGCGACGACGATGCGAGGAGGAACAGAGAAGGCGAATTCGTCCCTGGTTGGATACCAGCGCAACCCCAGCATTGAGTGGTTCTCTAGTTCCCACGACCGCGAGTCTCTGGTGAGACAGTACTTAGACGGAATGTCGCGAAGAAGCTCCTGGCAGTTGGCGGCCCACTTTCGGAGAGAGAACCCGCCCGCCATGCAGAGGTTGCGGACTTCGACTTGGAGAGCGATAGCATCGTCCTTTTCATGCGCTCCGGTTACATCGTCGACGTAGCAGTCGTGTCATAACGGATCTGCGCCTCGAGGGAAACGCGGTCCGTCGTCATCGGCGAGTTGACCATCGGCGTGATCGGCGGTTGAGCGGTGCACAAGGTCGGCTGGCTCATGATCTGCGGTGCACTGAAGCGAGTGGCGCTGTGCTGAGTTGCGGAGACCATCCCGGAGAATGATGGAGCATACCTCCGCTCCAAAAGGTAGCTCAATCGAGTCGTTCGCTGCGTAGTCCGGATCAGCCAATTGGAGCCCCTTTAGATGTGGCCACTCCATTCTGATCCTTGCGTGAGAGCCTTGGTAAAGCGAAAGACGTGGCAGAATAAAGGCTCCGACGGTGAAGTCGGTCTCTATTGTTAACGAGGTCACCTTGAGAGTCATCTTTCCCCTGCTGTGCCCGGAGCTTTTGCCGTTGATGCCGATGACTTCGATTGCGGATCGAGAGCGTGGCAAGCGTAGGCGCTGGACCAGAGCCTCGGAGATTAGAGAAGATTTCTGAACCTTGGTCGATGAGCCCGCGTGCGGTATGCCGATTGCCGTGACGATCCGCGATGGAAACTCGCGCAGTTGCGAGTAAGATAGTCTTGTGATTCTTGTCGCGGCGCACTGCCGTCAGTGAGCTGACCTCGTGAGATTTCGGTGAAACGTACGCGTCGTGTAACATTGAGTGGTGACGAGACTTGCACGTGGAACACGTCCTCGTCGACTGGCATTTCGCGAAGGTATGAGAGCCGAGACAGTTGAAGCACAGCTTGTGAGTTTCGGCGGCGGCCTTACGGTCGGCCGCGGATTTTTTCGTGAATTCTGCACACACCATCACGTGGTGTTTACCCTTGCATAGGACGCATTGTGAAGATTCGGTGTATTTCTTGACGTGATGCGAATTGGCAGATCGCGACGGGTTGTCGAAGACCTTGAGCGATTTTACTTTGGCGGCTTTGAGAGTTAGCGTTGGTCTCTCAAGACTTTCTTGGCCGTTCACGACACTGATCGCGGCGTTGTAGACGCGGCTAAGTTCCTTGGCGGTATCGCTTTTCATTTTCGGCACTGAGATGAACGTGCAAAAATTGGAGCGCGACAACTCCCGTTTATTCTCATAATGCTTGCAGAGCAGCGCCCACGCGCGCGAATAGTTGTCTCCGGTTACGGCCAGCGGGCGTATCAACGCCTCCGCGGGTCCTTCCAAGCAATGCTTTAAATAGTGAAGTCTCTCTACGTTTGAGATAGACGGATTGTTGCCAACGACAGACAAGAATATATTCCGAAACGATGGCCAGTCTTCAACCGCGCTCGAAAACGATCGGATTTTTGAGCGCGGCAGCGCCGACTTGGTAAAACAATCGGTTCCCGATTCACTTGAAGGAGCTGTACTTGATTTCTCAGCTTTGAGCTTTATCCGGTAATCGTCCAGCAGACTGTGCTGCTGCACGTACGTGTTTTCGGCGGAGTCAGCAAGTCGAGACGTATTGTACTTACTCTAAGTGAAGGCTTCCTTGTAATGTGCTCGAATAAGCTCATGGTGCCTTTCAAATTTCGTCCACAGCTGGTCGAGAAGCGTCGAGCGGACTTCGACAGCGCGGAGGGTGATGTTGACTATCCCCATTTTCTTTAGATTGGTCACTGACCTGGCCATGCGATCATGGATGTCACTCTGGGCGGTCAGCAAGGCGGCTATTTCGTCACTCATGTTTTTCTCGCGATTTCTTCTCTCTCTGCTTTTCTTGATAATGCGCGCACTGGACGCGATGCACTCGACACTGCGGATGCCGGCGAGAATCCGGCTCGAAGGACCAAAAAATGTGCGAGAGCGCACCGCGCGGAAAGATTCGAGTAAGAAAACGGCACAAGGTTGATATGATGCACGACAGTAAAGAGAACTCCGTTTCTTTGTAATTTAACAAAAGAATTTTCTTTAATATGCTCAGTTACGACGTCAAAAAATATAATTAATTAAATATTAGATTAACAGAATATTAAATGCGGTTACCTTTTCCAAATGATATTTTTGGAATCGCGGTAATGGAAAATCTCGGCGATTTTCTCGGCACTTCTCGAAAGATTCGTTTATAGCGATTTCACTAAACGGTTAGCACGGCGATTTTACGAAGCGAGATTATGATTCTAAGAACTCTAAGAACTGTTAGACTCTAAGAATTTTTACAAGTAAGAAGGAGGACGGCGAGATCGAAGCATTTATTGCTTTCGGCCTGAGCTTTCTTTTTTGGGAAAAATCCAATAAAAATTTGCCACAATCGTAATTATTACGTGGCATTAGGTGTACAAAATTGATTGGCGCTTTGGATTCTTTTCTAACGACGTTCAACGTAACAGTCATGCGCGACAGAAAATCCGTGCGTGGGATTGGTGACAGCGCGTGACGTATTCGTCGGATCGCGGCGCTCGCGTGCACGAATTGAATCGTTCTAGAACTTTCGATTGTCCGTTGCCGGTAACGACAACTTGTTTGCGTGTAACGAATTGTTTTTAAAAAGAACAAAGAACGACGAATCGATGATTTTAACGAGGATTAAGATCATGCTTGAGATGGAATCACGAGCTCAATTTATGCATGCGTTCAATGACAATTACTGTCGGTCGACTGAAAGAATTCTTGCTTTTCTTTCGAATTACCGATCTCAAACATATGAAGAAGGAATGATGAAGAAATTAGGGAAAAGATAAATTTTCAAAAAAATATATATATATTTTAATATAGATTTATTTATCTAATATTTAATATAGCATGTACAATATAATTTAAACCATAGACCACATAGTTTACATTCTATAATAGAATTTTTATCATAAATTTTGTGCAATGTGTTTATCGCGTTTATTAGTAATACAATTTTGTCTTAAAAATGTCTACAAAATATTTGAATTTTTCACTAACACCGTGCGTACATTGACTTAGTTTATAGTACGCATTGCCGAAACGCTCCTGTTTCCGCCGCGTTCTGCGTCCTTCCACGTGTTTTCGCCAAGCGGGTCACAGCACAAGTGCCGGGCGCTAATCTTTCCGGGGGCACGCAGGGCTCGTTATCCCCGCGAGGGGGCCTTATCGTGCCTGATTGGCGCGTGGCTCCGCGGTTCCGCTAATTGCGTCATGCTCGTGTCGCATGTCTTGGCGCGCAAAAGAGGTGGCAGGATCTTTTCGGGCTGCCTCGTGGCCTCGAGGCGCCTGTTCGGGGCTCTCGCCGTCCTTGGAGCGTAGAGTGGCCACCCCCGTCCTGCCATTCTAATCCTCGGTCCGCCTTGTGCCTGGAAGAGGATACGATAGAAGATGCCTTGCGACAACAAAAAAAGCGTAATAATGAATGATATCACCTGCGTGCGACCCGGGGTCGGGTGTCATGCGACGGATCCGTCAGCAGCAGTCGTCACTCGACTTCCATTCCTGGCCGTCCTCTTTCTTCTCTCTTCACAGTCCGGTAAGACGGCGTCAGTCTGTCAAGATCGCGAGAGTCGCCGACCTCTATAACTCTCGGTACGAGAATACACAGAAAAAGAGAAATAAAAACGGCAAAGCGAAACGCGTAAGACACGCAAATAATGTCACGAAAAAAAGCGCAGGTGCGTCCGCCCCCTAAAATGCGGAAGGACTCAGGACGCTAGACTGCACTCTTCGGTCGGGCCATGCGGCCCTTGTGACGGATGAAAATCGTCACGTCACAGTATATACTACCCTTGAAAACGTCTCACGCTATGAATTATTACGTTCCAATTCAACAGAATGAGGCGTGTGGAGACAGTAAATTTATTTAATTTTTATAAAATTTTGATTATATTAGGTGTTGGAATTAATTCGTAGCGTTTTTTTAATGAAAGAATGTTATTTATTTCACATGAGCATTAAAAAATACATTAATGAAAGTACTTCCCATCACTTTCTACTACTTTTGACCATCTTTCGGGCAGTGAATGAATACCGCGTCGGAAGAACTGTTCATCTTTAGATGAAATCCAGGAATCGAACCATTTTGTACAATCTTCGTAAGATGTGAACTTCTGCTCGCACAAGCTATGAGCTAATGATCGAAACAAGTGGTAGTCGCTAGGTGCAATATCAGGAGAATACGGCGGGTGCGGTAGCACTTCCCATTTAAGTGTTTCCAGGTATGTTTTTACCGGTTTTGCAACGTGTGGGCGAGCATTGTCGTGCAGCAAGATGACTTTATCGTGTCTTTCGAAGTATTCCGACCGTTTTTGCTTCAATGCACGGCTCAAGCGCATCAGTTGCCGTCGGTAGAGATCTCCAGTAACGGTTTCATGCGGTTTTAGCAGTTCGTAGTATATGACACCCTTCTGATCCCACCAAATACAGAGCAGGAGCTTTGAGCCATGGATATTGGGCTTTGCCACTGATGTTGATGGTTCGCCGGGCTTAACCCATGACTTTCTGCGCTTTGGATTGTCATAATGGATCCACTTTTCGTCACCGGTAACAATCCGATGCAAAAAACCTTTTCTTTTCTGCCGTTGAAGCAGCAGTTCGCACGTGAGAAAACGTCTCTCAATATCCCTTGGTTTCAATTCATATGGGACCCAATGTCCTTCCTTCTGGATCATGCCCAAACTTTTAAGACGTTTTCCTATTGTTGAGAAGTCAACTTCCAATGACGTAGATAATTCTTTAAGTGTTTGACATGAGTTTTCATTGAGCAGTGCCTGCAAATCGTTATCTTCAAATTTTTTCGGCTGACCAGGTCGCTCCTTGTCATCCAAGTCGAAATCACCAGCTTTAAAACGTGCAAACCACTTCCTACACGTTTGCTCAGCCAGAGCATGTTCACTATACACATCCACTAAAATACGATGAGCTTCAGCTGCCCTTTTGTTCATATTAAAGTAATGAAGCAAAACTCCCCGCAAAAACACTTTATCTGGCACAAATTTTGACATATTCAATGAATTATACAGTATTGTTATTTATGATTTCAAGAAAGGTTATGTACGGCAAATGACGTCCTATGATAGATGTTTACAATGTATACAGAACTATAGGTAACAACGAAATAGTGTACTACTTGTGCCATCTCTTGTAAAACGCTACGAATTAATTCCAACACCTAATACATTTTATACGTTATATATTTTTCTAAGATCTATTTACATGTTTTCTATTTTCTACAGCACATCTTCTCATACATCTTCGAAACCTCGATACTTCATATCTTGATGAGGAGATATGCATTGACATCGACAGCGTATAAGTTCTTGGACATCGGAGTCGTGCAATCTACATCTCATGTAGAAATTGCGATCTGCGACAATCGAGGCAACCTAATTCTGCTGAACATAATTCTGCCTCATGCTACATGGAAGGCGTTCATCGAAAGACGTGCAGATATTGATCGATTAACTGCAGTCAACTGTCCCATCATCATCATAACCGATTCAAGATCTGAATGTAGAACTTGTTAAAGTATATGATATGAAAAATGTAAAATTGTCATTGTATGACACATGCTTATACATGAAACCAACAACCGTACTCTTCTTATTTGCGAGACGACCAGGACGAGCACCTGCGGGGAAGTCACGGAAGAAACGAGCGTCACAACTGTACAGTCGCCGGTTTCCGAATCCGGGAGGCGTGGTTCTATCATAATTCTATTGGGCGTATTACAGTGAGCGCACATGGCATTGCTGTGCATTAGATTTCCGTGGGATTCGAGTGCGCGTGTCACCTCCCGGAACGATTCCTTATCGTCGAGATAATCCTACTGCGTCCGCCAAGGCCACAGCCTCATCATTCGTTGTAAGCTTTTGTCGCGGACTTTTTTGTATCGTAATATGTCGAGATTCCGTACTGTAATATTGTCGCGTATCTTGTTTTGGAAGCCTGTGTAGGATCTGCATGTCCATTAGAGCATCGGCCCTCTGTGTCATAGCAATTAATGATAATTTATGATCGCAATTAGTAAATGCGCGTATTTTGTCGTATCGAGATTCCGTAGTATCGAGTTTGCATATATCCTATCTTTCTCAGCTGAGCGGCGCGAAGCCCTGTGAGCGTGCACGAGGTCACGCCGTGTCCGCGTTATAATCATTGCCGAATTCCATCGTAGCTTAGAAGCGGCGAAGTCTTGTTCGAATAATTTGCGAGAACTCTGTGTGACGTGAGCTCGTGCCGCGGGAATCTAACGAGATTGATACAGCTGGCGTAAAACTGGGGCTCGTACGAAACCGTTGTCGCGCTTGATCAGAACTTATCGACACGATGTTGTCGACAGATGTAAATGCAAGTCGAAGACTTATTCAATATATGTGTTAATTTTGTTATTGTTAATTCTGGTATGCTTTATTGCCGTCCCTGTTCGCTTCTCTAAACGATCGGCTATCCTCGATCACGAACCGCCCGACTCTGCCATTTCTGAGGCTGAACTACCGGTTGAGAGCCTGTCGACATTCATAGCCCGCTAGAATATTGCGTAGAGAGAAATTCGCGCAATTTCGAGAAAGAGTGGCACGCTTACTCGTGCCTGGCGCCCAACTATTGTTTTGTGATTGTGTGTCGCCCTTAAGAGCGGCCGCGTGAAGATGCATTTCTGTCGCGTTTCGTTTAACGCCACCCGTCATCTGATCGCCTAAGAAAATCTTAGCTGTGAATGCGCGACGAAGTTGCGCCACGCTCGTGAGTGTGGTTGCAAATTTACTCTGATACAGTAAAAGCAATCTGCTCTATGTAGTAGAAGCGTCCACAGAGCGACTGATGTAATAAGACTTATGTATCATAAAATTCTTTTTTTAAATAGTGATCCCCACCACAAATTTCCAGAAGTTTTGTATTCCACTGAATCCTCAGAGTATGTAGTAAGCCAACTGACTGAATAATAATGTCACCATAAGTCTCACTAATTAGTGCTCACCATTTCACATTTTCCAGCAACATATCTAAGTTATCATTAAAAATTATTATTTTCGCATCAAGAGTTATTTCAATTTCGCTTGTGTGTGCAATTTTACTTTAATATAGATAATTACATTTTATGACATTGAAGTAATATAGGATGCGTCATCAAAATCCGGACAAATCGAACAATTTCTTTAAACAAAATTTTTAATGAAAAATTAAATATTACAAAAAATCTCTTTACATGGCACTTGGGAGATCCCTATAGAGCACAATTATTCGATATATCCCTCATTATGAATTGAATGACGGCTTTTATTCTCGGTCTGAAGTGTTCACACGTTGTAATATAGCGCTGTCCGACGAATGTAGTCTCAATAGTAGTCCTTAATGATGTCACATTGGAATGTCAATGTTACGTTTGTGCCGAGCCGACATACGTCATAGATCGCCACTCGTGAAGTTCTGAAAGTCGCGTTGCCAAGTGATATGTGGCTCTATTATTTAACAAAATCGGCAGATTTAGACGTGAACCGTCGCTGCACTCGGACGTGCCTCTCGATCCGCTTCTCATCGATCTGTTCTGAGCTTTACGTGTGTGTGTGTGTCCTGTGTTCATTTCATAATAAACTCTTCTTGTTCTTTCTATAATATCTGTGTTGTTCATTTCTGCGGGCCGGGAGTACGTAAACGCGTTCTCGAGAATGTTTCTGCGAGCTGGACGTCCGGACGTAACATTTTTGGGGGCTCGTCCGGGATCGTATAATGATTCATTATAACGAATATAATTCGTTCGTCAATCATTACGAAGAAAAGAGCTCTAATGGAGAGTCCGCAGGAAACATCAGCACAGAGAGAATTGGAACTTACGATGGAAGCGACAGTTCAATGAGCCGCTTCAGAGGAAGCTTTTTCCGTCGCATCGATGCTTCAAGCTGTTCTACAAGAGGTACAACAGCTGCGTGAGGAACAACTTCGTACAAAAGCAGAATTTATGGAGATGTTGCGACAACGGAACGCAAAGGTCGCACAACAGCAACGACAGGAGGAACTTGCGGCGACGTTGCGATAACGGAGATTGCGCAGCTTCAGGGAAAATTGTGAGGAATTCCTGCAAAGTTAAGTCTCTCTAATAATGTTTATAATAATAATCCACTCTTTCGCATCGATGGTCGTTCCGTTGTTGCTGCGAATGACATTGTCATTGTGCATGCCAAATCCTGTTGCGAGTGTTGTCAACTTCCCTGATTCCGTCGCGAGCATTGTCAATAGCACGAATCCGCTCGCGAGCGCTGTCAACTTTATTAACTCCGATATAAATGTCGTCGGTTGCACAAATATTGTGAATCATCGTGAATTGTCCGCACATTCGGGAGTGTCAATCGTTTCGATCCACTTGCGCTGCTTCGCGGGAAGGCATGCATAAAACTGAAACCACACATTTACGACGGAAGTGCGCCCTTACGCGAATTTTTCGCGCAATTCAATCTCATCGCGCGCGCGAATTGTTGGGAAGAGGAAACAAAGACCGCTGTTTTGGTTTCGTGTTTATGAGGCAAAGCGCGTGCAGTATTGGAAAGCATGCAAAATTTAAAAAACTTACAATTCGAAGAGTTAAAGTTGAAATTGGAAATGCATTTCGGAGAGACGCATTTCGTTACAAAACTATTATTCACAATTTACTAATAGAAAACAGAAATTCGGAAAAAATATCGCTTCTTTGGATTCTGACATAGAAAGGTTATCACACTTAGCTTATCCAGAGTGTCCCGATTCGATTTGCGATAAAATCGCATGCACACAATTTGTTTCCGCTCTTTCCGATGAATTCGTAAAAAGGGTTCTCAAAATGGAGGGAATAACGTCGTTAAGGATAACAATTGAAAGAGGGAAGGCAAATGAGAAAAGAGGTGAATAAAATTATTATAGAAATGGAAAGATAAGGGGTAATTAAGGAATCCACCAGTCCATGGACCTCGCCATGGTACTAGTTAAAAAGAACGATAATACAATAAGATTGTGTGTGGATTATCACAAAATTAACGCAAATACGATAAAAGACTCTTACCTAACCTTTACTAAGGATAGATGGTATTCTCGACCAACTATCAGGTAACAACTAGTTTTCTACCTTGGATTTGAAAAGTGAATACTGGTAAATTAAAATTCGCTCAGAAGATAAAGAAAAGATGACTTTTTCAATTAGTAACGGATTGTGGTAGTTCAAAGTTATGCCTTTCGGTCTTTGTAATACCCTTGCTACATTTGAACAATGGAGCAGATTTTGAAAAGTTACCTTTTCAAAATTTACTCAGTTTATTTTCATGATTTGATTATTTTTGGTAAAAATTTTGAAGAAATGTTGTTAAAACCTAGAAAAGATCGTTTGAGGAAAGCAAACTTGAAAATTAACTAACAAGGGAACCTCTCGAGGTGTCAAACTCTAATTTTAATGAAACTTTGTGAATTTGTAGCTTACATAAAGAGATGAATTTAGAAAATATCAGTTGTGACTGAAAAACGTTTGAAGAGGTGAAATCATTCCTTACGTGTACAGCGATTTTCAGCTTTTTCCGTTATGTCTCGAAAACTATTTGAGATATGAAAAAATGTTTTATACAAAAGTTTTACAATAAAATTATTTGTATTCACTCGTGTTTTTAGAACAATTATTTATTAATTTTTTGTCAAAATTTTCAAAGATTGTTAAATAATTATTCTAAAATATCATTGTCGTGAATAAATAGAGGTAATTTTATTGTAAAACTTTTGTATAAAACATTTTTTTATATCTCGAATAGTTTTCGAGATATAGCGGAGAAAGCTGAAAATCGCTTCACATATGAGACCTGATTTCACCCTTCAAATTCTATGTTGCAGCAATTTTCATAACTTTTTAAAAAAATTATTATTTTTAAAAATATTTATTATAGATAGAGGTAATTTTATTATGAACCTACTTGTAAGTAAATGTCTGTCCCAAGAAAATGATAAAATGCAATCATTTTCACATCATCTGTCATAAGGATAGCATGGTGTGCTTTTTTTATAGTGATTTTCCTAGTAGGCCTATTCCACTCTAATTTTTTTATACACGAATTATTCCAAATGCCGTCATTCCTCTCTTGACTACTTTGGAACATTTAAAAAATTATATTTAAAAAGATTTATTATTATTAAAAAAATATATTATTATTATTATTATATAAAAATATATTCGCGCGAGTAATATTTAAAAAATGCTTATCAGAATATTATAAAATTACAACATCCTTTTCCTCATTTTTCTCAATACGTCATTAATTTAATAATGCAGTTAAATCATTTAACTCAAGAAAATGTTTTAATTGACTCTAATCTAATTTATTTACTTACATTAATGTGAACGTTGCTTATATTGAAATTAAGTACAGAAATGGGAATCATCGGTGGGGTGTCGCGTGCAGGCAGATCACCGCCACCCAACCCAGAGAATCCCCTGCCCAGTTGGAATGGCTCTCCGGAATGCGGAGTCAGTGGCGATGGCCTCTCCTCCACTCAGCGAGGCACTGCATGAGCATGCTTTGTGTCCCGGCCGAGAGGTTGGTCTGAGCGAGGGCGCACGACATTATTCGGTCCCCCACTCCTCGCCCACCCCAATATCCATATTCTCATCAGTATGGTCATCAGCGGTCGCCGTCGCGCCTTTATTCAGTACCGGGAACGAGGATGTTTCCGGCACGGCAGCCATCTCGACATCAGCAACGGTGGACGGCACCGCTGCCGCCGTCGCTGCCACCGCCGCCGCGATAGTGCTACTTCCCTCCTCGCCTAGGCAGGAGGGAGTTTGTGGACGCCCTGGAGTCTCTGGGGGAGCATATTTGCAGATGCTCCTCCAGGCCGATTTTGGTGGGAGGGGACTTTAACGCCTACTCGGTGGAGTGAGGGTCTCCGACTCCAGGGGAGACAGCACCCTGCAATGGGCGGCGGGACTCGTCCTTTTGAACAGAGGCCGAGTCAGCACCTTTGTGGGGCCGCGGGGGGAGTTCATCGTCGACCTGACGTGGGCGACCCTCGCGGCGGCTCTCAGAGTCACCGGATGGCGCGTGAACGCTGGTTCCCTCGGTGAACAGTCCGATCACTGGGTCATTAGGATGGAGCTGTCCGCGCCCGCAGAGATGCAGCGGAGACGCCGCCGCGAAAAAGAAGAGCGTCGATGAGCCCTCAAGAAGTTGGACCCCGGCGCTCTCAAGGTGAGTCTCCTTTTCTCTATCTGGAACGTAATCCGGACATCATAGAGAGGGAAGCCGACTGACTCGGAGACGTCATGTCGCGCGCGTGCGACGCGTCGATGCCTCACTGCCGACCAATGCGTAGGAAGGCGGCTTACTGGTGGTCCGAGGAGCTGAACGAACTGCGCTGGGCCACCAAACGAGTGTACACCTGCGCTGGTCGGCGAGGCATCGACGGCGAGAGGGAGACGGCCGCTGAGGGGTTCCGTGTCGCGCGGAGAGCGCCCTCAGAAAGGCCATCAGGCGAGCGAAGACTGACGCCTGGAGCGAGCTGTTATCCTCTCTGTACAGGGATCCGTGGGAGAAGCCCTACAGAATCGCGGCGAAGAAGCTGCGACCTGTATTCCATGTACATGGGCTCCTCTTATCGCAGAGACCCTGGACGCCTCCTTCCTCAGCGAGGTGGTCATCCTCTTCCCCACAAGGGAAATCCCGGGGAGGGTTGGCCCGCCCGAGGAGTGGACTGAGGAGCTGGGCGTTACCGGGGGGGGGGGAGGGGGGAGATGACGGAAGTCTTCGCTCGCCTAAAGGGTAGACCCAGAGCCCCGGGGCCGGACGGCATGTCCGGAAAGGTCTGGGCAGTCGCGGCCTCGGTAATCGGGGACAGGACGAGGATGCTCTTCACGAGCTGCCTCAGGGAAGGAGTCTTCCCCAGGTCGTGGAAGAGAGCCAGGCTCGTCCTCCTACGCAAGAAGGGCAAGCCAGCAGAGAATTTCTCCGCGTACAAGTCGATATGCCTGCTGGACGACATGGGCAAACTGCTGGAGCGAGTCATCGCGATCCGCATCGTCCAGCATCTATCCCGGGGTGGTCCGAACTTGTCCTGCGGTCAGTATGGCTTCCGGGAGGGGCGATCCACGGTCGATGCTATTAAGCAAGTCCGTGCTCTCTCGGAGCAGCTGATTGCGGGCGGAGAGGTGGCATTAACGGTGTCGCTAGACATGCTGTGGAACGTCGCATACGACGCCGTGCTCCGCGTCCTGCCTCCCCCACTGCCACGTCGTCTGCTCGTGGTGGAGGGCGCGAGGGAGAGCCGTTGCAACGGCGAACGTCGCGGTGACTTGCGTCAGCGTAATAAGAGAATTGGGCCTGAGGGTGGCCCCCGCCAAGTTGGAAGCTATCTTCTTTCACGATGGGACTGGCGGGGCGCCCCTTCAGGCCTCGGTTGTGGTGGATGATGTCCGCATCCCGGTGGGATCCAACTTGAAGTATCTGGGTCTCACCTTCGTTGGGGCTTTGTCGATCACTTCAACAAAATAGCCTCACGATTGGGTCGTCGGGCCGACGCTCTGCTCGGCCTAATGTCCAACCTTCGTGGTCCGGGTGACGGAGTGAAGTGAGCGTACATGCACGCGGTCCTATCCGGGGCTTATTACGGGGCCCTGGTCTGGAGTGGGGAGGCCATGGCCAACCGCCGAATCAAGCAGAATCTGCGCAGTGTGCAGAGGCGGCTGGCCCTACGTATTGCAAGGGCCTATAGGACCGTGGCATGTGACGCCTTGGCGGTCCTCGCGGGGATTCCTCCGGCTGAATACGTGGCCGACGCCCTGGTCGAGTCATATTCCAAGATGAAGGCCATTAGGCTCCGGGAAGGTGTAGTAACCCCGAAGGCTGTCGACCTCATCAGAGGAGACGCCTGTCGGCGAATGTTCGGCGAATGACGCCACAGCCTGCGGAACAACCCGCCAAGGAGAGTTCAGACTACGGAGGCCATCCTCCCTTGCCTGGAAGAATGGATGGGCAGGGAGTGGGGCGGACTGTCATTCCACTTGACGCAAGTGCTCATCGGCCATGGGTGCTTCGGTGAATACCTGTGTCGCATCGGGAAGCAGTTGACGGCGCAATGCCACTATTGCGACATAGCTCGGGACACCGCGCAGCACACACTGGAGTTCTGTCCAGCGTGGACCGAAGAGCGCGGTGTCCTGAAGGAGAAGATTGGAGACGACATCTCCCTGCCGGCAGTTGTCAAGACAATGGTCGGCGAGAAAGGGTCGTGGAAGGCTGTCTTTGCACTTGAATTATTCATTATTTTTGCTAATTGTGCTTTATATTGAAATTATTGCAAGAACTTTGTAATTTATATAGTAATTTCAAATGACTAATAATCAAGTGACTAATAATCAAGGATCAATAATAGACAAGATGTTTTTCAAGTATATACATCATATGTGATATAAAAATGACGCTATTGTCGCTTGAATATTGTTGTATGCAACATTTTTTTGAAGAATATCATAATTGCGAACATTTTGTCATAATAATCATATTAATATTAATAACGAGATTAACAAGTAATTTTAAAATTTATAATAAATACATTCATTATTCTTTATAACAAAAAATGTGCTTACATACATTACAGGAAATATATGGTACCGTAATTCATCACTGTTAGATGTCAAAGGAGCAAGTTCACAAAGTTTCATTAAAATCAGAATTTTATACCTCGAGAGGTTCCCTTGTAAGTTCGTTTGGGAAGAGAACACCAAGTTTATTTTAACGACTTAAAATAAACTTTAACTTTTCTGCCGATGTTAGCATTCCCTGAGATGAAAGGGGAATTCATTCTAGATACAGATGCGTCAAATGAGGAAATTGGTGGTTCTATCACAGAAGCAGAACAGTATAGAAAGAGTGATTGCATATTTCAGTCAAACATTTAGTAAAGCTGAAAGAAATTATTGTGTCACGCGGCGTGAACTTTTAGCCATTGTATGATTAGTGAAATCTTTTTACTATTTGTATGGATGTAAATTTCTAATTCGGACGGACACATTTCACTTAAATGATTATTGTTATTTAAAGACCTAGAGGGACAGTTGGCGTTGGATGGAAAGATTGCAACAATACGATTCCGAGCTTGATTATCGTAAAGGTCTTTTTAATAAAAAACATGGACGGATTGTCGAGGCGACCGTGCGCAAGTGATCAGTGCTAACATGGAATTAAAAGAAGCCGCAAAGCAGAAAAATTATGTTAAGAAGAATGATTTTTGCAGAAAACAACTGCAAAAATTGACGTAAGGAACAAATGGAAGATCCCTGCATTTGTTTATTTTTATCAAAAAAAAAACGGGCGTGGAATGTCCTTCATGGCAAGAAGTGATGTTTCTACTAAGGTGTATAGTCCTATTGGGGGATTCTCTCAAAGTTAAGGGCGATGTACTCTATAACAAATGAGAAGCCCCTAATCTGAGGAAAACGATCTTCCAATTAATTGTGCCCAGAAAGTTCATAGCACAAATTTTGGAAGAGCTACATAATTCTCCTGTAGGTGGGCACTTTAACATCAATAAAACGCTTGACAAAGTACGGAGGTGATTTTATTGGGCGACGTGTAAACAGGATGTAGAAGAATAGTGCAAAACGTGCAAGATCTATTTAGCTAAAAAAGGTCTTCGGTAAAGGAAAATGTCCTTTACAGTGTGACGTGACGTTTTCCGTCCGTCACAAGGGCTGCATGGCCTGACCGAACAGTGCAGTATAGCGTCCTGGGTCCTCTCATTTTGGGGGCGAACGCACCTGCGCTTTTCCCGCGACGTCGTTTGCATACCTTACGCATTCCGCGCTGTCGTTTTCGTTTTCCCGTTTCTATGTGTTCCCGTACCAAGGGTTACAGAGGCCGGCGATTCCCGCGACCTTAGCGCCACCTCACCGGAGAAAAGAGGAGGAAGAACGACCAGGATTGGGAGTCAAGAGACGATCGCTGATGACAGATCCGCCGGGGGCGCACAACACCTGACTCCGGGTTGCACGCAGGTGATATCCTTCCTGCATTGTTACACCCTTTTGATTATCGCAAAGCATTTTTTTATCGCACCCTCTTCCAGGCGCAAAGAGCCTGGCGTCCGCCAAGGCGTTCGCCTCGTCACTCGTTGTCGGTTTCTTTTTATCACGGATCATATATTGCGTCGAAGTTCCGTGTCGTAGTATTGTCGCGTATCGTGTCGTCTCGAGTGTCTGTAACGTAAGATTTGCATGTTTATTCGGTCCTCTGTGTCATAGCCATTAAAGTCAATTTATAATAGCAATTGATAATTGTGCGTATTCTGTCGTATCGAGACTGCGTAGTGTCGAGTTTGCACGTATTCGAGCCTTCTCTGCATCTCAGCTGAGCGGCGCGAGGTTCCGCGAGCGCGCACGAGGTCATGCCGTGTCCACGCTACAAGCTGCCGAATTTCTTAGCATTCGCGGGGCGATGAAGTATGGTTCGTATAATTCGCGAGAGTATTCCCGTATGGCGTGAGCTCGTGTCGCGAGAATTTAACGAAGCTGATACGCCTAGCGTAAAATCGCGGGGACTATGTAAATCAGTTATTGCGCTCAAGTAGAGTTTATTGTCTCGATTGTATTGCCAAATGTGAATGAGAGTCGAAGACTCATTTAATATATTTGTTACTTTTGTTATTGTTAATTCATGTGTACTTTATTCTCGCCCCTATTCGCTCCTCCAAACGATCTGCTATCCTCGACCGCGAACAACCCCCTCTGCCATTTCCGAGGCTGAGCTACTGGTTGAGAGCCCGTCGACATTCGCAACTCATTAAAGATGTATAAGGAAACTCGCGTAATTTTTAGAAAGAGTGGCACGCTCGCTCGTGCCTGGCGCCCAACTATTGTTTTGTGATTATGTGCCTCCCTTAAGAGCGGTCGCGAGAAGACGCATTTCGGTCACATTTCGTTTAACGCCACCCGTCACCCGATCGCCTACGAGAACCTTAGCTATGAATGTGCGACGAAGTTGCGCCACGCTCGTGAGTGCGGTTGCAACAGATATATACGAGGACAAATCAATAAGTACCCGTGTTAGTAATGAAGACGCAAGCTTTTCACAAAAATTTTTTATATTTTTCAACGTAATCCCCTTTTAAGAGGATACACTTTTCCCAACGCTTCTGCCATTTTTTTAACCCCTCAGAAAAATACGATTTGTCGAACTCTGCAAAATAGGCCTCTGTTTCGGCAATGACCTCATTCACGTGAATTTCTTTCCACCGAGCCATTTTTTCAAGTTTGGAAACAAGAAAAAGTCACAAGGGGCTAAATCCGGAGAGTACGGTGGATGCAGCAGCAATTCGTAGTGCAATTCGACCAATTTGGCTGTGGCGACTGCGGAGGAGTGAGCCGGTGCATTGTGAGCAATCGCAGCACCCATCGGGCCGACAGCTTTTTCATTCTGAAGTTATCATGCAAAATATTGAATGCCATTACGACACGCCTACGGCCTCTGTTACTTCATACATTTTTGTTCGGCGATCAGCGAGAATTATGTCATGGACTTTTTCAATGATTTCCTCAGTAACCACGTCTGCCGAGCGGCCTGGGCGCTCCTCATCAAAAACAGACGAACGACCACGTTTGAATTCGTTGAACCAATATTTGACGGTTGTCAGATGAAGAATTCCCATGGACGACATCCAACTTCGTTTTTATTTCTTCGCACGTTTTTCTATCCAAAAATAAGAAACGAATCATGGATCGATATTGCTTTTTTTGCTTTGTATCGGAAAACATCAAACACGCTCACTACGAATTGCTGTCAAATCAAGACTATTGCATGAATTACTCTGAAATTTTGTATGGCGTCGTTTGAAAGATGGTAATACACGATGGTAATGCCAACTTGCATCAGCAACGTCGGCTGTCTTGAAACACGGGTATTTATTGATTTGCCCTTGTAATGTGGGAGCCATTCAAAAGAGTTCAATTGGATGTTCTCGGCCCTCTACCAATAATTTCTGCTGTAAATAGGTATTTGCTCGTCGCTGTCGACTGTTTTACTAAGTAGATAGAAGCTTTTTCGCTAAAGAACGTCAGATCTAAAACTATAGCAGAAACCTTTCTAAATCAAATTATTTCCAGGCACGGAATATCTCTAGAAAGCCATATTGATTAAAGGAAAAACTTCGAATCGAGAATTTTTCATGAACTGTCACGCTTACTAAGAATGAAGAAAACGAGGACAATTGTTTTGCACCTACAGTCGGATGAACAGGTAGAATGTCAGTATCAAACCATCTTCAACTGTTTAGCAAAATTCATCTCCGAAAATAAAAAAAAATTGGAATCGGTGGATTCTATTATATCTGTTGGCGTACAGACCATCCAAACACGAAACTACTGGAATGAACCTTCAGCGGAGATTTATTTTGCTCAAGATTTCCGTCTACCGACTGATTTGTTACGTGATAATCTACCAAAAACTGAGGAGGTTGATTCTCTGGAAGATTACTTGGGAAAAGTGAAAAGGAAGCTGAAAGAAATTCATAAAGGAGTAAGGAAACGCATAGATATCAAATCTTCACGAACAAAAACTTGATACGATCTAAAGCCAGATAGATCTATTTTGAAGAGGGACAGAAAATGTGATTATATAATCCTCGAAAAAAGAAGGGGAGAACTCCCAAGTTGCAGACCAATTGGAAAGGACTATATTTTGTAGTTAAGAAACTTAGCGATGTTGTATACTGTATCTGCAAGTTGGACAAACATAAAAAAAAATTGTACATTTGGATAGGCGCCTTATTTAAGAAAAACGAGTTAAAAAGATTAATAAATCGGAGCCCTATCACTTGAAAAGAATTGTAATCTTATGGTGTAAGCTGCGCGAGTTATTTTTTCTTTCTTAGTTGCAGAGTTCACGTTCGCGCGGCACATAGCGCGGTTTCGGACGGAGAAAATCTCCCCAGGAGCTTCGGTGAAAACATATTGGACGCCTCACAGCCAGTCCAGCAGGCTCATCTTCCACGAAATCGGAAATCATCAACGAACGCGCTTCAAGCGTCGGCTGTGCTATTTTTTTTTTTTTTTAAGAAGATCGCCTTGGTTGCGGTTTTTGAACCGTTGTTTTTCCGTGGGACGGAAGTCTTACGATAGGAAGTCTATACATCATTTTTTTGCCCCCCTCCCCCTTCCGAAAAGAGAAGAACCAAAAGTGCAAGGCCTTAAGAGAAGAGGCAAGAGGATCCTGGTGTTCCTTTCATGAAGACGGGAGGATGTCCGAGCTGGTTTCGTCGTATGGGGGAGTAGCTACCCTCCAAGAGAAATTAAAGAGGAGTCCTGCCCGAAAGGGAAGAAGCTCTCAAGAATAAATCTCGAGAAGAAAATCGGACCTCAAGGAGACCAAAGTTCAAGAAAACTGTTGCAGTAGCACAGTAGGGAGGAAATTGGTCAGGAGGGAGTTCCGAATTTTTTTGAGAGAGGCGTTTTTGGAAGAACCATAATTGTCGAGACGACAATTTAAGAGAAGGGGGGCAGTGTTACGCCTGTGCCGAGCCAACGACGTAGATCGCCATTCGTAAAGTCCTGAAAGTCGCGTTACCAAGCGACACGTGGTTCTATTATTTAACAAGATCGGCAGATTTGGAGCCGTGAATCGTCGTTGGACTCAAACGTGTCTTTCGATCCGTTTATTTTCTCATCGATCGTGTGCTCTGAGCTTTACGTGTGTGTGTGTGTGTGTGTGTGTGTGTGTGTGTGTGTGTGTATGTGTGTATGTGTGTGTGTCCTGTATTCATTTCATAATAAACTCTTCTTGTTCTTTCTATAATATCTGTGTTGTTCATTTCTGCGGGCCGGGAGTGCATGAACGCGTTCTCGAGAACGTCTCCCCGAGCCGGACGCCTAGACGTAACACAGAGACTTGTTTGTGATCCTTTGAACTACGCTCCATACGTAGTAATCAAAGGGATTTAAATCTGGGCTGTTGGGAGGTCAGAATTTCTTGGATCAAAATCGACATGTCTGAGAGCCCAATTTTGAATCAAATGACTCGTATGAGCCGGTGCACCATCCTGCAGAAAAACATATGGCCTTCCGAACGCCACAGTTTCCATCCACGGCTCCACTACATTCATCAGAACGCGCAACGATTGCCTTTGGTCATCCAAATTCAACGCTTGAGCCCTTTCAACGAGTGCGGGAGTCCTGGCGGTGCGTTCTTTCGAGTGACTTTTTCTCGCTGGCACACTGGAACCTTCATTGACTGGACTGTTCTAAAGCCGTATATTTTGCTACAACGTCATAAACAGTTGATCTCGGGTATCCAAAGAACCGAATTATTTCCATTGCTGAGCGCCCAGCGTGAAGGCCTTCGATGATACTTCGCGATTCTTTGATTATATTCCGTACTTGATTTCAACATCGCGGCCATTTTGAGAATATGACTGTTTACTAGAAGCATCAGGCTTTCTCAGATACCAACAACAACCTTTGGTGGAGACACAATATAGCGGAAAATTTAAATTGAAATTTGTCCGGATTTTAGTGACACACGCTGTATGTCCAACATTTATGTGTAGATGAGCTTCGCTGTATGTTCCATCACTAACACCATGAATCATACAATGACATGTAGGAAGATTTAAATTTACGTAATTATCAAATTTCGAATCATACACATTAAAATTTTTATATATCTGCTATGTCTTATGCTTAATACATCATGTATTTTATATTAATATGTAATCTATATTAAAAAGTATATATGTTTCTTTGAAAATTTATCTTTTCCCTAATCTCTGCATCACTTCTCCTTCATATCTTCGAGACAATGAATTAGTTGTAATAAGAAAGCGCGTCTGGTTGATCGACTTATACCATTAAAATATTATTAAAATTGTGCTCGTATTATTCTATTATAAAATCGCATCATAAAAGTCAAAATGAATATCTTTTTAGTAAAATCGCGTGCGAGAGAATATGTTTCAACAATTTGTGATTACTATCACTATTTGTGATTACACTAAAATTATATTAACAATAAATGTGATGCGTTAAAAAATTGCGTAAAGTTTATGATGAAATTTCAATCATGGAGTGTGAATTAGTAATATGCGTCTCAGAAATTGTACACTGCGTTACATTTAAAGTAAGTGTTGGGGCTCTTGGGACGCCATGCGAAATGGCCGTCTCTGGTGAGGCGTCCGGAGAGAGACGGCATGCGCTGCGAGCGGGTTGCCGGGACGATCGATGAGGGAAGCTCTGAGCCGTGTGGAAGTGCCATCAGTTACCACCATTACCGATGCAAAAGGTTGTAGTTATTATCAAACAATTATTCAGTTCAACACTTAAAGTCAAGTCACGTTAATCTAAGTATAGTATTCTATTGCTCTTACAATAAATATATCTAAGAAGCACAACAATTGGCGCTGCGGTTATATTTCAAGATTGAGGTTATGCGAACCTCGTGTGTAAATTCAAGATGAAATAACTGTTAAATGCATTAACTCAAACGCAATAGCAGCTGGCTTAGGGATAACAAATGCTCATGCAACAAATGGTTGAGTCATCCAGTGCAATTAGAATTTTATTTCGGAAAAATTAGTACCCAGCTGAATTTTTGCATACAACTTTATTTTGGCATTATAAATAACGTGCAAAAAATCCCCATCGATATCGTGTTTGCTTTGAAAGTTATTCAAGGTCAAAGATCACGAAAATCGATTTTTCACTTCCTATTGGTCAGACATCAATTATGGTTATTATAAAAATTGTAGATTGAACAATTTTCTACAAAAAATATTGTATACATTTTTCACGAATGAGCAATCATTTTCATATTATATGGCCAACAAACATATTATATGTCAACTGCAGAGAATAATAGCAATGCATTTGTTTCCACTACCTTCGAAATAAAATGTAAGGCGCGTTTTTTTTTATATGATTTCCCCATTAAGCCTAATCCATATTATAAAATATAAATATATATAAAACAAAATTTAAATGATAAAAACCTCAAAATTATACTTTATTATTATTTTTAAATGTATAAAATCATTACAATTCTTTTTCATCATCGTGTTCAATTTCAGGTATTTCTTCTTTTACTTTGCTTTCGGTATTTGTGATTATCTCTGATATATTGGATGTTAAATAATCAATGGCGATCATTTCATCGTATACTATTTCTTCTATGTTACTATTACAAAAGTATCAGTAGAATTATCATCAAGAGTGATATTGAGGCATGATTGACCACGACAATGACCACATTACGGAGCATGGCAATCCCACTTTTCTACAGTCACAATTAGAACCACCTTTCGTACAATTACAAAAAATTGTGTTGAGGAGTTCACATCCGATGTCGATAATAAAGTCATTACGGGCTCCAAAAAATTATTAATTACCCATCCCCACTGTTCAGGGTCTAGCTCATTATCTAACCAAGTTTGTATCTGGTAATAGATGCGATATAGATGCTGTTGAGCGGCTGCAGTTGTTGGTGGAAGTGATGATAATTTGATAGGTCCATTGAGTTTTTTCGATTTAGCGAAGCTCAAGTATCAATAGTTATTAATAGAAAGTTCTATGACTGATGCTCCATACATCGCCATAAGAAAATGTATTTCATTTTCCAATTACACTTGGTGGGCAATTTTTCTGCTTAAATACTTCTGCTGAACGCTGAACGCTAAATCTTGACGTTTTTGTAACAATTTTAGAGCTTTTATTTTTCCTTTATTGAAGAGTGCAGATGTTGTATCACATCCAGTGACAGCATGTAAAAATAAAAGGTGTCTTTACAGTGAGTGTAATCGCCGATACTATCAAGAAGAACAAATCTGTGTCTCAATTTTTTCTTTGCCTGGTTTAATAAAAAGAATTTGTTCATATGAAGAAGTATAACGTGTTATTAGAAGAATTAAAAGATCTTCTTCAATATTATTAAAACATCTTCTCCAACAACAGCTATTAGTAGTGTTACGTCCAAATCCTTGAAAATTTTGTCAAGGAGACAATGAGGGAGAATGGAGAGGGTGTGGAAGGACGGTTAGACTCAATCTCACAGGTATACGCGCGGAGGCGAACACCTGTGAGTCGTACGCATCTTTTCAGTTCCGGAATATGGGTTAACGTCCGAAGAGATGCTTTGACACCTATTCCGCTGGACAATGCGAACGTCGGTCTTACTTTTTGGGTCAAGGAACTTAATCCTTTTGACCCGGGACTGGACCTCGTACGATCTCAGGTATTCGAGGGAAGTGAATGCGAGAGGTGAAGTTAATAAAAGACAGAGGAATACCTTAAGTTACATTTATTAATAAAATGCAAAATAATAATAAAACAAAGAGTTTTATACATGATAAACTTCTCTTTACATAAAAAAAATATATTATAGCTTATGGATGTGTGCGTGCGTGCGTGCGTGCGTGCGTGTGTGTGTGTAGAGACGAAGGGGTTAACGAGTATGGGAAACGAGGAAAGTATTGCAGGAGCATATCGGGATGAGGTGCTTGTAGAGGACGATGTAAGATGCGGGATTTCCGGGAATGTATACAGTGACTAATCTGTCCCCTTCTTAGGAGGGAAGTGGAAAGAACCGGAACATCCGATCCCAGTCGATCGACTCGGGATTTGGTTAAAATGAAAGGGGCGGGAATTGATCCAAAGGAGGAAGGAGTGGGAATCCTTCTTCGTAAGGAGGAGGGGGAGGGAATCGTTCCTCGAGAGGAGGAGGGGAATAACCGACGATTTCTTGGATAGCGAGGTCGATAACAGGAGAAAAGGTGAGATCCAACGGTTATGTTGGTGAATAGGAGATTTCGACGAATTGTTCGACAGTCGACTGTGGCGGCGCGATTGTGGGTGGCCCTGGGGAACGGTTCCGCCTACCCCTCCGGTTATAGGGGTTTCGTCCGCGTTTCCTAACGGTATGCACTACGAACCGAAGGGTTAAATTTGACGTGTGTTCGTTGGAAACGCGTATAAATGTATTCATGCTCAATGAATGTGTTTTTTCATGCGGGGAAACGCGAGGACTGGAAATAGTTGCGACTTACTATTAGCTGGCTCAAGATATCGGGTATGTTGTAGGTGAGTGGCCAAGGAGATCCATCGTCAGCAAAGAGCTTCCGAAGGGCAGTCGCTGTGGCGTATGGTTGGTAACTCCAGTTACGATTTGGTTACAAGTTTGCATTCGGATGGGATCGCGAACTGGCGTGATTAGCGCAGGTTCCAATAATTTTCGAACTACCCGAGACAATGAGTAACTAAGCGCGAACTTCACTGACGTGGACCGAGTGATTCAAAATTTCGTTCTGATGCTCTGCGCTTCCGCGGGACCTCTATTTATACCCCCGAAAAAAGGGCGTTGTGCCCTTTGTCTAGGATGCAAAAAAAAATTAATTGCAATGTCACGCGAAATTTACGACTTTTATAGCGTCCTATCGTTGTTGATCTAGAGTACATTTTTAGAGTAGTTTCGAGAAGAAAAGAAGTAATTTATGGTTTTCCTTAAAGAACCAAGATTGCTCCGAGACGGATGACGAATTCTGTTATTCTCGCGGAGAATACGGCTAGATAAACAAATGGTTACCATGTACAAATAGGTTTGCGTGCAAGGTTATTATTGTCAGTTGCGAGTCTGATTTTAGATAACGCTCCCGTGGGAAGTTATCCTATGCGTTTTACGATTTTTTAAGTGCGACTTGGCGCCTGTTTTTCTAAAATGAAATTGTTAGTCAGTCTCGGATGACAAAGCCTAAATTTTTTCTATTGCGTGACTCACTGATGATTCACTTCGGTGCATTTATAATGTCTTTTACAATCTTGTCTCTTTTCGGGCCTACATTAAGGTTGTTATTCCTTCCGGGTTGATTGGCATTTACGAGTTTTCGCGGAGCCTGTCCGGTCCCTCTTTCCAATTCTGTCAGACCGTTATCAAAAGGCTCCGCTCGAGTCTCGCAGACGCCAATCATAGTCGACGTGGAGCCGAAGAAAAAAATCGTGGCGTCTGTAGGACGTAACAGTAGTATTTATACGTGAATTTTCAAGTGCTATTTCTATTATTAAAATATCAGCATCATCTCGAGCTTGTTTCGCAACGATATTGACACTTTGTAATTTTTGTATCAGCATCGAAATTAATCCGTTTTTATTAGACCGATTGGCAAGAAATTTTTCTTGACTCGTAGTTACGTGCATCATTTTTTCGAAAATAACTTCGACAGATCCAGAAAGTGTAGCGATTCGTCGAAGCTGTTCTATTGCTTTTATATTCTATTTCTTGGTATTGTCATTACATCCGTCGAACAACAATTGTATTACAGTCGAAATGTTTTTGTAAATAATTAACATATCTAATGCATTGAAAAGTATCATTTTGTTGTCATATGATACGATGCAAAAGAAATCCATCATCGATGATAACGTTGCTAGTGTTCAGTTCAATATAACAAGGTTTAAAACATTTGTAAATTGATGCTTTATTAGTTTTTCGTATGTCTGCTTCGATAAAGAATGCTAAAGGATAGGGAGATAATTCATATTATAAATATTCGCAGAGATGTTCGTCAAATTTTTTATTTAAACATATTCTTTGAAACAGCAATAAAGGATTAATAGGGACTTTACAGTCGTGAACTTTAACAGAACTCTTGATCGAAGTGGAAGAACTCTGTTAGAGCGCTTAAATTTGATGTTTGTCCTATCATATTTTCCATTAAGGTGACTAATATTATATACATCATGATAATTTATTTGATCATTACTGACAATACCAGTAGCTAACGACATAATTTGATTAGTTTTTAGGAAAGGATTATGAGATGCGAACTATTAAACTAATTTTTTTACATCTGCATTATCTCTGTTGGTGCGCGAATTTCTTGCATCAAGATATATTAATCAACAACGTTGCAAAATTTTTCAATTCTTTCACAGACTGCATTCATAGCATACATTCTACAAATCCACTTATACAAAATGCTTTCTTAAGTACTTCCCCTTCCCCATGAAACTCCGCCTTTAGTTTTCATGTATTTCATCAACGTTTATTCAATCACCATATCAGTCCACGTTCTGCAGTTAAGTTTATTAGATCGTCTAATAGTACAATAAAAATCCATTAGTAAACTTTTTAAACGTTTATTGGTCCATATTATTTTCTAAAATAATCATGTTTTGCAGATATAAATGCGCTGACTTTGCCTATAGGAAATGTCCTGCAGCATAAAAATAAGGAAGCATTTTTTTAATAGCATTCAGATGTTCGGTCCAATTTCCCATTCTTTCAGCTCTAATAAATTCTTCTATTGATACTATGTGAAAATATTATCATAACTTCACCGTTGGCCCTCTATCTTCTATTCATTCAACTTATCGTTAAATTGTTCCAATAATGGTTGAAATATACAAGTAGATTCTTCAATATTCTCATATGAAACTGTCCCTTTCAGTATATCTTCAATGTAACCCTCCAGAAAATCATTTGTGATCATCTATTTGTACATTTGCAAAAATAATTGTTGATAAAGCAAGATGAAGCAATGTGTGACCTCTAATCCTTGCATGAGCATGACCATTTAACATTTTATCAACACAGCATTGGAAGCATAAATAGCGCTAAGAACTTCTTTGCCAATTCCTGCCATTATATAGCCTATCGATCCAAGGAAAGACATAAGTAGATGGAAACCTCCAAGTTTTACTATTATTTTCGAAAATTCCGATCTAATTTCAGAAGCTGCTACTATTTTATGAGATTTTATATAAAGTAGCTGGTCAAAAGTCACTATACATATTTCATGTCCATGTTTTCAAGAGCACAATTCAATGTTGTATAAATTGTATTATAATTACTCGCTGAGTGATGAATAAATGGCAAAAACATGATACGAGACGTTGAAAAGTTTGTTATTTTTCGTCAGATACCTTATAAATCCGTTCCATTCAGAAAGTTCCGGTATAGCTTTCCACTTTTCGTACATCCATAAAAAATCAGTTTTATTAATTGACTCTGTTGAAATTTCATTATAATTAATTTTTTTAACTTCGATTCTATCTATTCCAGATACACCATAATTTCCATACATTTTGAAGAGTACATTTGCAACGACAGCCAAGTCTTTTGCAGTAGGCATCATTTTATATTTCGCGATCGGTTCTTCAGTTATAATTGCGCTTATGGGAGTTATTATTTTTATAATTTCCATAATATGATTGTATTATAATCGTCGATAGTATAAATATTAATATCTGCATTGTCTGCAACATATTGTATAAGAACATCAGACTCAGGTGATAGAATATAAGGTTGTGGATGATAAATGGTTGCAATCTCATACGGTTATAACTACATATAATGTAACCTACATATAATGTTTCTTTGTATGTAGCTGCAAATCCCAAAGTTGATAGAATATCCAATATACGTTTAGATCCATATTTTTTTATGAAGAAATATTGACAAACAATTGAGCAATTGAGATGAAAAGCTTTGTGGACAAACCGCAGTCATTATAGCGTGGCTTATGGCCATGCATTTGTTCTTCAGGTGATCAATTTTATCTTTTTTTCTTTTTCAAAATTATTTCTTTAAAAAAAAATAATAGGCTACATGGGATGTCTTCATTAATATTGCTGAACATACTGTTTGCAGGAGAATAGAAATGAGTATCGACAGTAATAGAACGAATATCCTCTCTAATTATTGCTGCAGCAATCTCTAGAATTCGAAAGCGTTCTTCCACCAGATTCGATTTTTTATTTTCATACCGAACTTTACTTAAAATATTCGTTCGTGAATCGCAAAAACAAATTGTCATTGTTGTTGACTTTGTGGTGATAACAATATTTTTTCCATACCGCTCAATTAATTTTGAGATAATAATTTTGTCATCAGGAACATAATCTATGAATACTTCTTTCAACTCCGCTAATGTAAACTGACAATTTTCATTATTTTCAATATAACTATATATGTCTTCCATTGCTAATACAATATTCTCATTCAATGGACGACTTATTTTATCCCCTGTTTTTATTTTAGTGAAAATTGTGAAGCATTCGCTATGATATTTCGCTCCAGCAGCTACTAAATCATATTCAAAATTCGATTTTTTACAATACACCCGTACTTGTCACCACATGCCACAGCTATTTTAATAATAGAATCCTTAAATGAAATTGAATATACTTGCTTAATTCTGCGGCGATATTATTGTTTTTCCTTTTTCTCTGCTTCCTCGTTAGTTTTTTCGCCGTAAAATAAACATAATGCTCGGAAATCAAAAGAGCTACTACGAATTTTACGAGGAGAGCTCTGGAACATACCAGTGGCTTTTTCATCTCACTGTCTTTTAAACGCTGCGATGCTATTCTTGCGAGTGTAGTCTTTGCGACAATCAATATGAATAGCCATTGATTTCATATTTTGTATATGTTCAATGTCCATCGCCTCTATTAACACTGATGTCCTTTTGATTTTATAAGCCGCGCTCAACAACGATAGTATCATCTTCCAAGAGCGATTTAGAACAAATAGATATCCGTCATTGGAATTACACTTTGATAATACTATGTTCACAAGAAAATATTCGAATTCGTCCAGAACTTGTTTTTTACTGAGTTAAGAAGGAAACCAAATACTATTCGGATATTTCCAGGTATAAACTGATCCATGCGACAACAATGGAGTGCAACTGTGACACAAGGTTTATTAGGAAAACTTTCTTCTGGATTCTTTCAGAAGTCGATACTAAACTTCTATGATAAAACAGGATATCCATTGAAATTCTATATATAATATATAATATATAAAGATATATACACATATAATATACATTTTAAGCTCAGAGAAAATAAAATAAAACGCTTTGAAACTAAAATGAAACACATTAGTGTTATTATAAAAACAATATATTATGTTCACATATCATATTTGTGTGACATATGAATTTATTAACATAAAAGAGTAATACTCTTGTGATATACTGCGTATATTATATAAAGTAGATTACACGCCTTCTGAACTTTAGCATTGTATTATTTACAAAACGATTGCTCGTACGTGAAAATGTATAGAACATTTTTTGTAGAGAATTGTTCAATCTACAATTTTTATAATAACCATTGACGTCTGACCAATAGGAAGCGAGATATTCGCGAAAAATCGATTTTCGTGACCTTTGATCTTGAATAACTTTCGAACACAATATCGATGGGGACTTTATGCACGTTATTTATAATGCCAAAATAAAGATGTGTGCAAAAATTCAGGTACTAATTTTTCCGAAGTAATTAAATTAGGTTTTGTCCTTTTTTTATCTAATTGCACTGGATTATCTCTTGCAACAAGGTAACCCCACTTCCACATCTTCAAAATCAATGGCTATAGATAGCTTTGTATCCACCCCTCTGACAAAAGTATCTCAATTCTCAAATCTTGTTGAGCGATTGGATAAATTCACCCACGAGCTGACAAAGGGCAAAACCTTCACGCTGTGGCATGAACATCACAAAGGGTGCTTTCCATCAAGACTTTTAGGCGACACACATCGACACAGCGTTGGACGCTGTGCTTTCCAACAGCGCGGTGCTTTCCAACAACGACACGCCACGGCATGATTAGATACAGCAAAAAAGTATAGTCAATACAATACACATAGGATACGAAATAAGAAGTACGTCATCTGGATCATTTTAATTGTAAAAAATTGTATCTACGCAAAATTATTATCCAATAAGAGACACAGAAGTGACATGGCAAATCGTTACATCCTTGTTGTTCGCCAATGTTAAACAAGGATGAAGTGATCGCTGTGTCGTAGATGGAAAGCACCTATAGGCATTTTGATAGACGAACGGAAACAGTTGCTTCTAAATGTTTTCGGCGGTGAATATCAATGTTTACTAAGTCGTTTATCACGTATTAAATCATTCGATTTAAGTTTCCTTGATTTAGTGAAGCATCTCAAAAAACAGTTTCATGATAATAAGTCGTTTCCAACGCCATTTCGAATCTCTAAATTTTTGGGCAACATCGCCCATGGCTGTAATTAACATTCTTGATCGAATAAGCATTCTGGGAGATGCTTTTGAAATTAGCAATTTCAATTCAGATCAATTAAAAATTCTACTTGCCGCTTTAATACTTAACAACCATGCCTATCAAACAGAACGTGCTCTTCTGTTTAAAATTACAGCGAAAAAGGAAAATTGCACATACAGCGACATCAGAGAAATTTGTTATGTCTATGTAGAACGTACTGCGGATGTGAGACGCGTCGAGAATTAACATATCACAGAGATAAATGCTGTTTGAAGTCAAACGCAAGGAAAAGGAAGTTAAGCCATAAAAAAACCAATGGAAAAAATTGGCACCCTCACAATGTCGTAGTCACATGGTCTTACCACACATAATAAGATAACATAAGAGGGAAGACTGCCCCAGGGAAACTGTAAAAAGATAGCCAAAAATGTCTCTCAAAAGATAAGAAGAAAATTTGAACGATTCAATTGCAAAATGTTTCAGGAGCGGTTCGGAAGCATCGAAAATACGCAGAGATCTTTCTAAATAAGACGAGATTAAAAATGCAGATAGACACTGGCGCGGATACAACGACGATGTATTGATTTTCTCACGGGATTAAATGAAACCTTAGACGCGGATGACTATCCGATTCCGAGAATTGAAGATATCATGGCAAAACTTCAAGGGAATACTGTTTTCTCACTAGATTTATTGGATGCATATTTTCAATTGAAATTGGATGAAGAAAGCAAACCTCTGACAACAATCAACACACATCGGGGGTTATTTATGTTCAATAGACTGGTTTTCGGATTAAAGCCAGCACCTGCAATCTTCCAACGTACACTGGAGCAGGCTCTTGCAGACATTCCGGACATTATGGTCTACCTGGATGATATCCTCATGCGGCCTGTGGCCGCAATCGGGCGGAGCACGACACAGTTTTAAATCGTCTTCAAGACTGGGGATTCAGACTAAGCATCGGAAAATATAAGTTTCATTCGTGAAGTATTTAGGCTTCATTGTTTCTTGGGAGTATCGAACCGGATCCAGCTGAAACCAATAGACTCGATGAGAGAGTCAATCAATGTGAAGGAAGTTAGAACATTTCTTGAGTTAATAAACTATTAAGGAAAGTTCGTCCCAAATTTGTACTGGTTTAAGGCTCCGTTGGAACTCTTGCTCAAGAAGGATGCTCCTTTTGTATAGGATTCTACTTGCAAGAAGGTTTTCTACAAAATTAAAGAAGTTCTAGCCAGTTCACTCTTGCTTGCACACTACTTACTTGCACGATCCCACACAAACGCTAATTGTCGCTGCGGATACAAGCCTCACAGGTATTAGTGATGTGTTGCTACAACGTTACCCAGATGGACAAGTTAAAGCTGTTTTTCATATTGAAGACAAGGACAACAAGGTTACAGTCAAATTGAAAAGGAAGCATTGGCACTGGTGACTGTCATTGAACTTTAGAAAATTCTTTAGCCGACATTTCATATGGATCATTAATCTTTGTTGATACTATTCCGTAAAACAAAGAAATTGGATACTCGTACTGCAAATCGTGTGAAATGATGGGCACTCCGCCTCATTGGATATAATTTCAATATCGAGTATATTAAATCAGAACACTTTGGAGGATGACCTTCTTTTGGACATGTAATTATTGGACACCACACGATTGGACACGCACGATTGGACACACACGATTGGACACGCAAGATTGGACACTGCATTATTGAACACAAACATTGCACGATTGGACACCGCACAGTTGGACACCGCATTATTGGACACAGCATTATTGGACACGCATTGCTGGATACCGCATTACTGAATACGCATTGCTAGACACCGCATTATTGGACACCGCATCATTGGACACCATATTAATGGACATCGCATTATTGAACATCGCATTATTGGACATTGCATTATTGGACACCACATGATTTTATACATACGTCTTTAAACAATTTGTCATTCGATGTATAAATTATCCACATTTAAGGTAAAGCCTTCCTAATGTGTACGTACATACATACATATACATATCCAAATGCGTTATGGTTCATCGAGTGGCTTATAGTTTTTTTTACCAGGTCAATGATTTCTATCTATACATAATTTACATGTTTATTTCATTGACGCATTTATAAAGATTTTAAAAAGTTTTAGATTCATCATGCATATTTAACAATGTTTACTTATGCTGCGCCCCATGGAGAAAGAAACAGCGGAACGGAATATTGACAAAAAAGATATAGGATGAGACTTCTTTCTCCATGGAGAAAGCCTTATGTGTCACATCGTGTCACATATATATGTATATAGGGGCATTGCTTTCTTTTACCATTTCGATATTTTTTATCGGTATGTGCCTACTTATATTAAAATACGTACATTATTATATTTTACTATGTAAAGTGAAGGCACATCGAAAAAATAGAATTATAAAAGAGCAGTAAGGTGATATTTTGAAGGTTATATAATCTGTCATGCAATCGACAATATGATTCATAACGGCTGATGTTATCTAGGCCAATATTCCATGCATCTGTTTTTTGTCGTACGATAAATTTTTCAAGCCTGTTGATTGGCTAAGACAAAGAGGTCCGAGATCCTTTCTGTGTTGCAACCAATTAACATGCTTGAAAATTCGTCGTTCGACAAAAAAATCGACGTACGTCATATGAGTTTAATACATAATATATCAGCCATTAATGAATCGCATTGTAGATTAATTCTTTTTACACCGTTAAATTGATTACGTATGTGTATCAAATTGATGCGGATTAAATATTTGATACGTCCTTATTTACACTGATCTGCCTCAGAACAGATCAGATTAGGTGACATGATGTCTTCACTGCTTTTCAAGATATGAAACTTCTAATTCTAACTTGAATTTAAAAGCAGCGGCGAATTTTAATATATAATCTAAAACGAACTAAGCGTTTACAGCACGCTGATTCTTTAATACTATTTGATACGCATATCAGCTTGGTTTGATACTCGTGATTCAGAAGTAAAATGATACTACATTAGTTGCAAGCTAGTTGCAAGTTTGTTACGACAGCCAATCTAAAACTTGCATTTTGAAATTAACGCTTCATATTGGCTGTCGCGACAAATTTGCGATCAGCAACTAATGTAGAACCGGCTTATGATATGTTTCCACTGAGCGCGTCACGTGTCGCATCGTCGAAAGAGAAAAAGAGAGAGATTGTGTGTATATATATATATATATATAAACTTCTCTCTTTCTCTCTTTCACGACGTGTGACGCACTCAGTGGAAACTCAGCCTTAATGCTATTTTATAATTTCATTTTCTCGATGTGTCTTCACTTTATATAACAAATTTATATATAATAATGTATTTGTATTTTAATACAAATCAGGCATATACTGGTAAAAAACATCGAAACGGTAAAAGAAAAAACAATGCCTTTATATATGTACGATGTGACGTCCCCATGGAGAAAGAAGCCTCATCTTATATTTTTTCTGTCAATGTTCCATTGTTTCTACACCAGTTACTACATACATTTGACTACCTAATAATATTTTAATAATAAGGGGAAACTGATAACTAATATGAAAAAAATGCATTTTTCTAATGGATTCCATCTGATTCAACTAGCCCGGGACCGAGGTAATTCGATTAAGATTATTAAAATAAAGATTAATGTATTTTAAGTTACATCTTTGGCTACATATTAATAAAACTTTTATAAAAATATATTTTAAATAAACATTCGCTTCGCAGGGCAAACAATACTTCTTTTTGCAAAATTTGTTCATTTCGTACAAAAACATGTCGAATAAGCCTTGTTTTCGAGATTGGACATGAGGGAACTAAACTTACAACATTTACCATTGAGGAAAATCTCTTTAAAGGAATAAAATTTTGAGTAAGTATTATAAGAGTCGTCATTAAATGAGTCATACAGTTCCATACTGTGATTAGTCTACTATCCCCATCCGTTCATTTTTTAAAAATATTAACAATATACGATGAGGCACATAAACAAAAAAAATCTGTTGGACTTTATTAAATAAGAACTACACTTACTATCTAAATAGAAATCAAATATCTCAGATAATTATATACAATAATAAAACAAAAACTTTAAGAATAAAAATATTTACTTAGGTACGATTTTATATAGTTACGATTTTTTAAAATTGTGACATAACTTCTATCATAGATGTGTTCGCAACAAGATGTTACAGCAGACTTAGTGGCAGTCACTGCTGCGTGCTCAGATATGTTTATGCATGTCTCGCGTATTTTGTTTTTAATGTAGACTCGATTATTTTACTTATCCCTATATTCAACTGACTCCGGTCTCTCCTAAACGTTGTTAAATATGCATGATGAATCTAAAATTTTTTAAAATCTTCATAAATGCATCAATGTATGAAATAAATATGTACATACACATTAGGAGGGCCTTACCTTGTAGATAATTTATATATCGAATGACGAATTTTTTAATAACCGAAACGAAATCGGTATCGTGAATCTGAATGATCAGGCCTGGGTAGCGTACGCCAAGAGGAACAACCGCGTCGTATACTTTGACAGTTTCGATAATCTTCGACCGCCCAAGAAATTGGTGCGATATTTCGAGAACGGTGCTACGATGATAGAGTACAATCGTACGTCCTATCAGACGTATGATCAGAGCGGACAAATGTGTCTGCGGTTTCTACAAACGGTAGACGCGCGTGAATTTAAAAAGCTCGACGAGGTGCTGTAAAATCTCAGTATCAGTCGAACGCTTTTTCCGTCATGTCGCTGACACTTACGCTGAGCGAGAAGAGCACCGTCCTTGCGGCGAATTACTTTCCCTCCATAGATTTGAGTGATGGCGATTACGAGCTCGGTCGGGCGATTTCTGATACTTCACACGGTATCGAATGTAAACGAATCGAACAATAAATTTTATTTGGCAAAGACAACGCAGAAATTACAATTCCCGAGGGTTCGTACGAAGTGCGAGACATAAATGAATTTTTGAAACGTACTGTAGGAAATAAGATTGATCCAAGTGATGGAAATGTTCGGTAAGCTAGTATTGCTGGCCGACAATTCAGAGGAGAATAGCTGTTTGCACTTCAACGCTTCGTGTCACACACGTGCCTCGCCATTTTTCAACTGCCTCTTTGTCCTCATCTTGTTCTACTTTTTCGCTGTTGCGCAAGCGCACTGATGCTCTCTAGCGCATATCGTCATAGTCGGAAACGCGCGAACTATTATAAATAAGAATTCACAACATATAGTCAATACACAAGTAAACACAACATATACTCTTCCTACACTCGGCCATTCTGCATAATCGTGCGTCCCGCACGACGCTAGCTGTTAACTTAACATTACATCTTATAAAATAATATTGTCGACTTATAATTAACGTCTTACAACCAAAACTGCTTACTTTAACCTAACATTACAAAAATAGTATTGCTGACTTATAACTAACGTCTTACAAAAGTAATATTGCCGACTTGTAATTAACATCTTACAAACAGAATTGATTACTTTAACTCAACATTACGTCTTACAAAAATGAAATTGGTTACTTTTAATTAACTGTATTCCAGGGTTTAACATATTCAGCGCAAGTAGAAGTACTTACAGGTCCTTCGTGAAATCCGCTTTTTATCACATCGTATGTGTCGTTAGGCTTAACATTTTCAATTAGATATGGTCCTAAATATTTCGCTCGTAACTTTCAGCCTGAACCTAATTGTGTTCGCTTGATCGCTACTACGTCTCCTATCTAGTATTCTGTAGCCTATTCTGTAGCCTTCTTACGTCTGAGATTATATGTTTTACAATTTTCCGATTGCACTTTCAGAATTTGTTCGCTCTGATTTCGTTACGCTCGTCCTCAAATTTCGATCGAAATTCTTGTTCTATTATTACTTCGCGTAGTTTCAGATCGGTTTCATCACGTATTTTTACGCCAAATAGTAAATCAAAAGGCGTCGCATTTACACTACGATTGAACGTGGAGTTTAATATACGTTGCAATTTATCTACATGTTTGTACCATTTAGCAGGTTCTTCGATTGATAACTTGGAAAGTATCGATATGATCGCTCTATTCAAATGTTCCATTTGTCCGTTTGCCCTTGGCAATCCCGTGGTGATTGTCACGTGTTCAATTCTTTTCTGACAATACTCCTTGAACTCTTGGAAGGTGAAAGCTGTGCCTCTATCCGTCACGATTTGTTTCGGACTCCCGAATATTTGTTTTTGAACGTCTAGTCGACTTGTGACCTCGCTAGCTGTGGTAGATTTAGTCGGATACAATCATACAAATTTAGTAAAACTATCAATAATAACGAGAATATGATTGTAATTTTTATTAGTGGTATCTAACGGCCCAAATGATCGGTATGATATGTGTGTAACGGCACATCAGGCTTGGGAATGAGATGTATAATAGATATCCTTCCTGCCTACCTTCTTTGCGATTCGTCAATATAGTACACTGCACGCAACTGGCAATGTGTCCTTCTATTTTACTTCTTAAATCGCGTATAAAATACTCCTGCCAAATACGCTTTTCGGTACGTTTTGTCGCCATATGTTCTTTCTCGTGAATCGTTCGAATTACGTCTAATTCTAGCGTTCTGGGAATAACAAGTAAATACCGTATCTTGAAATTTATATAATAAATCGCCGCTTATGTGGTAATTCTTATATGATTTGTTTTTGACAATTTCTTTTATCGCTTGAATCTCTTCATCGTTTGCTTGGTGACTTCTAATTTGTGATATAATTGGACTTTTCACTATCGTCATATCGAATGTCGACTCAAAGCATCGACGTGTTTCATACGGGTTCCCGGTCTGTGCTCTATCCCGGTCTGTGATGTAATCATAATCTTCTAACACTAAAGCTCATCTCGCAATGCGTGTACTTAACTCTTTTTTGCTCATGAACTCTTTTTCGCTGAAAAGCCGCACAATCATAATTATTTTGAATTGAATTCCTAACAGATACACTTGGAATTTTCTAAGTGCCTCTACTATCGCAAGCGCCTCCAATTCATAACTCGTGTAATTCCTTTCCTCTTTTTTAGTCTTTTTGCTCATAAAATATACTGGGTGTAGTGAATTGTCTTCGTTCTGAACGCTGTAGGAGTACAACTCCATAACCGTCTATACTTGCGTCTGTATGTACTTCCGTTTCGTGTCGTGATATGAATGATATTATATATTTTCAGTACTGGATTCTGAGTTAAAATCGTCTTCAATTGTATGAATGCGTTTCGAGCCTTATCGTCAAAATTATACGATTGATCTTTCCGCAACATGTCGCTTAACGGTTTCGCGATCGTAGAATACGAAGGTATAAACTTTCTGAAGTAACCCGTTAATCCAAGAAAGCTTTCAATATTTTTTAATTCTCTCGACTCTGGATCTATCACGGCTTTGACTTTCTCTTGGGAAGGATAAATTTTGCTCCCTTCTACTACATGACCTAGAAACTCGATGGTTCTTTTCACGAATTGACACTTCTTAAAATTAATTTGTAAACCGTAGTCGCTAGCTGTTTTTAATACGATTCGCAATCGTTCCAACGCTTCTTGTTCGTTTGCTGCCGGCACGATCAAGTCGTCTACGTAAAGCAACACTATGTTTTGTCTAATCAAATCCCAGAAAGCAGCATTAATGTATCTTTGGAAAACCCTCGGCGAATTAAATAATCCAAAAGGGACTTTCAGGAATTGGTATTGACCGTTCGAGGTGACAAACGCCGTATATTTTCGACTCTCTTTTTCTACGGATACATGAAAAAATCCATTTTTCAGATCTAACGTACTAAACACACAAGCATTCTCTAATTTATCTAGTAGATCTTCGATTAGTGGTAAGGGATGACGATCCTTTTCTATGACTCGATTTAACTTCCTAATCAATACATACACGCGGTGATCTGTCCTTCTTTCTTATAACAATTACTGGACTCGCGTATTCCGACATACACTTCTCAATGACCCCGTCGTTTAGCCATTCTGCTATTTGATTTTCGACTATTTCGCGCTCAGGTGCCGGTAATCGTCGCGGTTTTTGAAAAATAGGCCTTTCGTCTTTTGGTATTTACGATACGCATGCTCACGTTGTCTTACACTTATTTATTCGATACTTCATCAATCGCCTCTACTTCTTCGCGTACTTTTGGATCCGTCACCAATGTCTAATGGTTGCTTTTCGATCACGTTGATTTGTGTTAACAATTGAGCAAATGTTGCTCTTCGTATAGTTATTCCGTTATTGATAGTCATTTTCGTCATCGCTAGAAAATCACTACCAATTATGATGCTTGAATTTGTAGCTTCGTTTGGCACAACGTGTACTACACACGGATATTCATCAGCATCTACTTCTATAATTATATTTACGCAACCCAATGAATGCATTTCGTTTTTTCCAAAATCGGTTAAACAAATACTATTTCTCCGTAGCTTGTCTAATTTCATTCGTAAACATCTTTGCGCATTACCGTAATTTGACTGCCGGTATCAATTAACGCATTAACCCGCACACCGTTTATCGTGATTCGTTTAAACATTCTATCGCTCGATGAATCAGTAACCGTATTAATTACCACCATCTTTTTGTCCGCTACCGCTTCACTATCGTCTGACGCGTTACAACTTTGCAGTATGTCCGTACTTTTGACACTTAAAACACTTTTTACCTAGTTCTCTCTTCTTGCAATCTTTAGCTTTGTGTCCTTTACCGCCGCAATTGTAGCACCGCACGTCTGTCTCTTGTTCCTTTTCACCATTTTTTGGTGTTATTGGTTTCCTCGCTTCTTCTGTTTTCTTCTGCCTCCTGTTCTTCTCTCTCGTTCTCATCAGTATCTTCTTCTTCCGAATTGCTTTGTACACTTTAAGCTTCTCCTTGAATTCCGTCAATTTTTTAGCTCCGTACAATATGATCTTGCTCTGTGCGTCTTCCGGAATTCCATCAATCACGTATTTCATGAGTGCTTCTGCTTCTATTTTACCTCTAGCAGCTATTTCTTTCATCACATAATAATATTCCTGTACGGTTTCATCTCTCTTCAATCTTCTTCTGACCAGCATATCGTGTATTTGAGCACTGTTTATTTTGTCTATAAATTCGTCTCGTAGAATTTCTTTTAATTTCTTCCACGACTTGATAATGCCTTCGCTGTCGATGAGCATTTTAGCAGGTCCAGCTAGTGATTTCTTTGCGAACACTAACTTTTGTAATTTCGACCATCCAAACAAGTTAGCCGCATCTTCGAATTCAGATATCCATCTTTCAACCGGATATGTATCTTATCCAGTGAAAGTTTTAATTGAGTCTTGCACGTCTCGATATGTCATTGCGAATTTCATATGTACTTGACTGCCTCTGATAAAGTGGTTCTCTTCGAGGTTATTTTCACTTTCTTTGTTGCTTCTTTGTTCCTCTCTTTCATCATCTTGCTCGTCAGCTGTTGCCTCATCATTCGCATCTTCGTCTAATTCACCGTCTTGTTCACTGTCTTTAGGCGTGAGAGTATCTAAATCCATTAAACCATGTAATATACGTGTTATTATCTCTTCTCTGTTTCCGCCGTATTCTAAATCAAGAATGTTGCAGCATGATATTAAGTCGTCGATCGAAAGTTTTCGCGCCGCTTCTATCTTATTCACATATCCCGTCGTGTCTTTCTTGAAAACAAAGCCTTCGAAATCTCTGAGTCTTTGTCGGTTCTTTTGGTCGCCTTCTTTTTCGAAAATGAATCTATGTAAAGCCGTCACGGCAACGATCGACGCCGTTCGTATCTTTTGTCTGATTGGTTCGATTTGCGTGAGGTTGTTCATCTTGCCTCTGCACACTTTACGCAAAGTGATTACGACACGTGTTTACCGTCGCGCTCTTACTATCTTGCACTCTGTTGTACTGTCTTGTTTGCGTACACTCAAGATTATCGATTCACATTCGTTTATGTCGTGCAGTCCCGCCGCCACACTTCCGATGTCATTACCAGCGCTACTGTTGCGCGCTCACTCGCGTTGTATTGTCACTGTCTTCTCGATGTTGGCGTTACCGACGCATTCACAGTCTTGCCAATGTATTTCTGGTATTGCTACGCCACCTTGTAGTTGCACACTCGTGTCTCTCGGATTCTTAATGTCTTCCCCCTTTTTTTTGTCGTCTTCCTTCTTCTCCGTCTTGCGTCTTTTCTCTCTTTCGTCTTTTCGTCTTGCTTCTTTTCTTTTCGTCTTTCGTCTTTTCGTTTTTTTTTGTTTTTCCGTCTTTTCATCTTTTTCGTCTTTTCGTCTTTTCGTCTTTTTCGTTTTTTCGTCTTTTCGTTTTTTTTCTCCTTTTGTCTCTCATCAGCTCTTATCCTCAGACGAGCCCCCAAATTTGTAGGAAATAAGATTGATCCAAGTGATGGAAATGTTCGATGAGCCAGCATTGCTGGCCGACAATTCAGAACAGAATCGCTGTTTGCACTTCAACGCTTCGTCGTGCCACACACGTGCCTCGCCATTTTTCAACTGCCTCTTTGTCCTCACCTTCTTCTACTTTTTCGCTCTTGCGCAAGCGCACTGATACTCTAGCGCATATCGTCATAATCGGAAACGCGCGAACTATAAGAATTAGTAAACACAACATATACTCTTCCTACAGTACGATTTTACGTTCGCACCGCGACGCACTTGAAACCGTTGACGTAGTGCGTAGTGACAATAACAACAACAACAACAACAACAACAACAACAACAATGACACTGATGACGATAATGATGAGGGTAGAGAATACCGATTACGCTCCGCGCAACTACAACACGATGAGATGAGAGATTAGATGTGCATACAGAATAAACTTTGGCAAGCCCAACAGCATTGGATCGCTGCTGGGATTCTCGTCGAAGCGTATACTGCGACCGCGAATCGGACATGTCCAGCAACATAATGAACGTAAACGTTATCCACGTAGAATGTAACATGACCGCGGGCGCGTACAGAAACGGCAAAAGCGCGCACACGATACACGAATTTTCGCCGAGCGTGCCATTAGGAGATAAGATATCGGAGAGGCTGGCGCAGCTCATTTACCTGCCAATCATGGCACGGAGCATTACTGATCTAACGATACGCGTCGTCGACCAGAACGGACGATTGCTTGATTTTCGCGGAGAGGAGATTACTGTCAGAGTGCACGTGCGACAGCGACAGCAAGCGTGAGATGCTCGTATTGAACGGAGCGGAGCGCACGCAGAGAGATAACGCATTCTTTACAAGACTGGTAACATCACCGCTCGATAACGCTCGCTCATCCAACTGCGTCAGCAAGAAGAAGCTCAGCGCGTTAAATTTTTATAATCTTTGGAATTCGCGGTGCGCAACTTTTGAGATGATTGATATCTTGAATATTACGGATGAGCCGATCTTTGACGATCGTCAATATTGAGATATCACACGTATAACCCGTTCGCTAATACAACATTCGGATACAGCGACGAGATAAGAATACCCATACAGCAGCAGAATTTGTACACGTTGCCGTGCGAAAGTTTTCTCTACGTCGAAGGAAGATTGATAGTGAAAAAGAAAAACGATCAGATGCCAACGACGCTTGTAAATAATTGCGTGGCGTTCATGTTTGATAAAATTCGATATGAACTCAACGGTGTGGAGATTGACCGCAACTGAAACGTGGGCATAACTAGCACGCTCAAGAATTACGTGTCAATGATGTACGATAAAGCTTTGATTACGCTGAACGGAACTCTAGATCCGACACGGAAGAAGGACACTTTAATTTTTGCGTGCCGCTCAATATGCTGTTGGTTTTTTGCGAAGATTACGCCTGATTGTCAACGAATTAATTTTGATACGAGCGCGCAACGACAACAATTGCTTGATGGGAAATCCTGTGACGGAATCTGAGATTGAATTATTTAAATTACAGTGGCGGATGCCTCACGTTGCATTAAACGAGGTCAATAAATTATCAATGCTGCGAGCATTGGAAAGCAATCATTATGTGAGCATGAATTTTCGCTCGTGGGATCTATACGAGTATCCTCTTACAGAATACGACCAAGCAGCTTGAGAAGCTTCGATACGTTATCTTTGCTCTGCAGACCGGTCGAAAGAATATCATGTCACGAGATGTTAGCATGTTCGACGATTGTAATTTGTGAAACTTTATCTAAATTCGGCGTTTTATCCGTACGACGATTTAAATCTGGATTTTGGCAAAAAGAGACACGCCGTTCTATTTGATATGTACGCACATTTTCGTAGAGCATATTATGGAATCGATTGCTTCGAAACGCTACTCAACGTGCTCTCATTTGTCGAGAAAGGACCTTTTGTGGTCATTGATTGCTCACGACAAAACGGATCCGTCAAGAGTGGCACTGTGGACGTAGGCATAGAATTTGACTGCAAGGAGAATGTGCCCGCAAATACAACAGCTTATTGTCTCATCATACACGCTCAGTCTAATCCATTGACCAACGTAGTGCGTAAAATCACTTAAATGCACCTCTGACACGATATAAAATCTACGTTATGTCGCAATCGACGTCGCAGTCTTCTCGACAACATGTCTATGCCAACGTTCGTGGATCTGCAAGGATTCATCGTTAACAAGAAATTTATCGTGAAGGAAGTGGCGGTGCTGAAACAGGGGACCGTTCTCACGCATTACATTTTTACGAATCCCGTGCCATGGAAATTTTTAACAAGATTCGACAGGTCTTGCGCCTCCTAGTTGATTGCTTATCACCATGGATTGCAATGGGAGGACGGGACGGTCCCGTACAACGAGGCGGAACGTCTAATTACGATGGTTATATTTGAAGACGATGCTGTCGTGTATGTTAAGGGACGCGAGAAACGAACGTGGCTGTGAAACTTGCTTCTGGACGATGAACGAGAACGCATGTACAGCGAGACCTTGGATGCAATTTACGAAGACATGGAATCTTTATCTAATCTAGATGTTACTAATATTATACGATGCGGACAACATGTTAAGAATTGCGCGTTACAAAATATATTGAAAATATATAACTGATGATTGCAAAAGAATTTTATATAAAAATTTTAAATAAAAATACGTTAACGTATTTACTATGTATTTCTTTTCCCTTCCTTTGTAATGTATAAACGTATGTACATATAAACGCATGTACGTATGTATAAACGTATGAATGAACTTATGTACGTATAAACGTATGTACGTATGTATAAACGTATGTATAAACGTATGAATGAACGTATGTATAAACGTATGTATGTATAAACGTATGTATAAACGTATTCACACATAAACGTATGTATAAACGTACGTATAAACGTATATATAAACGTATATATAAACGTATGTACGTATGTATAAACGTATGTATAAACGTATGTACGTATAAACGTGTGTATGTATGTATAAATGTATGTACATATGTATAAACGTATGAATGAACATATGTATGTATAAACGTATGTATAAACATATATATAAACGTATGTACTGCAACCGCACTGACAAGCGTGGTGCAACTTCGCCGCACATTCACAGCTAAAATTCTTGCCGGCGATCGGTGCCGGGGGGCGTTAAACGAAACGCGACAAAATGCGTCTTCCCGCGACTACTCTTAGGGGCGGCACATAATTACAAAACGATAGTTGGGCGCCAGGCACGAGTGAGCGTGCCACTCTTTCCAAAAATTACGCGATATTTTCTTTATGCTTTACTATGTTATAATGAGCTGCGAATGTCGACGGGCCCTCAACCGGCAGCTCAGCCTCGGAAATGACAGAGGGAGTGGTTCGTGGCCGAGGATAGCAGATTTCTTGGAGGAGCGAATAGGAGCGAGAATAAATTACACACGAATTTAACAGTAACAAGAGTAACAAATATATTATTAGGTGTTGGAATTAATTCGTAGCGTTTTACAAGTGATGGGAAGTACTTTCATTAATGTATTTTTTAATGCTCATGTGAAATAAATAACATTCTTTCATTAAAAAACGCTACGAATTAATTCCAACACCTAATAAATGAGTCTTCGACTCACATTTAGAGGTAGCGATACAACCGAGACGATAAATTCTATGTGAGCGCAACAATTGATTTACATAAGCCCGAGGTTTTACACTAGGCGTATCAATTGCGTTACATTCTCGTGACACGAGCTCATGCCACACGGAAATACTCTCGCGAATTATACTTCATCGCCGCGCAAATCCTAAGGAATTCGGCAGCCTGTAGCGTGGACACAGCGTGACCTCGTGCGCGACCGCGGAATCTCGCGCCGCTCAGACGCGATGCAGGGGGAGGCTCGAATACGTGCAAGCTCGGCAATGTACAATCTTGATACGACAAAATACGTACACTCATTAATTGCGATTATCAATCGACCTTAAGGGCTATGACATAGAAAACCGAATAAACAGGTAAATCTTACGCTACAGACGATAGAGACGGTACGCGACAATACTGCACGGGACTTCGATGTAACATGCGATCCGCGATAAAAGAAAACCGATAATAATTGACGAGGCTGTGGCCTTGGCGGACGCCCTGGAATTATCCTGACGACAAGGGCCGTTCCGGGAGGCGACACGCGTACTCTAATCCCGCGAAACTCTAATACACGATCAAACCACGTGCACTCACTATTATATCCGATAAAAATCCGATAGCTACGCCTCCCGGACGCGGAACCCGGCGACTGTACAGAGGTGACGTTCGTCTCACCGGTTCCCTCGCAGGTGCTCCTAGCTGACCTCGGAAAGCTCTCAATCGGTTGGCGTCCTGCGTCCTCTCTTCGAGCGGGCCACAGCTCAAGTGCTGGCCGCTAATCCTCCCGGGCGCACGCAGGGCTCGTTATCCCCGCGAGGGGGCCTTATCGCCTGCTTGGCGTGTGGCCCCGCGGCTTTCCGCTACTCGCGGAAATCGCGTCATGTCTATCGCATGTGTCCTGGCGCGCGAAATTCGAGAGATCACGGTAATCTTTCTCAGGCCGCCTCGTGGCCTCGAGGCGCCTATCTGGGGCTCTCGCCGTCCTTGTAGCGCAGAAGGCCTTGTGGCCTTCCCCGTTAGGTCGTGCTGACTCTCTATCCGCTTTACGCCTGGAAGAGGGTGCGGTAAAAGGTGCTTTGCGACAATAAAAAAACGTAACGAATGCGGGAAAGATATCACCTGCGTGCAACCCGGGGCCAGGTATCGTGCCTCCCGGCGGGTCTGTCCTCAGCGGTCGCCTCTGGACTCTCAATCCTTGTCGTACTTTCTTCTCTTCTTCCCGGTGAGATTGCGTCACTCCGCCAAGGTCGCGGGAGTCTCCGGCCTCTGTAACCCTCGGTACGGGAATACACCGAAACGGAAGTAAAAAAAAACGGCAGCGCGGACCGCGTAAGATACGCGAATGACGACGCGGAAGAAGCGCAGGTGCGTCCGCCCCCCCAAAATGTGAGAGGACTCAGGACGCTATACTGCACTATTCGGTTAGGCCATGCGGCCCTTGTGACGGACGGAAGACGTCACGTTACAATACATATGTATAAACGTATGTATGTATAAACGTACGTATGTATAAGCGTATGTACGTATAAACGTATGTATAAAATCGTAGTACAAAGAAAATACGTAGAAAGACTTGATAAAACATGTCGCGATTCAACATGTTCGAAATTCTTGGAAAGAGGGGGAGGACCTGCCTTCTCTAATCGATTCCAAAAGTATTACGTCACAATTTACGCGGATGCAATCAGTCTTGCGGTACCCGCTTGTACGAACGGCTGAAAAAATGTAAAGAGTTAGCTTCGCTAAAGAGAGCAGTGTATCATACGATGTGAAGAAGGAATATAACATGTAAGTTTCAACGTTCTATACACAAAAGTAACGTTTTTTAACATTGTGTACACAATACGGAGCATCGTGCGATGCGTTTACTGAGCAGACGTTACGATCTGACGAATACGGGCTACAAATTTTTGGAAATTGGAATCAACGTTGGCCCACCGAATTACGTGGAAGTCGCCCTTGGAGATCATCGCGGACACGAACTATCGCTGTCTCTCGAAACGTGGAAGAGCCTCTACGAATAGCGAGGGAATATTTACAAGATGTTTCGAAATGAATACAAGGATAATTTTATAAGTGTTGGACCGCTAACCGTCAGTGTTTGACTTTAATGGGTGTATCGATGTAATGTTCGAACGATTAGCTCGACTCGTCGATACGGTAGATACCAAGTATACGCGATTCTCCAATCGCATCTGAGAACATTATACATGATAGCGACATCTTCAATGGACATCAGTTCGTCGATTGCGAACTATTAGCTTTAGTTTTTAATAAGTACGAAAACCGATGTAATAAGATGTGAATAAAAAATTATTATATATGTATTGTCTTTTACTTCCCATCCTTTGTCTCGCCAGGAAAAACTGTATTGAGAAAACTGTGTAAAAAAGAAACTTGTACTCTATTGATTTTTCCATTCTTTCTGAAACATGATTTTAAGTGTTTCATATGCAGCGTAAATTTTTCCTAGATAGGTTCGCTATGGCAAAGGATGCTTCTCAACGTCAGTCTTTGCTGAATCCGCGTGCGAGTCTAACAGAAGAGTTTAATATATAACGTGAGTGATTTTTTTCCTAAAGTGCAAAAGTATTTTACCATTAACGTTAAATAGTAGAATACTTACACGTTTATTAAGTGATTGTAATAGTGAAAGTGATAATATTGCGATTTTTAAAAAAAAATTTCGTCGACTTTTTTTTCAGAATATTTTTCATAACAACAATGATGAGTAATTTACAGGATTTGATTAGAATTCGATACGAGTATCCCGTTGAAGGAGTAAGTTTTTTTTTGTATCAAATATTTTAGTGATTTTGCGTTTCTAACGTCTTTTTACTTTGCTTTTTTTCATTACCTTATGGTCGATAACGAGCCGCAAGTCCGGCTTGTACAGTTGTGAAACGAGGTGGAGATGCAAATTATCCCCTCAGTAAGTATAATAAATAGATTTATTTTATAATTCATTTTTTTTATAATACTTCTTTTAAATTCATTTTGTCCATTTTTCAGAGTGTATCTCGTTTTTACGTCCAAATAAGAGGATTTATAAATATAGTTACGAATGGTACGAGACTGACAGACAGTAGGACCGGGAGGAACAAATTGATATGTGGGAGGAAAGTGACTTCTTCCTAGCCGAATTGTTCGGCCTCCGACCGGACGAACCCGATCCGGAGCCAGAAGATTGGAATTGTAAGTATCATAAATTTATATAATATTATATGCGAATTTCTCTTCTTATATGTTGCATGCTAATGTAACGCTTTTGTTTTACAGAAACGATGGCGTCTCACCATATATTTAAAAATTTTTTAATTTTCATTTTTTTATTATAATAAAATTTTTTTTATTTTTTGTTTAAAAAATTTTGTTTTAATTAAAATTTTTTATTATAATAAAATTTTTATGTGAAAAAATATGTGTAAATTATATTACTCGGATTTCGCATCTATTTGTTTCCTTTTTATTTCCGCGCTGCTAAATTACGCGAGCATCTTCGCGCTCGACGGTATTGTCACGATCGTATTAAGCGTTCTCTTTTTAAATAAAAACGTATGATAAAATATGTTTGCGTGCAAGAAGATATAACTAGAGTGACAATGCGGCGGAGGCGGAAAAGATGAAACATAAGCGAAAGAGAGATGGTAGTATGCGGTAAGTGTATACAAGCCTTTATTGTCGATGCATTTTTGGAAAGAGAGCGGCGGATGATGACAAAAATAAGGACCGGGGTCCTATGTTTACGTAACATCAATAGCGCCGGAACCTTTTCCCCCTCCTTCCCCGCGTTACGAGTATTCCCCGCGCCCCGCGCTCCCCTCTAGCCCCATTGGTTAGAACCCGCCTAATATTACTACTCCCCTGCAGTCGTTGAAAAGGCTCAAGCGTTGATTTCGAATGAGTCTGAGCAATCGTTGCGAAAATTAGCATTGATTATATTATTGTTAGTGTAAGTGAGCCAATAATGCGTTGAAATCTCTTGGACTACTATGGAGCGTTAAAAGGGTCACAAACAAGTATCATCATTCCATTAAGGACCACTATTAAGACAGCATTCGTCGGCATGGACAGTGCTACATTACAGTGTGCATACGCTGCAGACCGAGACTAGAGGCCGTCATTCAAGTTAATAGGGGATATATGGAATAATTGTGTTGTACAGAGATCCCCCAAGTGGCATGTAAAAGGTTTTTTTGTAATATTTAATTTTTCATTAAAAATTTATGTGCGAGAGCGCACCGCGCGGAAAAATTCGAGTGAGAGTTCGGCGCACGGCTGGTATGATGCACGACAGTAAAATCAACTCAGTTTCTTTGTAATTTAACAAAAGAATTTCTTTAATATATTCAGTTACAAAGTCAAAAGATATAATTAATTAAAGATTAACAGAATATTAAATGCGGTCACCTTTTCCAAATTGAGTTTGGAATCGCGGTGATGGAAAATCTCGGCGATTTTTCTCGGCACTTCTCGAAAGATTCGGTTTATAGCGATTTCACTAAACGGTTAGCACGGCGATTTTACGAAGCGAGATTATGACTCTAAGAACTCTAAGAACCTTTTGGAAGTAAGAAGGAGGACGGCGAGATCGAAGCATTTATTGCTTTCGGCCTGAGCTTTCCCTTTTGGGAAAAATCCAATAAAATTTTGCCACAATCGTAATTATTACGTGGCATTAGGTGTACAGAATTGATTGGCGCTTTGAATTCTTTTCTAGCGACGTTCAACGTAACAGTCATGCGCGGCAGAAAATCCGTGTGTGGGATTGGTGACAGCGCGTGACATATTCGTCAGAGCGCGGCGCTCGCGTGCGCGAATTGAATCGTTCTAGAACTTTCGATTGTCCGTTGCCGGTAACGACAGCTTGTTTGCGTGTAACGAATTGTTTTTAAAAAGAACAAAGAACGACGAATTCGATGATTTTAATGAGGATTAAGATCATGCTCGAGATGAAATCACGAGCTCAATTTATGCATGCGTTCAATGACAATTAATGTCGGTCGACTGAAAGAATTCTTGCTTTTCTTTCGAATTACCGATCTCGAACATCCCGCCCGCCTCGTCATCTCCGTGACGATATGTGTATAAGGTTACGTATAGAGATTACAAAAAAAACCGTAAACGCGAAAACACAACAAGCGATACAATACAATGAATTCGTGGAAGAACTTGAACCGTAAACGAGAGTTATATGACAAATAACATTGAAAGAATGATTCACGAAAATACGCGCGATCAATTCAAGCTCTTCTTTACATTTGTCGCATTAGCGTGCGAGATAAACGCGTTAGCTTCTTGTGGCAATAAAACTAATTTGACTAATTTGAAAAGGACGAGTTAATTCGGATGAGGCGGTTTTGACTGTGACCACCCGCACTACGCCGTCGTCTCCAGGATGTAGCTGCGTGATTCGCGCCAGAGGCCACTTATTTGGCGGCGAGAGCTCGGAGCGAATGATGCATAGCGATCCAAGGCGTGGTGGCAAAGCGTCCTTGGTCCATTTCGGTCTGGTAGCCAGAGTGTGTAAGTACTCGCGTGACCATCTCTGCCAGAAGTGGTCTCGCATTCGCTGAATAAGTTGCCACCTGGAAAGCAAATTCTCCTGTTCGTCCGATAAGGACGGCTCAGGAATGGCCAGCAGTGGTGCCCCGATGAGCAGGTGACCTGGTGTCAGAGCCGTGAGGTCGTCGGAGTCGTCTGAGAGTGCATACATGGGCCTTGAGTTCAGGCATGCCTCCACTTGTGCGAGCAGGGTGCTCATTTCCTCGAAAGTGAGCCTGGTTTCGCCGATGGTTCGGCGCAGGTGATACTTAGCCGATTTCACGGCCGCCTCCCAGAGTCCACCAAAATGAGGTGCCGAAGGAGGATTGAAATGCCAATGGATCCCCTCCGATGTAGCTACGTGTGCGATCTTTCGTCCTTCTGCCGAGGAGGCTCGAAGCATCTCTCGAAGTTGCCGGTCGGCGCCCAAAAAATTGGTGCCGCAATCAGAGTATATGTCCGAACACAGTCCTCGGCGAGATGTGAATCGACGGAGAGCAGCCAGGAAGGCGTCGGTGGTGTAAGCTGAAACAGCCTCGAGATGAACGGCCTTGGAGCTAAAACAAATAAATACGGCGATGAACGCTTTGTGAGCGCTGTGCCCACGCCCTTTGCTCGTCCTGATGAAGATAGGCCCGGCGTAGTCGATGCCCACGTGAAGAAATGGTCGTGCCGGCGTCACTCTCCCTGGAGGAAGGTTCCCCATTTTTGGTTGCGGAGTGACAGCCCTCCACCGAGTGCAGGTTACGCACTGGTGCAGCCATCGCTTGACCACTGCTCGACCTTGTGGAATCCAGAAGCGGAGGCGAAGCAATCCCAGGGTCATCTGAACTCCTCCGTGGAGAGTACGACGATGGTAGGCTTCCACTAGCAGGCGAGTGAGCCATGACCTTGGAGGCACGATGATCGGATGTCGCTCGTCGAACGACAGCGCTGCGTGCTTGAGGCGCCCTCCAACTCGCAGAACTCCGTTTTCGTCTATGTACGGGCTGAGGGTTCGCAGATGGCTGGATCTGGCAAGATCGCGTTTGTTTTCGAGCGCAATCATCTCCTCCGGATAATGACGTGACTGCACTAAGCGAATCCATTGAAGGAGTGCTGCGTCGAGTTCGGCTGGGAAAAGCGCTGACCCTTGGAGCTCATTCTCCACGGATCCGACTGAGAGACTGCGGTGACGCCAACGCAAGTACCAGGAAGTCACTCTGAGCAACTGGTGAAGCGACGAGAATCTGAGCAGTTCTTCCGGCTCGTGGTTGCTCCTGACGACTGCTGCGAGTGTTGTGGCCCGTTGCTCCGGTACGTCCTGGATGGGCTCCAGATTGATGCTTGGCCATTGCGTCGGATTTCCGCACAACCATGCGGGACCCTTCCACCACAAGGGATGGCTGAGGAGCTCGCGTGGTGTTAGTCCCCGGGAGGCACAGTCGGCGGGATTGTCCTTGCCCGGGACGTGACGCCATTGAGCCTCTGGAAGTTGCTGCTGGATTTGTGACACTCTGTTGGCCACATATGTTTTCCAGCGGGAGGCGTGACCTCGAATCCAGTATAGTGTGACCTTGGAGTCTGACCACAAGATCACTGGCGTTGTTGCTAGGTTTAGCACGGAGCGCGCGTGCACGAGTACACTTGAAAGCAAGGCGGCGGCGCAGAGTTCGAGTCGCGGGAGCGAGACCAGTTTCATCGGCGCGACCTTGCTTTTGGCTGTCAATAATAGAGTCTTTGTTTGCTTGTTTGTGGTGATGCGGAGGTATACCACGGCGGCGTAACCTCTTTCGGACGCGTCTGCGAAGCCGTGCAATTCGAGTTGAGAGCTCGTGTCGCCGGTGCCGAGCCAGCGGCCGACTCTGAGCTTCTCAAGCAGTGGAAGTTCTTCCCAGAGTCGCTTCCACTTTTCAGAGATGGTTGACGGCAATGGTGTGTCCCACTCTAGCTGTTGCAGCCAGGCCGACTGAATCAGAATTTTAGCTCGAATGGTTACTGGGGCCAGCCATCCGAGCGGGTCGAAGAGTCGAGCGGTCTCTGACAGCAGACTTCTCTTGGTGAACGCGACGACGGTGCGAGGAGAAGGCGAATTCGTCCCTGGTTGGATACCAGCGCAATCCCAGCGTTGAGTGGTTCTCTTGTTCCCACGACCGCGAGTCTTTGGTGAGGCAGAACTCAGGCGGAATGTTGCGAAGAAGTTCCTGACAGTTGGCGGCCCACTTTCGGAGAGAGAATCCGCCCGCCATGCAGAGGTTGCGGAGCTCGACTTGGAACGCGATAGCGTCGTCTTTCTCGTGCGCTCCGGTTACGACGTCGTCGACGTAGCAGTCGTGTTGTAAAGCACTCGCGCCTCGAGGAAAACGCGGTCCGTCGTCATCGGCGAGTTGACGCAGCGTGCGAATGGCGAGAAATGGCGCGCAAGCGAGACCGTAAGTGACCGTTTTTAGGGTGAACTCGCGTATCGGTTCGTCGATGCTGTGGCGCCAAAGTATGCACTGATACCTCTTATCGTAGGGGGGGGGGAACAAGAATCTGCCGATACATCTTCTCGATGTCGGCCACCAGCGCGTATCGGTGCCACCGCCACCGCAGAAGTACGTTCGCGAGGGGTGGCAGCAGGTTAGCCTCCACCAGCAGATGATTGTTAAGTGACTCACCTGACCTCGTACGCTGCGATCCGTTAAAGACGACCCTCAGTTTGGTCGTGATGCTGGATTCACGAAGGACGCCGTGATGTGGAAGGTAGCACCGATCTTCATTGGAATTCGGAGGTTCTGGCGCCAATTCCATGTGACCTTGGTCCTCATAGTCCTTCAGGAAGGCTCGGTAGAGATCGCCGAATCGTGCGTCTCTTTCGCAGCGTCGCTCCATGGCGACTAAGAGTCGTTGCGCAGGTCTTCGCGTCTCAGCTAGCGTCGTCGGCGGAGATGCAAAAGGTAGTCGCACTACGTATCTTCCTTCGGCAGTGCGTTGGTGCTGCAGCGCGAAGATGTCCTCGCATTGCTGCTCCTTTGGCGTGAGAGCGACGGGAGCAGGCACTTCTCGTTCCTGCTCCCAGAAGCGGTGCACAAGGTCGGCCAGCTCGTGATCTGCTGTGCACTGAAGCGAGTGGCGTTGTGCTGAGTTGGTTACTTGGTCGCAACCTCCCGACAAGATCCAGCCGAGCAGCGTCTTTTGAGCGATAGGCGCTTGGGGGCCTCCCTTGCGGAGACTATCCTGGAGAATGATTGAGCATACTTCCGCTCCAAAAAGCAGCTCAATAGCGTCGTTTGCTGTGTAGTAGGGATCAGCCAATTGGAGCCCCTTTAGATGTGGCCACTCCGTTCTGATCCTTGCGTGAGAGCCTTGATAAAGCGACAGACGTGGCAGAACAAAGGCTCCGACGGTGAAGTCGGTCCTTGTTGTTAACGAGGTCACCTTGAGAGTCACCTTTCCCCGGCTGGGCCCGGAGCTTTTGCCGCTGATGCCGATGACCTCGATTGAGGATCGAGATCGTGGCAAACGTAGGCGTTGGACCAGAGCCTCAGAAATTAGAGAAATTTCCGAACCTTGGTCGATGAGCACGCGTGTGGTATGCTGATTGCCGTGACGATCAGCGACGGAAACTCGCGCAGTTGCGAGCAAAATAGCCTTGTGGTCGTTGTCGCGGCGCACTGCCGACAGTGAGCTGACCTCTTGAGGTTTCGATGAAGCGTACGCGTCGTGTAACATTGAGTGGTGACGAGACTTGCACGTAGCACACGTCCTCGTCGAATGGCACTTCGCGAAAGCATGAGAACCGAGACAGTTGAAGCACAGCTTGTGAGTTTCGGCGACGGCCTTGCGGTCGACCGCGGATTTTTTCTTGAATTCTTCACACACCATCACGTTGTGTTTACCCTTGCATAGGACGCATTGTGAAGATTCGGTGTATTTCTTGACGTGATGCGACTTGGCAGATCGCGACGGGTTGTCGGAGACCTTGAGCGATTTTGGTTTGGCGGCTGTGAGAGTACGTGCTCTTTGGTTCATGAAGTTCATTAGCTCTTTAAGAGTGGGCATGTCGCTCGAGGCGCTTGAGTGTGACTCCCACTCCAGGCGAGTTCTTGGATCGAAGAGCTCGACGGCAAGATGAGTTAGTAGATCGAAGCCATGAGAGTCGATAGGCCTATCAATGCTCTCCTGGCCGTTGACTACCCTGGTCAAGGCGTTGAAGACGCGGTTGAGTTCCTCCGCACTTTCGTTCTTCATCTTAGCCACGGCGGTAAACTTGGAGAAATTGGAGCGAGATAACTCTCTCTTATTTTCGTACTGCTCGCTCAGCAGCTCCCATGCGCGTGGATAGTTGTCTTCGGTCATTGCTAATGGTTGAATCAGTTCCTTAGCAGGACCCTCTAGACAAGTTTTCAGGTAATGAAATTTCTCGATTGCTGAGAGTGATGAATTGCTGCCGACAATGGATTGGAAGAGGTCTCGGAAGGTAGGCCAGTCTTCGAATGCGCCCGAGAAAGAACCAATCTTGAGGCGAGGCAGCGATGGTTTTCCGGAGGACACATTACCTTCTGTTTTGGAAGCGGAACTCGATTCCTTCGTCATGAGTTTCGTCCGGTACTCGTTCAGCAGACTGTGCTGCTGCACGTACGTGTTTTCGGCGGAATCGGCAAATTGAGACGTATTGTACTCACTCAGATCGAAGGCCTCCTTATAAAGCGCTCGAATAAGCTTGTGTTGCTTTTCAAATTCCGCCCACATTTTGTCGAGAAGCGTCAAGCGGACTTCGACAGCGTCGAGGGTGATGTTGGCTGTCCCCATCTTTCTCAAATTGGTCACTGACCTGGCCATGCGACCGTGGAGGTCACTCTGGGCGGTCAGCAGGGCGGCTATTTCGTCACTCATGATTTCACTTGCGACTTCTTCTTTCTCTGATTTTCTTGATAATGCGCGCACTGGACGCGATGCACTCGACACTGCGGATGCCGGCTAGAATCCGGCTCGAAGGACCAAAAAATGTGCGAGAGCGCACCGCGCGGAAAAATTCGAGTGAGAGTTCGGCGCACGGCTGGTATGATGCATGACAGTAAAATCAACTCAGTTTCTTTGTAATTTAACAAAAGAATTTCTTTAATATATTCAGTTACAAAGTCAAAAGATATAATTAATTAAAGATCAGATTAACAGAATATTAAATGCGGTCACCTTTTCCAAATTGAGTTTGGAATCGCGGTGATGGAAAATCTCGGCGATTTTTCTCGGCACTTCTCGAAAGATTCGGTTTATAGCGATTTCACTAAACGGTTAGCACGGCGATTTTACGAAGCGAGATTATGACTCTAAGAACTCTAAGAACCTTTTGGAAGTAAGAAGGAGGACGGCGAGATCGAAGCATTTATTGCTTTCGGCCTGAGCTTTCCCTTTTGGGAAAAATCCAATAAAATTTTGCCACAATCGTAATTATTACGTGGCATTAGGTGTACAGAATTGATTGGCGCTTTGAATTCTTTTCTAGCGACGTTCAACGTAACAGTCATGCGCGGCAGAAAATCCGTGCGTGGGATTGGTGACAGCGCGTGACGTATTCGTCAGAGCGCGGCGCTCGCGTGCGCGAATTGAATCGTTCTAGAACTTTCGATTGTCCGTTGCCGGTAACGACAGCTTGTTTGCGTGTAACGAATTGTTTTTAAAAAGAACAAAGAACGACGAATTCGATGATTTTAATGAGGATTAAGATCATGCTCGAGATGAAATCACGAGCTCAATTCATGCATGCGTTCAATGACAATTAATGTCGGTCGACTGAAAGAATTCTTGCTTTTCTTTCGAATTACCGATCTCGAACAACTTACTTTTCATTAAAACTTTCATTAAAAAAAATTGTTTAAAGAAATTATTCAATTTGTCCGGATTTTGGTGACACACTCTGTATGCAAGCATTTTTGGGAGTGGGGAGGGAGGGAGCGGCGATGAAAAATACCGAAGGCTAGTGAAACATTATCACGCATATTATGTTTATGTATTCCATCGACAGGGATCCTATGTTTATGTAAACAGCGATAGCACTGGGACCTTACCGTGCTTTCCCCCTCTCTTCTCCCACGCCTAGGAGTACTCCCACGCCTTTTCCCCCGTGCCTATGAGTACCCCCCATGCCTTCCCCTGGCGCCCACGAGTACCCCTTGCGTCTTCCTTCCGTTCACTAACGAGTAACCCCCGCACCCCGCGTCTCCCTCAGAGGAGCTGAATTAGAACCAGCCCTATACAGCTACTTACATGTCGCGCGTCATCGAGCCTTATCATCGCTGGAAGAGTTTCAGGAACGCGATAACGGATGGGCATTGTCGCGTATACTAAATTTAACGCGAATAAGTACAATCTTCTGCGTGCGGGATGTCACATCAAACTCTCACGAGAAATTATGCTACAGAAAACGGTAATCAACGTGCAAATCGCGGACAATGCGTGTTTCGCATGGTCTGTTGCCGCTCTACACCCAATTCAAAAACATGTGGAATGGAAATCCTCATATCCGCATTATACGTCGGTTCTAAATCTTGCAGGCATCGAATTTCCAATGACGTTGAGTCAAATTAAGACATTTGAAACTTTGAATGACATTTCCATCAACGTCTACACCAATGAAAAGGGGATTGTGCCGATACGATTCGCCGACCGAAAGAGGAGCAAACCTCTTGGAGGATGAAAACGCGGGACATTTTGCGCTTATCAAGAATCTATCTCGATTAGTCACAACTTACCAAAAAAGAAAAAAAAGAAAATAAGAAATATTTCTGCGATAGGTACGTAATAATAATAATGATAATAATATATAATATATAATATGATAATACATATATAATACATGATATAATACATAATATAATATATAATATAATATAATATTTTCTTTCAGTTGCCTCCGTTACTTTAACTTGAGCACCAAAAATTGAAGATCTACAACGAAGTCTGTGGGAAACTGAATGACTGCGCGAGCGAGGACGATAAATGACTGAGTTTCGACAACCACTGCAGGAAGGAATGCGTCCCGTTCATCATTTACGCTGACCTGGAGTGTGCATTGGAAAAGACGGATGGGAATCCTGAATCAGCTACACGTATCATCACAACGTGTTTATTATTGGATACTACGTGCACTGTTCGTACGACAGCTCACTGTCGGACTATCGTTTTCGCCGTGATAAGGACTGTATAGCATGATTTATGGAAGAATTCAGAAATTTGGTGTACAGTGTATAGTCTATAATTTCGGCTAACGTACCCATGGTAGATTTCACGCGAGACGATTGGTAAAAATTTAACAGCGCCACGCATTGTCACGTGTGCGAGAAATCGTTTGCGATACGCGATCACTGTCACTTAAGCGGGCGATACAGAGGCCCCGCGCACTTAAATGTAATCTAAATTATAGGGATGTAATCTAAATTATAGGGATTCGCATTGCATACCCGGAGATTTCCATAATTTATCAGGCTGCGATGCGCATTTCGTCATCAAGGAAATTGCCACTGTGTACAAAGGATGCATTGATCTTTTATCGATAACTAAAGAAAAATATATCTCGTTTTCTAAACATGTCAATAGCCAAAATTGATAAAAAAATTGTGTAAAATTATTATATATTTATAGATTCATTTAGATTTCTCGTCTCAAACTTGGACAAATTGGCATCTTTTCTTAGTAAAGATAAGCTACAGATGCTGTAATACGAATTTTCCAATTTATCAGAAGAAAATTTTAATCTCTTGACACGAAAGGGCGTCTTTCCATATGAGTACGTTGACTGTGTCGAACAATTGGAGGAGCTGTATTTGCCGCCTCATAAGTCATTTTACAATTCATTGACAGACGACACGGTATTTGAGAACGTTTACGCGTACGCCCTCAACAGTGTGGCAGTAGTTCTCCATCCGGACACTCGGTGAATATAGCGACTTATATCTGAAAATGGACGTATTGTTGGCCGAAATTTTTGAAAATTTCCGCGACAGTTGCGTCGCGAATTATGAGCTCGATCCCGCGTATTATTATACCTTATCGGGCTTCAGACGTCGGGATGAGACGTCATGTTAAAGCACACGGATGTAAGATTTGAACTGCTCACAGACATTGATATAGTTATGTTTACCGAGCGCGGTATACGCGGTGGTCTGAGTCAGTGTTCGAACAGATACGCGCGAACCAACAACAAATACCATCTTACGATCTATAGAAACCGTTATCGTACTTGATGTACTATGACGTCAACAATCTGTACGCTGGGTGTTAACTATTGCCTTATGCCGATTTTCGATGAGTCAACGACGTACAAAATTTTGATTTTATGATCCTCGCGTTGGATTCACAACAACAGGTTATATTCTCGAGGCGGACGCGGAATATCCGCAACATCTTTATAATGCGCACTGACCTACCATTCTGTTCGACACGCAAGAAACCATCGGCAAGCGCGATGACAAGCTCCTCACAACATTATGCGATAAACATTACGTCATACATTACTGTAACCTGCAGCAGTGTATTCACGGTCTCTGTATCACAAAGATTCACCGTATATTGGAATTCGCGAAATCTCCATGGCTACGCAATTATATAAAATTAAATACAAAATTTAAAATTTTGACCGAAAATGATTTTGAAAAAAATTTATACAAACTTATATGAATAACACGGTATTTGGCAAAACCATGGAGAACGTATGCGATCGCGTCGACGTAAAGTTATTAACACAATAGGAAGATAGATACGGTGCTGAAGCAATAATCGCGAAACCAAATTTCCACAGCCGTAGCGTTTTTTCGGAGAATCTGATCGCGATAGAATTGTGTAAGTTCGAGGTGAAGTTTGATAAACCAATATACGTGGTATGTGCATCTTCAACATATCCAAGATGTGTTCGTATGAATTTTACCACGAGTACATGGACGAATACAACGCTGTTTCGCGAAAAATGCAAAATTATGTATATACTGATACTGATAGCCTCATTTATCATATAAAATGCTACGATATCTACGATATCATGCGATATAAGTAAATTCGACACGAGCGATTATCTGATGGACAACGCGGCATGCCTCTCGCGAATAAAAAAGTTTTTGATCTTATGAAAGACAAGAACAATGGTGCCATCATGACTAAATTCGTTGGACTTAGAGCGAAAATGTATACCTTGCGTGTAGAAGGAAAGAAGGATACGAAGAAAACAAAGGGCGTTAAGAGTATAAGATCTAAATTGCACGAGGTATACACGATATCAGAAACAAAAATCGCTCTAAGTCCATACAACGATAAGCAGTATATCGTGCCAGATTCCACCGACACGCTGCCATAGGAGCATTATCGATGTAAATAAAACATTTGTATTGTATAGTATGTTTAATATGTATATAACATGTAAAATATGTATAATATATACAGGTATGCTATGTATAACATGTATAATATGTAAGTTTTACAACACATTGTCTTTATGTATCCACGAATTGTATGAATTGTCAAATCCCAACCATTTCACGTAAACTTCGTTCCTCCTCTTGCGCAACACTTTTTCTACGAGATACAGAATTAGCAACGCTATGCAATTCATATTCATAGAATCTTCCAACAATAGGTTCTCCGTAAGAATCTTCCAGAAGATACGTCACAGGATTAGTTTGTGGATTACTTTGATAATTTTAAACATCTCCCTGCTCCAATTCGGCGTATAACCTTTACCAAAAACTGTCTTGAATTTGCTCACACGTACCGAATCACCCATTTTATATCGCGCGGGGAACAATCTTTACGCGATTGTAAACCATGGTTAAGAGCCTGTCGGCGATTGCGGGGATAACGTCGACGGAACGCATATCAATAGTTCGATACTTGCGCTTATTGTAATTTGATATGAGACGCGACAGAATGTCATTTGTAATCAGAATGATTCATTTGTAATTTCCATTGTGCGTAAATTGTTTCCACATTCTTCAACATACGAAACCGTTCGACGACCGAGGCCTTCATTACGGAATATGTAGAATAATGGTTGATGTTGTGCTTCTGCACATCCGAGTTGTAAAATTCCTTTCCTCTGTCAGTATGCAAATTGTTCGGACATCTTCCATCTCGAATTATCTTTGCGATCGCCTTCGTCACTTCATTCCTGCTCTTGGCTTTGAGCGGCTCGGCCCATGCTTATTCAGCACGTGTATAACGGTGAACATGTAGTGATACCCTCTGTTGAATCGCGTATAACGCATCATGACCATATCCGCCTGCCACAGGTCATCGTATCCGTGTACTATGACGTGTTTTCGAGAAAATTTTCTTCTCGTCGGAATATATAATTCATCAACCAGCAGACGTTTTTCAAGCATTGCGGATAATTATTCGGCACGATGCATTTCTCGAATCATCTTTTCAAGTTCATTTAGCATAATCTGTACATTATTTTATATGATAAGTCAATAAGTTCTTAGAAAATCTGTCAGAGGCACTCGTAGTGTCATGTCACATTACTTTTTGACAAATAGCAGCTGTCTGTCAGCAATCTTTCAGCTGATTACTGTCAAATTTTGAACGGAATTCATCGCGTGGTTTCATTTCTGTAGACGATTAAAGCGAACAACCTTTATATTTTTTGCAAAATGGAAAAAAACGAGTTTCGTGCAGTGACATCTATATATGAAAGATTTAACGCCGAAAGAAATCAAAGCCGAGTTGGATAATGTTCATAGCACATCTGCACTAGCGTTTATAACCGTATATATTTGGATGAATTTAAACGTGGTCGTACATCCACATATGATGCACCTCGATCGGGATGTCCAATTGAGGTTGCTATGCCAGAAATCATCGATGAAATCCATGATATTGTTTTGACTGATCGACGAAAGTGCGTGAGTTTGTTGAGGCCACAGGCATATCACATGGCACAGTGATTTCAATTTTGCACGAACAATTGGGTATGAAAAAGCTATCGGCGAGGTGGGTGCCGCGTTTGCTCACTGTGGACCATAAGCGCGACCGTGTGACGATTTCAAAACAATGTTTGGAGATGTTTCAACGTAATCCAGATGAATTTCTACGTCGATTCATTACTGTGGACGAAACATGGATCCATTACTTCATATTCGAGACGAAGGAACAGTCAAAACAATGGACCAAACAATTCACCAAATGAACCAGTTCCGAAGAAGGCGAAGACCGTGAAGTCGGCCGGAAAGGTGATGGCCACAGTTTTTTTGAATGCACGCGGTATAATTCATATTGATTACCTTCTGTCGAAGCAAATGATCAATGGCGATTACTAGGCAGCCTTATTACACCGTTTCAACAACATTTTAAAGAAAAAACGTCTCCATTTGGCGAAGAAGAAAATGCTCTTTCATCAAGACAATGCACGGATTCACACGTGCCCGGCACCGATGACCAAATTCAACGAATTCCGCTACGAATTGCTTTCCCATCCAGCATATTCGTCAGATTTAGCTCCCTGCGATTATTTCCTGTTTCCAAACCTGAAGAAATGGTTCGGAGGAAAGAAATTTATCATCAGAGAGCAGCTCATCGCCGAAACAGAAGCTTATTTTGAAAGGTTGGACAAATCATATTATTCGGTTTGAAAAAGTTGAAGAATCGTTGGATCAAGTGTATCGAGCTGAAAAGAGATTATGTTGAGAAATAAAAATGAATCGATCAAAAGAAAAATGTGTTTTACTATGTTTCTCTAAAAACTTATTGACTTTCCCTGTATAAAGAATAATAATACTAATGTAAAAATATAATTGTGTTTTAGATGATGAATCACAGGATTCTGCTCATATACGTATATTGTGGAGCTCCCTTATTCCAGCACATAAGTTTTAAAAAGTTAGCAAAAAAATCAGTAAGTTTATGCAAAAAATAACGAAATGTTACTTTTTAGAGAAAATGAAGAAGAATAAGAGAAGGAGGAGGAGGAGGAGAAGGAGGAGGAGGAGGAAGAAGTTATAGAGGAGAGAGAAGAGGAAGAGGAGGAGGAAGGGGAAGCGGATAACAGGCAGTAAAATTTCGGTGGTGGAATCCGGTAATATCGCAGAGATAGAAGAGACACAAGAAGCTTTGAAGAGAAAAGAAGACATGAATGAAAGAGAGAAAGAGGGGGAAGAGGAGGAAGAAGAAGCTAGATACTATGCTCATGATGTTGAAGGTAATAATATTTCACTAAATTTTTTATATATTTTTCTCGTAATTGTATTCTCATTTTTTTATTAAATATATTCGAATTTTTTATTAAATATTTCATATACGCCGTCCGAATAATATAAATCAATCGAATAGATATTCCGGAGATTTTTACGCGAATAAACAAAGCAACTAAAGGTGAGTTACTTTAATATGCTAAACGCAGTCACTCTTCGAATGTGTAACAAAAGACGCATGATATTTACTTATATACGATATATATTAATATTGTAACTATAAACATTTTCGTAATTTCAAATCATCACAATCTGACATAATATTTTAACATAATTTATTTTATCGGTATCAATATATAATAAGATTTGCTTAATTTTTCAGTACAAACCGGTAGTGGTGCCGGCAGAGATGACGCCGAACTAATAAACGAAAGAGAGAAGAATCCTGCTGACAACGAGCATCGTCATCATCATCATCATCATCATCATCATCATCATCATCATCATCATCAACATCAGCAGCAACAGCATCAACAGTGTCATCATCACCATCAGCAGCAGCATCATCGATACGAGGTTGGCGAATAATTTAATTTCCTTGAATTACGGGCGGAAAACTCGCAACGTTTCAGAAATTTCGGCATTCTCGAAAGAGAGGCAAGTTTTGCGATATGGCCAATATCCGAAGGCGCGAATATCGTTCGCAGGTTGGAAAACGCGTGATCTCCGCGAAATCTATGCGTATGTGATACGTTCGTGCGAACCGAGCGATTACGTAGGAATATCGTTCGATTCGACGAATCTAGCGCATGATTCGGCAGGATTATCGCTTCGTCCTTAACTTCCGAGGATATATGGGGACTCGCAAATTCGGTAGCTCAAAGTGCCAGCGGATTCGATATTGCGAAAAATTTCGATATGTGTTTTTAACATCGCGGCACCTGCGGTTCGTAGCCGCAAGTCAAATCGTCTAACGCGCGAAGACGTAGAAAAACGCACGATTTTGCAATTATAATAATTTGGATAATTTGGATTTTCCACGTTCCCTTGTAGTGCATTGCGAACGTAGAAATCTATGTATGGATAAGTTCCATGAAAAATGAAACTGCATAAGACAACAGAGTTCCTTGTTACAATCCGAATTTGCGAGAGAACTAACTAACGAGGAACGCTGGAGTCACAATTCCTGAGGAGGGATGCGGAATTCGCGAAATTGAGCGTTTTCAACGGTATCTTGCTGCCGAAAATATTGCTATAATGGTGTACAATTTTAGCACTTTCGGACGCGGCGAGAATCCGTTAGTTGCGCGTTACTTGCCTCTCTAGGGCGTGAGCCCTCTATTAGATGAAATATAATGTATTACGAACGTAGGCGTCATTATAATTCGATATTGAATGTAAAAGCTGCTGGCTCTCGTGGGGGATATTGCGTTGCGTGTAACATGAGCTATCGTAAAGATAGAAGTCATCGCACGAAAAAAATGCCCACGCCGTTACGCCACTTTGTCGTGCAAATCCCCGATTCGCGACGCGAGCCTAATTAGGTGCCTAAGCGTTTGCGAAACGGTAAAAATTTGTAACAATTGCGGGCGATTCATAAAGTCAAAATCGAGACACGAATGTGAAACAGTGTATAAAACTTGCCGATCGATGCGATCTTCGATGCAAAGTCGTTACCGAGAATCCGAGGGAAGATACGAGTGGTACGACGATATAGGAAGAAACTGCACGCAGGGGCGAGAATCCGAAGGTAGAGCAAATTATAAATACAAAAGAGATCGCGTCGCGTTCGTGTTCTACGATTTCGAAACGCAACGAGACATGTGAAGGAACCGAAAATGTACAAATTCACGTTCCAACTCTTTGCGTCGCACAACAAATTTATGAAACATGTGCGGCAATAAAGGATATGTTGGTACGATGTCGTTGGTGCGGAGTATGCAAGTTTATATTTCGAAATGATCTGGTTAAACAATTCATTAATCTCGTAACGCGAACAACAAAATGTTTTAAAAAGATCATTTGTATAGTACATAATGTGAAAACGTTCGACGCGCAATTCATTTCGAAATATTTAGTCGAACTCGGAAATTACGAAAGAACCGCGAGTTATTTTAAACGGGACGAAAATTATCGTGATGTCGGTCGGGAACACTAAATTTATAGATAGCGTAAATTATTATTTGCCGATGCGATTATCTGATTTGCCCAAAGCTTTCGGACTAAAGGATACATTGGATAAAGGCGTCTTTCCCCATTTACTTAATACAAAGGCGAATCAAATATACATCGGTCCGATACCCGACCTATCGGGTAGCGATGTTTCCTATGCGACCACTGAAAAACATATCGCGTGGGTCGAGAGAATCGGACGATATTATTCTCCCGATCAAATGAAGCCCGAAGAACGGTTTACGAAATGGTACGAGAAAATGATACGGTCAAACTGTATTTTTAATTTTCAACTCAAAATTGTTAAATATTGCTGTAACGATGTAGATATTCTCCGTCGCTCGTGCATGACGTTTAGAAAGATCTTTCTAGAATGCGATAATGTATGTCCGTTCGAGGATGCACAACTATCGCTTCTTCGTGCATAAAAGTTTTTCGCAAAAACTTTTTGCTCTTTGTATCCGTATGTGTTGAAAACGGATGCTTTCCCGTATGGTCACCCCGATATTTATATCGGAAAGGAGTGTAGCGAATTAATCGGTAAAGCGCCAAATATTAATTTTGACTCTGTCGAGGGTCTTGTACGGTGTAAAGTACTCCCACCGCATAATCTATTTCACTCGGTATTTCCGTATAAGATAAAAGAAAAGTTGCTTTTCGTCCTGTGTCGGAGCTGCTGCGAAACATTCTCGCAGGTAACGTGCACTCACAATCGTCCCGAAGAGCGTGAATTCGAAGTACCTGGGTATCCTGTGAATTACGCAAAGCCATCAAGAAGGGGTATCTTGTGACGAGCGTGAGTGAAATTTGGCAATATAAAGTCACGCATTGATGATCGATCCCAATACACGGCGAGAAAGATTGTTCGCCGAATATAAATATATTTTTACAATTAAACAGGAAGCTAGCGGATGGTCGAACGAATACGGGGACAACGATGTCGAGGTACGATATCTGAAGGAATACGAAAAAACTGAGGGTATCATTCTCGACAGAAATAACATTGCACGGAATCCGCTTGGTTTACGCTCGGTCGCTAAGCTTTATCTAAATTTATTTTGGGGAAAATTCGGCCACCAATCTGCCATCAAACCAATCTGCCTAATACCGAGATCGTAAAATCCTACCAACGTCTGATGACTTTACTTACGAGTTCGGAGCATGAGATAATCGATATATTGCCCGTCAATGACGAGATAATATATATGTTTCGTGGCGGCTACGCGAAGAGGAGATCGTGGGCTTCCCCAATAACGAACGTCGTGGCAAATACGACTGCGTTAGCGTGATTAAAATTATATGAATATTTAGAAAAATTAGATAGAAAAATTAGCGTGTTTTATATTACGATATTGACGTGTACATACTTAAGTACAAGTAATCCGAATGAGTACGAACCGTGTATGGGTAATTTTCTGGGCGATATGATGGACGAACTCGAGAGCTACGGTTGCGGAAGTTATATCGAGTCGTTCGTTTCGGGTGGCTCAAAATTTTACGCGTATATCGTTCGGACACCAGAGAGACGTACACATAAAATCTGTAAAATAAAGGATATAAAATTTAATTATAAAAATTCGTTAATTTTAAACTTTAATAATATTAAGAAATTAATAGTAGAAAATGAGAGAGAAAGGCAAGAAGCAAGAGAAGAAACGAAGTAGTCGACGACAAATTTGCGTTTTTACTGCAATTCGCATTCATGAAATTGTAACGCGAAATGAAATAAAGTCATGTGCGGTTAACGTAAATATGGTAAAACGTAGATTTATCAATAATTATTATTCTTTTCTTTACGGCTTCATAGATGAATAACCCTCTTCTTGCTTAAGCTTTCTCTTTCATTTTAATATAGAAATGTCATCCAGTTTTCCGCCGATTAGGTATACATTTAGGTCATTAAAATGTAAAATTGTAATGCATTATTTTGTAAAATAAAATATGAATATTATTGTTAAATCTTTTAGTAATTAGAAATTTTATTGTACTTTAATATCGTGAATAATGTAAATAATGTAAAATATTTTCACGATATGAAATTGAATAGTAAAGCAAGGCGGGTTCTAACCATGGGGCTAGAGGGGAGCGCGGGGGGTACTCGTAGATGCGGGGGATGCTCGTAACGCAGGGAAGGAGGGAGAAAAGGTCCCAGCGCTATTGATGTAAGGACCCCGGTCCTTATTTATTGCCGCCGCTCTGTCTCCAAAAATGCAATAAAGGCTTGCATACACTTACCGCATCTGTTACTATCATCACTGACTACAATTTGTTTTTTTCTTACGTTTCATCTTTTCCGCCGCCGCCGCATTGTCACTCTCGTTATATCTTCATGCATGCAAACATATTTTATTATACGTTTTTATTTAAAAAGAGAACGCTTAATATGTCGTGACAGTACCGTCGAAGATGCTCGCATAATTTAGCAGCGCAGAAATAAAAAGGGAACAAATAGATGCGAAATCTGAGTAATACAATTTGCATATATTTTTCATGCTACATAAAAATGTTATTATAATAAAAAAATCTTAATTAAAATTTAAAAAAATTTAAATATAGAATGAGACGCTGTCGTTTCTGTAAAACAAAAGCGTTAGCATGCAACATATAAGAAGAGAAATTTAAATATATAATAAATATATAATAAATTTATGATACTTACAATTCCAATCTTCCGGCTCCGGATCAGGCTCGTACGGTCGGAGGCCGAACAGTTCGGCTAGGAAGAAGTCGCTTTCCTCCCATATATCAAGTTGTTCCTCCTGGTTCCGCTATCTCTCACCTCGTATCGTTTGCCACGCAACAATGTTTATGAAATCTCTGATTTGCACGCAAAATCGAGGTATACCCTGAAAAATGGACAAAATGAATTTAAAAGAAAAAAGAAAAAAAATAGAAAATAAATCTATTTGTTATACTTACTGAAGGGATAATTTGCACCCCCACCTCGTTTCGCAACTGCAATCGGACTTGCGGCTCGTTATCTACCATAAGGTACTGAAAAAAAATAAAAAAAAACGTTAGAAGCGCAAAATCACTAAAATGTTTGGTACAAAAAAACAACTTACTCTTTCCACGGGATACTCATATCGGATTTGAATAAAATCCCGTAAATTACTCATTGTTGAAAAAATATTCTGAAAAAAAATCGACAAAATTTTTTTAAAAAATCGCAATATTATTAGGTGTTGGAATTAATTCGTAGCGTTTTTAATGAAAGAATGTTATTTATTTCACATGAGCATTAAAAAATACATTAATGAAAGTACTTCCCATCACTTGTAAAACGCTACGAATTAATTCCAACACCTAATACTTTCACTATCACTTTCACTATCACAGTCACTTAATAAATGTGTAAAAGTATTGTACTATTTAGCGTTAATGTACAATATTTTTACATTTTGGGAAAAAAATCACTCACGTTATACTAAACTCTTCTTAGTTAGACTCGCACGAGAATTCAGCAAAGACTGACGCTGAAAAGCATCTTTTGCCATAGCGAGGCTATCTAAGAAACATTTGCGCTGCATATGAAACATAAAATCATGTTACAGAAAGGAAGAATAGAATCCTTTTTTTTTTTCGATACAGTTTTTTCAATACAGTTTTTCTTGACGAGACAAAGGAAGTAAAAGAAAACACATACGTAATAATGCGAACAAAAAAATGCATATTCACATCTTATTACACTGGTTTTCGTATTTATTAAAAACTAAAGCTAATAGTTTGCAGCGTTCGAATGCGATCGGTGGCTCAAACATCGTTAGCAGCGCTTTCTGAAAAAAAAATTTTTTAACCATAATTCGCTTTTTAGCAGAGAATAAAATGCATTAGTACTAGTTACTCTAAATACGATACCTTATGACTTATATTTTGATGACATTGATGATGATAAGCAACACGTGATTTTGATGCTTTTTCATCAGGACATTCCCAATATCTCGCTTTTTCCTCGATGGTGGTGGATTTGGCGGACCTGGTGACAAGGGACGGTATCCCCTTGCGCTGGATCGATTTTCAACGTATACCTGTATATTCTTTTACTCGATCCATGTCTTATCGTAACTAATATTTACGATTGAATAATCGCGCTATATACTATTTATATATAACTATATACACAGTGAGACAAATATGTTCCCGGACAGCCTGAAAATCATAATTGAAACAACAATATGCATATTTTTTGGTTTTATTATTTAAAATATTCTCCTCTGGCGTCAATACACTTGTTATAGCGATTCAATAGTGATTCAAATGCATGTTCTAGGTCTCTCTCAATTTGCGGAATTGCCTCTAGTGCCTGTGTAGAAGCTGATTGGATGGTCGGAATGTCATCAAAAAAGCGTCCTTTCAATTTCAATTTCAATTTTGGGAATAATGAGAAGTCGCAGGGGGCCAAATCAGGTGAATACGGTGGATGGTTTAACACAGAGACACGATTTCGAGCCAAACATTGACGGACAATCAATGAAGTGTGACTCGGTGCATTATCATGCAACAAAGACCAATCTTCTGAATCACGATATTCGGGACGAATACGATGAATTCTGCCCATCAATCGCTTTAAAACTTCGAGATAATATGCACCAGTAATTGTTTGGCCAGTTGGAAAACTCTTTGTGAATAATACCTTTGCTATCAAAGAATGTGATGAGCATTGTCTTGATTTTTGATGGAACTTTTCATATTTTTTTTGCTTGTGGTGAATTTTTTGACTTCCATTCTGCACTTTGACGCTTAGTTTCTGGATCATATTGAAAGCACCATGTTTCATCAACCGTAACAATTGATTTTAGGAAGTTTGGATTATTTTCTGCGGCTGCAACGATGTCTCTGGAATAATTGATTCTCGCTGATTTTTGATCGCTTCTTAATGTGTGTGGAACAAACTTCGCACAAACCTTCGTTTTACCCAAATCTTCATGTAATATGGTTCGAATCGTTTCTCTACTGATATTTAAAGCTCCTCCATCATTTTTAGTGATGCATTGCGATCGTTTGCAAAATCACGTACTTTTTCGATCATTTCGGGTGTTCGAACCAAAATTGGCCGTCCTGATTTTTTGTCATCTTCAAGGGTCTCTCTGCCTTCCAAAAAACGCTTATGCCATTCAAAAACAGCTGTACGACCTAAACATTGACTGCCGTAAACTTGTTGCATCGATCGGAATGTTTCTGATGCACTTTTACCAAGTTTTGCGTTAAATTTAATCACTGTTCTTTGTTCCATATTAAAATTTCTACCTCGACCAAAATCTTGTTTAACATGAACTGTCATATCTTCATTATATGTCAACCAAAATGAATGAAACTTTGACAGATGATAGCAAAATGTTCAACCTTCAAAATGCATATTTGAACGCACAGATGTCGCCACTGATTGCTGAGATGTGTTCGTGTCCGGGAACATATTTGTCGCACTGTGTATATATTTTTCTGAATTTTTGATTTCTTTTATATTATTATAGATGCATTTTATTTCTAAAATGTAAGAATAGAGAATGGATAATAAACTAGCGCATTTAATAGCGCAAATAATGTGCAATGCTGTGTTACAAAATGTGCAATATTGCAATAGTTATCGGTTACATTCTCGAAGTCGATCTCGAGTATCCACAACATCTACACGACCTGCACATTGACCTGTCCGACGCGCGATAAGCCGGCAAGCGCGAGACTAAACTTTTAGCGACGCTGTACGATAAACAGCGTTACGTCATCCACTACCGCAACCTGCAGCAATGTACTCGTCACGGTCTTCGCGTAACAAAGATTTATCGAGTACTACAATTCGCGCATGGCTTCGCGATTATATTGAGCTCAATACAAATTTCAAGAACTCGCGCTAAAAATTTCGAGAAAAATTTATATAAATTGATGAACAATGCGGTATTCGGTAAAACTATGGAGAATGTGCACAACCACGTTGACGTAAAATTATCAAGAAAATGGGACGAACGGTACGGCGCGGAGACAATGATCGCGAAACCGAATTTCCACAGCCGTAGCATCTTTGCGGAAAATTTGATCGCCGTCGAATTGTGCAAACGCTCGAGGTGAAGTTCAACAAGACGATTTACGTGGGTATGTATATACTCAATATATCGAAAGTCTGCTTGTACGAATTTCATCACTGTTACCATGTATATGTTACCACTGTTTTGCGACAAATGTAAAATTATGTATACACCGACACGGACAGTCTTGTATACAGCGTCGAGTGCGAGGACGTTTACGAGACTACGAGGGACACTACTTATATTTTGAGCCTTGGCAACACTGAATGTCGTCAGGTGCCATCTGACGTTTTCATTACAAAGTTTGATATTTTTGACCACAACCTTCTTCAGAACGTTTTGTTATTTGAGCGCGATTTGTATTGTTTACAGTTACTTGAAAATTGCGTCTCAGCGAAAAAATGGAATTAACTCGTGAAAATTTTCGTGCAATGATTTATTACGACTTTCGACGTGGATTATCAAGACAGGAGTGCATCGATCAACTTACTTCTACTTTTGGCGATAAAGCCCCATCCTTTGCCACTGTGAAACGCTGATATAACGAATTTAATCGTGGTCGCTGTTCGCTCACCGACGAAAGTCGTGAAGGTCATCCAAAATCAGTTGTTATGTCAGAAAACATTGATGCTGTGCAAAAACTAATAATGCAAGATCGTCATGTGACATACTGCGAGATTGAGACAACCTTAGACATTAGTTCCACCAGCATATATAAAATATTGCATGATCATTTAGCCGTGAAAAAGGTTTGTTCTCGTTGGATCTCACATAATCTGACAAAATTTCAAAAAGATGCTCGTGTCGATTGGTGCAAACAAATGCTTAAGAAATACAATGGCGGTGCTTCAAAAGACGTGTATAAGATTGTAAGGTGACGAATCATGGATCTATGCGTATGAGCCGGAAACTAAACAGCAGTCGACTGTATGGGTGTTTCAAGATGAACCAAATCCAACAAAAGTTGTTCGCGCTCGAAGCACTTCGAAACAAATGGTCGCCTGTTTTTTCGGAAAAACTGGTCATGTGGCAACAGTGCCTTTAGAGGAACGTAGAACGGTCAATTCTGAATGATACACAACCATTTGTTTGCCGGAAGTCTTCGGTGAAATAAGGAAAACAAACAAGCACCGCCGGATCATTCTTCATCAAGACAATGCCAGTCACACATCTCGTCTAACAACCGACTATTTGAGCACTCAAAAAATCAAATTAATGGGTCATCCGCCGTACAGTCCTGATTTGGCACCAAATGACTTCTTTTTGTTCCCGAACGTCAAGAATAAATTGCGTGGACAACGATTTTCGTCGGCAGAAGAAGCCGTTGATGCATTCAAAAACCATGTTTTGGAGGTGTCTGAAGCGGAATGGAAAAAATGCTTTGACAAGTGGTTCGAACGCATGCAGAAGTGTATAGATCATAAAGGAGAATATTTTGAAAAACAATAAAGTCATTTTCAATGACAAATTACTGTTTTTTTATTTTTAGGCTCAAAATATAAATAGTGCCCTACGTATGAAACGCGAGATTATATCGCTAGATTCGACACGAGCGATTATCCGATGGACAACGCGTACTATATGCCTCTCGCGAACAAAAAAGTACCCGGTCTGATGAAGAACGAAAATAACAGTGTGATAATGACCGAATTCATTGGTCTCAGAGCGAAGATGTACGCGGTGAGGGTGGACGGCAAGAGAGAAACCAAAAAAGCGAAAGGCGTAAAGAGTAACGTCGTAGCATGAAAGATAACGTTCGACGATTACACGCGGTGTTTGAACGAAGAGATCGAAATGACTCGTCGTCAATCGTGTATACGATTTAAACTGCACGATGTGTACACGATATCCGAATCGAAAATCGCTCTGAGTCCATACGATGATAAACGATACGTCGTACCGGATTCGACGGAGACGTTACCGTGGGGGCATTGGCGGATACCTTTGTAATACAGGGTTGGCCATATTCGATGGAAAGATGTTTTTTTTTCAATCATGGGAAACGTCGTTACTCGATCTAACATCTCTGTCAAAAGTTACAGTGTTTGCCAGATCTTTCCGTCGAATATGGCCAACCCTGTGTGTGTGTGTGTGTGTGTGTGTGTGTGCGTGTGTGTGTGTGTGTGTGTGTGTGTGTGTGTGTGCATGTGCGTGTATCAACATTTATATTACTATTATGTTTTTTCTACATTTTTAAATATTTTCATACAGTGTGCATGTTACTATTATAATTTACACGTAATTTACACGTATTATAATTTACACGCATTTTTTTTACATTTATATAAGTATTACTATTACGTTTTATGTAGTACCATTTATGTATTACTATTATTTTCATTTCATGTGTCGTACATTTATATACGTATTTTATATCTGTATACTGCAAAACGAAGATGAATGGGAAGTAATAAAAAATATACGTTTATATAATTATATTGATATATTTTTTATATATAGAAATAAAATATATCAAAATTTCATCAAATAACATTGTTTTTGTGTATCCATGAATTGTGCGATCCATCGAATCCCAGCCACTTGACGTACACCTTGTTTCCCTTCCTGCGCAGTACTTTCTCCACGAGATACACGTCCGGATGAGTAGCGCGATGCAACTCGTACTTGTAGAAACTCTTTGTGAATAATACCTTTGCTATCAAAGAATGTGATGAGCATTGTCTTGATTTTTGATGGAACTTTTCGTACTCTTTTTGCTTGTGGTGAATTTTTTGACTTCCATTCCGCATTTTGACGCTTAGTTTCTGGATCATATTGAACGCTCCAGCGATGGATTTTCCGCGATAAATCCTCAATATATCCTCAAGTAAATAGGTTACAGGATTGGTACGCTGCACCTTAACGATCGTAAACACGGTGGTCCAATTTGGCATGTAACTTTTCTCAAAAATCGTCTTGTACTTGCTCACGCGTACCGAATCGCCTACTTTGAATTTTGCAGGACCCGCGATCTTTATCGCGCTGTACACCGTGTCCAAGAGTCTTTCGGCGATCGCGGGAGTTACTTCGGCGGGTCGCATGCCGATGGTGCGATGCTTGCGCGTAATCTAATAGGAGACGCGGCAGCTTGTCGACCCACTTGTAATTGCCGTTGAGCGTAAACATCTTCCACATGTCGTTCTTGAACGTCCGATTGAACCGCTCGACCACTGACACTTTCAACGTCGAATGTGTGGAATAGTGATAAACATCGTGCTTTTTCAAGATTTTCTGCACATCGGCGTTGTAAAACTCTTTCCCCATATCCGTTTGTAAATTTTTCGGACATCTACTCTCTCGAACGATCTCACCGAGCGATAGCGTTAGCTGTATCGCTTCCACCCTTGCTCTTGAGTGGTACGGCCCACGCGCATTTGCTCAACACATCGACGGTGAGTATGTAGTGGTGGCCTCTGTTGAAACCCGAGTACGGGCGCATCTCAACGACATCAGCCTGCCACAGATCGTCGTATCCTCGAACTATGATGCGCCTTCGCGGAAAATTTCTTCTCGCAGAAGCGTGCAATTCCTCGATGAATCGACATCTCTCGGGGCTAATTTTCTCTCTCTGTTTCTCAGATTTCTTTTTCATAATTCGACGCGTAATACATTGAGTACGAGAAAATAATATATTTTTTCTCGCTAATGTTACTTGACTGAATCGTTTCATGGATACGCGATTTAATTTATAATAAGACCAGCTTCGCGAAGTTCCTCGATGATCGACAGCATCTCGTTGTCGTGAGCGTTGTTGCCTGCTCGGTGCGAAGCGTCGAACAATCGTAGACGATCCACCAGCTCGTTGGGATCATCCCAGTGCTTGTAATCGATCGCGTTGTCGTTCAATGTCATTGCATGAGGTAATCCCTTTCCAGATTTCTTCTTCTGTTTCTTGGGTGTGATCGACATCATCGGCGCGATTACGTGTACTTGTATCCCCTGTTGCTTAATAATCGACCCTGCGAATGGTATTTGTGTTTGTGCGCGTTCGTCACCAACAGCATGCTCTTGCACTTATGACATATCGTCTTCCGTGTAGAGAATATCGTCGGGAATTCTCTTGAAAATCAACTCGTAAAGACCAGGTGTACCGGCGTATCGAACGCCGTCGATAATTATGTTGTCCGCGTCATCCATGTCGAAACGTTTATTGCCAAACCATCCTTGTGTAGATAAACGCCGTACACGTGATCTATACCGCTCTCTTTATCTTGCACTCCCCTCAGAACAGCCTCGACGTACTTTTGCCCCAGCGGGCCCAAGCCAGCTCGTAACGCATCTTCCGACGTTTGCAGCTGATTTTGAATTTCGTCGATAGCGAGTTTTTCGTCGTTCCGAAAACGTTCTCCAACAACTCTATCATCGGTATGATTTTGGCACGCGGTGTGAAAGTTATTGGCTGTACATGATCGTGCGATCGATCATTGGATTTATGCAGAGTCGTGGAACGCTCGAACATCTCGTTCGCTTCTTCTCCCTCTTTCTCTTGTTCTTCTTCCTCCTTCCTCTCACGTTTAGAGGCAGTCGTTGCGCGACTCTCTTTTTGTAGCGCGCACGCTGGGGCTGTCGACGAAAAGTTGCAGCGGCTCGATAAGAGGTTTAAAATGTCCAACGCGATGCCCTCCTCGATTCTACCGGTCTTCAGAGCGCGATGTTTCTTGCGGATCGACTCGCTCGTCTTCTCGATCTCCCTCGCGATTTTTTCACGCTCGCGCACATCTGCCATGTTCGTCTCTGGCTAAGTATCGGCAACGATTGGTCACATTACGGTATCACGAACTCGTTAAATTCTTTTCTGTATCGTCCGTTTGTGAGCCCACTGTCTTTGTCTATCACTAGAAATCCATATTTTTGCTGCCAACAGTCGCTGCACAACGTGCAAAATTCATCGTACGACATGTCGGTATTCACATGATCGTTGTAAACATGTTTCAAGTTGGTACCGTCCTGAACAGGATCAGCAGGTTCACATTGTCGCGTATCAGATGTTTAGGTATCTTTGCGTACATCTGACAGAGATAGAACCAGTCGACGTTCGCGTGGCGACCCATCGAAAAGTATTCTCTCACCGCATCCTGCTTGTCGCATGCCACGTCATCAAAGATAAAAATAGAGTTTGGACGCGCCTCGCTCAGTGGAACGACGTCGCTGTTGTTGGAGAACGTAAAGTAACCGATTTCATCGATAGACGTAAACAAATTTTCGAGATATCGATACTTTGGCTGTTGCAACGATTTCGAGTAGACGTACACGTTTTCGAAACGTACGCCGTTCGGGCTCTCGAGAAAGCTTATGAGAATGTTGGTTTTACTACAATTCGACGGGCCGCAAATGATCGCGCGTATAGTACTCGGCAGCATTTCGCCGTGCTTGCGCTTCTCCACGCTGCCTCCCATTCGCGATTTCGCAGTTCGTGACGCGTATCGATAACGGTTGCAGCACGAATTTCATGTTCACACTAAGGCTAGTCGCGCTCTCGAACGACTATTTAAAGGCGCGCGAATTTACGAGTCGCGCAGTAGTAAAATGTATCTCGCGCTGTGTCATCCTTTCGACATTCAGGATTTGAACGCCGAGCAGTTGCAGTATATACCGAAGGTCGTACTCTCTTACGCGTGTACGGTGACTATATCGACTACGTGTGGGACAAGCTTCCGGAATACGTGAAGACGGATTCGGAGATTCGAACGTATCGTCGCTGCGACGAACACTACAATCAGTCGTGGCAGAGGGCACACATCGACGGCACCTAAGATAAAGGACTGTAGCGAATGTCAGCGTCAGACGGCAGTCTGTTGAATCGAGTGATAAACGCGCTTTCTTTCGAGTTACATATTCCGGGTTATTCCAGTTTTGCGGCCCGGGCATTCGGCTTACGAAGCGATTAGCCAGAGGTGACGCGGGCATAAATCCGCTGGACGCGGCGTGCTGAGAACACGACATCGCGGAGCAACGATCTCACCGATAGACACGCGGCAGACAAAGTACTCACCGAGGAGGCGCGGAAACGCGTCACCGCGAGAGATTCGGCTCTGAGCGAGAGAGCCGCCGCTGCTGCTATTTGGATAGCGATGAAAGCCAAGACCAAGATCGGTATGGGCATGAAATCAAAGAAGAAGACGACAACGAGGAAAAAGACAACGAAAAAGCGGATACTTCCAACGGCAAAACGAGGTGGTGCATTACTTTTTCTGCCAATGTTGGGCGCGCTCGGATCCTTGATTGGCGGAGTGGCCAGCGTGGCGAAAGCGGTAAACGATAGCAAAGCCGCGTGACGTCAGCTCGAGGAGCTGCAATGTCACGACCGCGCGATGGAACACGGCCGCGGCCTGTATCTCGCTCCGCACACATTTGGACGCGAACTGTATCACAGTCCCTATAAACGCGGACAGGGTGTAGCAGCGAAGAAAAAAAAAACGCCAAAGAGATGATAAAAATGCCGTCGGGTGCAACTACCAACGTGCAATTGGACGTGCTCGCGAGACGAATGCGCGTACTGTACTTTAGAGGTGTCTTCATGCGTAACGCTTTACCGACGAGCGGGGCGCGCCGAAACGAAAGCGGTATCGTGAATCTGGACGATGCGACCGGGCCTGGTACTCATTGGGTAGCGTACGCCAAGAGGAACCGCGTCGTATACTTTGACAGTTTCGGTAATCTTCGACCGCCCAAGGAACTCGTGCGATATTTCGAGAACGGTGCTACGACGATAGAGTACAATCGTACGTCAGACGTACGATCAGAGCTTCTGCTATCAAATGTGTCTGCGGTTTCTACAAACGGTAGACGCGCGTGAATTTAAAAGGCTTGACGAGGTGCTGTAAAATCTCAGTATTAGTCGAACGCTTTTTCCGTCATGTTGCTAACACTTACGCTGAGCGGGAAGAGCACCGTCCTCGCGGCGAACCTACTACTTTCCCTCCATAGATTTAAGTGACGGCGATTACGAGCTCGGTCTGATGATTTTTGAAACTTATCACACGATACCGAATGTAAACGAATCGAACAATAAATTTTATTTTGGCAAAGACGACGCAGAAATTACAATTCCCGAGGGTTCGTACGAAGTGCGAGACATAAATGAATTTTTGAAACGTACGATTTTACGGAAATGTTCGCACCACGACGCACTTGAAACCGTTGACGTAGTGCGTCGACAACAACAACAACAACAACAACAACAACAACAACAATGACACTGATGATGATAATGGTGAGGGTGGAGAATACCCGATTACGCTCCGCGCAAACTACAACACGATGAGATGCGAGATTAAATGTGCATACAGAATAAACTTTGGCAAGCCCAACAGCATTGGATCGCTGCTGGGATCGTCGTTCTCGTCGAAGCGTATACTGCGACCGCGAAGATGGCACGAATCGGACATGTCGATCAACATAATAAACGTAAACGTTATCCGCGTAGAGTGTAACGTGACCGCGGGCGCGTACAGCAACGGCAAAAGCGCGCACACGATACATGAATTTTCGCCGAACGTGCCACCAGGATATAAGATATCGGAGAGGCTGACGCAGATCATTTACTTGCCGATCACGGCACGGAGCATTACGGATCTAACGATACGCGTCGTCGACCAGAACGGACGATTGCTCGATTTTCGCGGAGAGGAGATCACCGTCAGATTGCACGTGCGACAGCGACAGCGAGCGTGAGATGCTCGTATTGAACGGAGCGGAGCGCACGCAGAGAGATAACGGATTCTTTACAAGGCTGGTAACATCACCGCTTGATAACGCTCGCTTATCCAACTGCGTCAGTAAGAAGAAGCTCAGTGCGTCGAAAGTTAAATTTTTACAATCTTTGGGATTTGCGCAACTTTTGAGATGATTGATATCTTGAATATTACCGGTGAGCCGATCTTTGACGATCGCATCGTCAAGATTGAGACTCACACGTACAACCCGTTCGCTAATACAACATTTGGGTATAGCGACGAAATAAGAATACCCATACAGTAGTAGGATTTGTACACGTTGCCGTGCGAAAGTTTTCTCTACGTCGAAGGAAGATTGACGGTGAAAAAGAAAAACGATCAGATGCCAACGACGCTTGTAAATAATTGTGTGGCGTTCATGTTTGATGAAATTCGATATGAACTGGTGTGGAGATTGACCGCAACCGAAACGTGGGCATAACTAGCACGCTCAAGAATTACGTGTCATTGACCTACGATAAAGCTTTGATTGCGCTGAACGCTGGATGGAACTCTAGATCCGACACGGAGGAAGGACACTTTAATTTTTGCCGCTCAGCATGCTGTTGGGTTTTTGTGAAGATTACAAACGCCTGATTGTCAACGCTCGCCACGAATTAATTTTGATACGAGCATGCAACGACAACAATTGCTTGGTGAGAAATCCTGTGACGGAATCTGAGGTTGAATTATTTAAAGTACAGTGGCGGATGCCTCACATTGCATTAAACGAGGTCAATAAATTATCAATGCTGCGAGCATTGAAAAGCAGTCATTATCTGAGCATGAGTTTTCGCTCGTGGGATCTGTACGAGTATCCTCTGTTACAGAATACGACCAAGCATTCATGGGCCGTCAAAACGGCGACTCAGCTTGAGAAGCCTCGATACGTTATCTTTGCTCTGCAGACCCGTCGAAAGAATATCATGTCACGAGATGGTAGCGTGTTCGACGATTGTAATTTGAGTAACGTGAAACTTTATCTAAATTCGACGTTTTATCCGTACGACGATTTAAATCTGGATTTTGGCAAAAAGAGATACGCCGTTCCATTCGATATGTACGCACGTTTTCGTAGAGCATATTATGGAATCGATTGCTTCGAAACACTACTCAACGTGCTCTCATTTGTCGAGAAAGGGCCTTTTGTGGTCATTGATTGCTCGCGACAAAACAAATCCGTCAAGAGTGCCACTGTGAACGTACGTATAGAATTTGACTGCAAGGAGAATGTGCCCGCAAATACAACAGCTTATTGTCTCATCATACACGATCGTGTAGCTCAGTATAATCCATTGACCAACGTAGTGCGCAAAATCACCTAAATGCACCTCTGACACGATATAAAATCTACGTTACGTAGCAATCGACGTCGCAGTCTTCTCGACAACATGTCCATGCCAACGTTCGTGGATCTGCAAGGATTCATCGTTAACAAGAAATTTATCGTGAAGGAAGTGGCGGTGCTGAAACAGGGGACCGTTTTCACGCATTACATTTTTACGAGTCCCGTGCCATGGAAATTTTTGATAAGATCCGACAGGTCTTGCGCCTCCTGGTTGATTGCTTATCGCCATGGATTGCAATGGGAGGACGGGACGATCCCGTACAACGAGGCGAAACGTCTAATTACGATGGCTGTATTTGAAGATGATGCTGTCGTGTATGTCAAGGAACGCGAGAAACGAACATGGGTGCAGAACTTGCTTCTGGACAATGAGTGAGAAAGCATGTACATCGAGACCTTGGACCAGTTTACGAAGATGGAATCTTTATCTAATCTAGATGTTACTAATATTATACGATGTGGACAACATGTTAAGAATTGCGCGTTACAAAATGTATTGAAAATATATAACTGGTGATTGCAAAAGAATTTTTTAAATAAAAATACGTTAACGTATTTATTATGTATTTCTTTTCCCTTCCTTTGTAATGTATAAACGTATGTACGTGTGTATGTACGTATGTACGATGTATGTACGTATGTATGTACGTATGTATAAACGTATGTACGTATGTATGTACGTATGTACGTATGTATTTATAAACACATGTACGTATGTATGTACGCATGTATCAACGTATGTACGTATGTATAAACGTATGCACGTATGTATAAACGTATGTATAAATGTATGTACGTATGTATGTACGTATGTATAAACGTATGTATGTATGTATAAACGTATGTACGTATGTATAAACGTATGTATAAATGTATGTACGTATGTATGTACGTATGTATAAACGTATGTACGTATGAATGTATGTATGTATGTACGTATGTATAAACGTATGTACGTATGTATAAACGTATGTACGTATGTATGTACGTATGTATAAACGTATGTACGTATATATAAACGTATGTATAAACGTATGTATAAATGTATGTACGTATGTATGTACGTATGTATAAACGTATGTACGTATGAATGTACATATGTATGTACGTATGTATAAACGTATGTACGTATGTATAAACGTATGTACGTATGTATAAACGTATGTATAAACGTATGTATAAACGTATGTATAAACGTATGTATAAACGTATGTACGCATGTATGTACGTATGTATAAACGTATGTATAAACGTGTCGCAACGTGTTCGAAATTCTTAGAAAGAGGGGGAGGACCTGCCTTCTCTCATTCCAGAAGTATTACGCCACAATTTACGCGGATGCAATCAGTCTTGCGATACCCGCTTGTACAAACGGCTGAAAAAATGTATTTCACTAAAGAGAGCAGTGCATCGTACGATGTGAAGAAGAAATATAATATGTAAGTTTCAACGTTCTATACACAAAAGTAACGTTTTTTAACATTATATATGTACACAGTAGCATCGTGCGGTGCGTTTACTGAGCAGACGTTACGATCTGACGAATACGGGCTACAAATTTTTTGAAATTGGAATCAACGTTGGCCCACCGAGTTACATGGAGGTCGCCCTTGGAGATCATCGCGGAATTATCGCTGTCTCTCGAAACGTTGAAGAGCCTCTACAGCGTGGGAATATTTACAAGATGTTTAGAAACGAATACAAGGATAATTTTATAAACGTTGGACCGCTAACCGTCAGTGTTTGCATGCTGAACGATACTACGGTCATACGTCTCGATTCTTCATCCGTACGCATTACGATGACCGAAACGACGCTACGCCGTATGTTTGACTTTAACGGGTGTATCGATGTAACGTTCGAATGATTAGCTCGACTCGTCGATACGGTGGATATCAAGTATACGCGATTCTCCAACATCGCATCTGAAAACATTATACGTGATAGCGACATCTTCAATGGACATCAGCTCGTCGATTGCGAACTATTAGCTTTAGTTTTTAATAAGTACGAAAACTAGTGTAATAAGATGTGAATAAACATTTTTTGCTCTCATTATTTCGTACGTATTTTCTTTTACTTCCTATCCTTCATACTTGACGGTACTTTCTTGACCGTATTAAGTTCTCTTTTTAAATAAAAACGTATAATAAAATATGTTTGCATGCATGAAGATATAACGAGAGTAACAATGCGGCGGCGGCGGAAAAGATGAAACGTTAGAAAAAAACAGATGGTAGTCAGTGATGGTAGTAACAGATGCGGTAAGTGTATGCAAGCCTTTATTGCATATTTGGAGACAGAGCGGCGGCAATAAATAAGGACCGGGGTCCTTACATCAATAGCGCCGGGACCTTTTCCCCCTCCTTCCCTGCGTTACGAGCATCCCCCGCGCCTACGAGTACCCCCCGCGCCCCGCGCTCTCCTCTAACCTCATGGGTTAGAACCCGCCTTGCTTTACTACTAAATTGTACTTGAAATATTTGAAAAAATTAAATAAATACAAAAACTCATTTTCCACTTTTTCACACTTCATGTAAAAAATAAACGTCAAATATAAAAAATAAAATATTTTATATTTAAATCACAAGAATATTTTTTTACACCTTCTTCTTTTTGCTTTGTCCATTTATAAGCTTTTCATGCGGCATCGCATATAAGCTCGTTAGCGACGATGCCACGTCCCGAAGAAATTGTACATTGACTTCGTCGCAGATAAGCTTATACGCGTCGCACCGCGGCGAGAATCAACTCGGACGCCGCGGTGCTCTCGTCGGCTAACCTACGTCGGGGATACGCGAGTGCACGTCCGGCTGCGTAAGGAGCCTCCGCCGCGTTGATCAGCTTATTTCCCCTCCTTAAATTTTTTCCTTTGTACATTCTTGAAAATATTATTAAGCGCCATTTTTTCTTTTATTTGCTTTTGCACGGTAATAGAGTAGCTCATTTCACAAAATGGACATCGATCGTATGCGGTCCGATCGGATGCGGGAAAACGATTTTTGTAAAGACTTTTCTCTCATGTCTGATATTTATCTCTCATGTCCGACGTACGTTTCGAGAAAGTTTTGTTCTATTATATGGAATGGCAAGAAGTCTATCGTCAATTACAATACGACATTCGTGAAAAGCTCGAAGAACAGAGTTGGAGAGACAATACTAAAGCGACGAAGAAGAATATAATTGAATTTCGAGATGGTTTACCACGTCCGAAAGATTACTTGAACGATCCGCTTTCTCCGAAATTAGTGATAATCGATGATCTTATGAGAGAACCGTCGTCGTGCGACACAATCGTGGATCTTTTCACAAGACAGTCATCACAAGACTCTCAGTGTTATTCTTATCTCGCAAAACCTCCTCCATCAGGGGCGTGGTCAACGCGATATATCTCTCAACGCGAATTACATCGTGGTTTTCAAAAATCTACGTGATCGCGCCCAAATTCGTCATTTAGTGTCAAGTCTATCCCGACGATCCGAAATTCCTAGAAGAGGCATACTACGATGCTACATCGAGACCTCACGGCTACTTGCTGCTCGATCTGAAACAATCAATCCCGAACGAATATTAATTTCGAATGTGTATTTTTCCCGAGGATACAACTCATTACGTCTATGTGCTACGTAGATTTTCCAGTGGATATATATAAAAGGCGGGTACGGGTAATCGTACGTGTCGTAGATTTTTCTCGTGATGAATGAACGAGGATCGTGCAGTGCGACGAAAATCGCCTCACATTCGATCAGTAAGAGAAACGCCTGTCTCCTCGCGGCGCTCTATCATTTGAACAAAAACAACGCATAACCTTCTTACGTCGCGCTGACGAAAAACTAATTCGTTGTATCTGCGAATGTGTTTTTAATACACTCACAGGTAACGTCTCGCTCGAACGTTGTGAAAAAAATCGGTTAACTAAATACAAAACGGCTTTGCATCGTTGCAAAACGTGGGAATTGGAAGGATAAAAGATCACTATTGCTGCAGCGAGGCGGATTTTTACCTTATAAGATCTATATTATCGACCTTATTATCATTAATTATCGAAAGAACAAAATAGTGGAGATAAAACGTTATGGAGAGAGTAAAAAAAATGGTTTTAATTTCGACGGAAAATCTCAAGAGAATGCAATCATCAGTTACGTCAGAATCCGATATCATTCGCTGGCGGAGAGTCAAAAGAAATCACAGTACCACAAAATTCAGATAACACAGCGAGCACTAATAATACAATGCAAACCCCCGGAACTCATCTAGCACGACTCGATGAGTCGTATTCTTAATTATGAATGGCGCAACGAAAGTGAGAGATAGAAAATGTACAGAAAGGCATTATGGCGATACCTGCCCATTTATCCAAGAAATGCGAAGACAGAAAGACGCACGCAATGAAAATGAAAATGCAGAAGACAACGCTACGCAAGATGCCTCCGCTGATAACAAGACAAATGAACGTTTTTCATGATCTCACGCAAACGTCTGATATACCGTCGGCACATTTCATCAGTAACACCGGTATTATTACGAAACATTTTGAAATTTCAGACGAGCATAATTATACGAGGAATAATCACGCGATGAAAAGCATTGAAGAAATAATGGAAACCGAAATCTTATGATAAGCATGCGCACTTACTGATGAAATTTTTGTTTGAAAAAGTTGTGCCTGATAGAATTTTGGGACGAGCATGGAATTGTGACTATAGATGGTAACGTCGAAGAAAGATTCGAATATTAGTGATTTGATAAACGTCACGATGTGCGCGAGAGAAAAACTGTGAAAGTAGTGGGTAGAAATCAGCGCTATTACTCCATGCATTGAACATACCTTCCGCGCTGGTGAAAAATAAAAGATTATTGTCCACACATGATGTTAGTGTAAGCAGCATTAAACTTCGACCTCAGGTGAGTTCCTTTTATAATGAAAGAATAAGTTCCACGCCGATTGTATTAAGCGCGAAGAAAGAAGAGAAAAACGTAAAAATTACGAACAAGAAATAGACGAGGAAAACTCACTGATTCACGTTCATGAAAAACTGATACCCCTGTATCTTTACAAACGGAAAAAAATCGGTTAGTCGATTGGAAAAAACTAAGATAACGATGACGTTTGAAAAATTATACTACGATCCGTCGCATTATCTCGTGCTGTTAAACCGAATTTCTCACGGGGAGAAGTCGTGCACTGGCTCGCAAGACGCGTACACTGACACGTTATACTGACCATTGCGTAGAAAATTTCCACAATTGTATTACAATGTAATAAACATCGATAATGTGTGGGAAGCAGATTTAATTGAATTTCAAAATCTAAAAAGTTACAATGACGGTTATTCCTATGTGTTAGTGATTATCGATGTACTAAGTAAATACATCTGAGTAGAACCGTTACGCGACAAAACGAGTAACTGCGTGATAAAAGCTTTCCAGCGCATACTAGCGAAAGACGAGTATATATTTACAAACGGACAAGGGCAAAGAATTTGTCGCGCAATCAATGCTGAAATTTCTTAAAGAAAATGACATTCGTTTTCGGATAACGCGCAATCCAGATGTCAAAGCCGCCATTGTCGAACGCTTCAACAAAACATTGAAGGAGCGAATGTGGCGTTACTTCACGCATAAAAATACGCGATGCTACATCGATGTTCTGAAGATATTGTACACGCTTACAATCACACGCGTTACTCGTCCACGAGAATGCAACCTGCGATAATAACGAGAGAAATCGCTCGTGAAAATACAGTTCGTCATTGAAAAAACAAAACGTTAAAAAAATGTACGCAAAAGGTTAAATATCGCGTCGGAGATTTTGTTCGTATCAATAGAGCGAAAGGCGCCTTCAAGAAAGGATACAAAGCTAAGTGGAGCGAGGAGATATTTCAAATTTACTGTGTTCTTGATTGGCGAAACCCTCACGTGTATGAGCTGCGAGATTTAGCAGACGAAGTCATAGATGGTATTTTTTATGAGCAAGAAATTAGCTCGAGTTGAAAAAAATTTAGAGGAAGAACAGTTTATCGTCGATCGCGTGATAAAGACTAGGGGATGAGGGGCTAAAAGCAAGTGCTTGTTAGTTGGCGCGGTTATCTCAGTAAGTTTGATAACTTGAATTTCGGCTTCGAGTTTAATTTCTCTTCGCGATGGAGGAGGAACAATTTCTTCTGATACTTCCGAGTAACAATACTACTGTGGGCAAAAAGTATCGATAATTTGTTTGTTTTTCAAAAATTCTTTATTTATTCATCCACATTCGTATCATCCCCCTCAAAGTAGTCCCCCCCGGTTGCAATGCAACTGTGCCAACGCTTTTTCCAATTTTCGAAACATGCCGCATAGTCGTCTGTAGGTATGGCCCGCAGCTCACTCGTCGTTTTTTCTTTTATCTCTTCAATCGTCTCGAAACGGTGTCCACGGAGTGGCCTTTTGAGTTTTGAGAACAGCCAGAAGTCAGATGGTGCTAAGTCAGGCGAATACGGTGGTTGTGGAATGATATGAGTTGAGTTTTTGGCGAAATGGTCACGAACTACGAGTGATGTGTGCGACGGCGCATTATCGTGGTGAAGGAGCCAAGAGTTGTCGGCCCACAATTCTGGTCTTTTTCGGCGCACGGCATCACGCAAACGACGCATAACACCCAAATAGTATTGGCTGTTGACGATTTTCGAGCACCAAATCTCGGATTTTTTGGACGTGAATCACATCAGTTGATGTGGATGGCCGTCCGGCACGTGGCTCGTCTTGAACGCTCTCTCGGCCCTCTTTAAACATTCTGTGCCATGCAAAAACTCTTGCTTGTGACAAAGCGCCATCACCGTACGCCTTCTGACACATTCTCAACGTTTCGGCTGCAGAAATTCCATTCCGGACACAAAATTTTATCGCACTTCGTTGTTCCATAATTTCAGACATTTCAAAAAACGACAAATCACGTTTTACGTGCTTACAAACAGACGCTTATCTCAAACACTAATGACTATTTTGACGTGTACCTTGGCGCAGATGTCACTGACAGAATTGCCAACTTCAAAATAAATTCGGTTGTCCCTATCGGAAACCCCGGGAAATTTAAATTTGAAATTATCGATACTTTTTGCCCACAGTAGTAGTATGCATCATTTTCCGAATAATACAATCGTCCTTTATCACGGAATTACCTTATTCTATAGTGTTACACGAACAATGGAAAGTTGCGATAAGCGAGATTCAATTTCTCTGTGACTTTTTACATGTACGTCATAACGAATGTTATCAGATTCGTCGATGTTAAACCCGATGAGGGAACGAATGGTGCGTTTACGGCAAGTTACATTTCTAAATGGAATTGACAACGATATCTGTGAGCTTATTGATGCGATTAATACCGCGTATAAACTTGCCGAATCGCATTTTTATGATAAATCGATATTTTTATTTCAAACAAAAAGCGTCTGACAGTAAAGTCTTGATAAGTATTAATTGTGATGAGAAGTGCAAAATGCTACATCATATAAACTTTTTCGATAATCTTCTAATGTATGAATGCTAGGTTTCGTATCAGCAATTTCTATAAATAATTACCCATTTTATCTCAAGCTCACAATACGTAAACCTAATTCGGAATGAAACAGAAGAGAAAACTTTTCTTACTCATGGATTTAATAAGAAGACGGGAAAACAACTTGCAGATGGTTACTGGAGTAACAAACCCTGTAGTATGTGACGCGATATTCCCGATAAAATGTTCGTTTATTACGATATTTGTGAGCCTTATATAAGAGGCGATGTACGTACTCTTCTTCTCAGGATAGTTCCGGTCAAAATACGCAGTCATAATTACGCATTCGGTGCAAATTTGGTGAAGCATTTCTCATTTCCAAATTATATCCCATTGCGACGAACGAATTTTAGAACGATCGAAATAGATATAAGAGATCAGCTTGGAAAAAAAATTTCATTCAAATTCGGAACGCTGACAGTGACGCTGCACTTTAAACGTAATAACGCAATAACTTTCTTTTTTCCGTGTACTAGTGTGTCGGTAGTGACAGTCTTTAGTTAGGAACTAATGATGGAATATGAGGAGTGTTTTGATACTCAGGACATCGGTAGCCGAGATGGAATTCCACGTGTTTTCGTCGGCTCGCTCTACCAGCGCGGACATGGAATCGGAAGTTTTCTCGGCGGGCTATTAAGAAAAATACTACCTTACCTAAATAAAGCACGTGCTGTCGGTAAAGAAGCTTTACGTGCGAGAATTAACGTAATAGAAGATATCGAAAATAATAAACCGTTAAAGGAAGCGGTTAAAAGTCGGCTCGCGGAAGCGAGGGGTAATCTGAAGAGAAAAGCCAAAAAAAAAAACAAGTTTTCTGAGGGGATCAGAATATAAAATATCCGCGAAATCCGTGGCCCTTCAGTTTTCAATCAGTAGTCGAGATAGACGTATGTATACATGACGTATCGTGCAATGTAAACAACGTCAGACGGTCAAAAGAAAATCATCGAAAGTACGACAGGGAAGAAGAGCAAAAAAATGACGAAGAAGAAAAAGAAATTTACGCCGCAGGAAGAAAAACGAAAAAATCATCTGCTAAGAAACATCGAGTCAAGAAATGCGACGTATCCAACATAATTCTCTTAATTGAAATAGGAATTCGTGGCTGGAGAAAAAGCATGTCCTTTCTTCATACCCGCTCGAGTGAGTGGATAAAGAAGGAACTCAATCTCTTCTCTCTATTTCCTACGCAAATCAGCATTGAGAGTTCGCAATGGATTTATTATAAATCCGTAATTTCGCTCGCGGACGACTCGCCATAAAATTCGTCATACCCGGACATGGAAAAGACTATCCGGATCTCACTCACATCATGTTGAACCTTCGCATACGCGTAAAAAGCAAACGCGGCAAGAGCACATCGGCCGCACCCGACGTCGCGGCAAGAGTAGGACCCATAAATCATTTACTGCATTCCATATTCAATCAAATCGACATGTATTTCAATAAAAAACTCGTGTCGTTACCAAACTTACACTCACCGCGTGTACATCGAGGCGTTATGAAATTATGCTTCCCCCGCAAAAACTTCCCATCTAACCTCTTGCTTATGAAACGAATATTCCCGGTTACATTATTCCCGATGGACGACACGTTAGACTCGTCAAATCCAAATACGGCGCTTGAAAGGTGCGGGCAATACATTTGAGGAAATCATGCGCTAAATCTTATAGGGCACCTTCACTGCGACTTTCAATCAAGATAAATTTTTAATTAACGGAATGGAAGTTAGAATGAGACTCGTACGTTCGAAAGATTCATTTTGCTTTATAGAGAGTAAAACGATATCAAAAATACGTATTTTCGATGCCAGTTTACTCATAAAAAGAGCAAAAATAACCCCGGATGTGTTACTCGCACACGCTAGAATGCTGAATAAAACCATCAAATATCCCTTTACAAGTCGAAGTTAAAACTTACACGATACACGTTGGCGTAGTGGGGAAATCGATAGACAATGCAATAATCGGACAGCTGCTGAAACTAATAGTTAGCTTTGTCGACGATAACAAGGCATTTAACGGCAATAGAAAATTGAGAAAATTAATTTCAAAAATTACGAAATAAATTTCTTTTCGCTGTATGGCATGCAATTCCCAGTAAGCCGTTACAGTCAAATTTTTCGAAAGACGAGCCGCTCTACTCTTGAAGTTTCATTACACATTATTCTTGGGAACTGGTATTCACTTTCTGAATGAGAGTAATTCTATAAATAGAGACGATTACGTCAATAGCTACACTCTTTTCGCTTTCGATCTTACTCCAGATCTATCCGCTAATTATGCAGGGCATTGAAATCTCGTGAAACACGGAAGCTTACGATTAGAAGTGAGATTCGAAAAAGCTCTTTACGTAACTATTAATTGTATCAGTGACATGCTAAGTTTGTAATGTTTTAGAAATCGACTCCTATCGTCATTGTCGACTTTTCCGATTAGTCCTATGGCGAGAAAATTATTTTCTCTCACTACACATTTTTTTCTCATCTAATTGCCCGCAAAATGACGAAAAAGCTTCAGTCTTGCACATGACACCGGCGCAGACATTTCGTGACGTGAAAAGAGTAGCAAAAATTCGAATATCATAATGGATATAATTATCGACATAAAAGATTTTCGCGAAAAACTTATCGAAGAGAACTTTATTCCGAAAGAAGTCACGGTTCTTGCGATTAACGCAACGATCACCGAACACTGGATTATGATGTCATTTTATCCATTTGGTGATTTACTCGAGAGAGTAAGTGTGAAAACAACTAGCTTACAAATTATCACGAAATCAAACGGTTCGACGGAAACGTCAATCCTAAATACTTTACAATACAATTGCGAGACATTACACGCTACGTACAGCTACATCTATAGCAGAGGACAAGAGAAAGTGTCTCACTATTTAAGTAATCTACTCTCTAGAAACGTATATAATCTGGAAGGAATTTCTCCGGCTTTCAAAAATCTATCAGATTTCGAAAAACGTGGATAGCGCTGTACGCATCACGGATTTCGAACCAACGTTGAATCACATTGTGCCTTATGCAATGCTTACAAATTGAAAAGTTGGCTAATTATATGAAACAGCTGCAATTCGAGCTGTTCGAACGATAGTTCCTCAAAAATTTGGCGAGAGCGACGTCGAGAGCAAAAAAACAGACAGCGGAAATTTTACAATTGATTTTAAAAATCAGAATCACTATATAACTCGCAATATCGAAGCGTGGAGAAAAAAGATCGTGACAGAAAAGTCGGACCAAAGCGAGGGCGAACAAGCGACAGACGAGGAGAAAAAAGATCTTCCAAAATTCGTCCTGTTGAGGAACTAATACTAGCGTTTCGCAAACGTCAAATTTTGAGAACTCTACAACGCACGTGATGGCAAAAGAGGTAAATTCTGAATTTGCGCAAACATTTCCTCTCTCACAACGAGACTCCGACAACGAGAAATGAATTCATTGGAAGTTTTAAATTACATCATTTCAGTGACATGCAGGAATCTATCCTGCCGACCGAGGGTGTGGAGGTCGACTGCCATTGTCGCTAACACAGATGATCACAATCGACCTGGCCAGCATTGGGTTACCTTCTACATCGACGAACACAGTACAGGAACATATTTCGATAGTTACGGCTTGCCGCCCTTGGACTCAAGATTCCTCTTATGACTTCGCCGAAACTCCACCATGTATCGCTGGAATACGACGACGCTGCAAGGAATACTTTCTCAAATTTGCGGGTAATACTGCTGTGTATTTCTGTATTTTATGTGTAATAATCTTAACCAGTTATGGGTTATAATCTTAACCAGTTTCTTAGTCTGTTTACCTCTGTTTGTAAACGCAATGACCGATTGATCGTACAGTTATTTCATAAATTTTTTCTTCGTTATAACATAAAAAAATAAATTCTCATGCTATGTCATCATGTTCAGTCGTCTACTCTTTTAAAAAATAAAACAAATATATTTTACATAATATTACTTTTTTTTTTTAAATAAACGTTTTTGATCATGTAAATTTCTTACACCTAATCTCGTCCCCTTTTACATTAATCATCTTTTCTCACGTATTCAAATTTAGATAATGTTCATTAAAAACAAAATATAGAAAAATTTTTCTTTTAAAATAATGTTCAAATCAACGCATCGATTACGACATCGCGTGTCAGCGCGAACTTGTTCATTCCTGTTTTACCTCCTCTTTCTCCTTAGTGAAAGTAAGAGTCTCCCAAAAATACTCGTAAAAGTAGTCGTCATAAATAATAAGAAAAAAATCCGTTCACTAAAACGTCATTATGCCGGAGACATTGAGCTGCTGCAGCAAAAAAATGACCTGCAAAACAAAAAACTGTGCGCTATTCATATTCGTTGCCCGCCTTCCCCCCCCCCCCCTATAATGAAAAAATGTCTCGGTCCTCATTTTCCTTGGTCTCCCAGTATTCATGCCTACCGACACCTCCACTCTTTTCCAGTCACCAGTAGGTGACTATGAACAGAGCCAATCAGCGCGTGGGCAGCCGTGGACCGGGCCAATCAAAAATGCACCATTTAATTACCTCATTACTCACATCCTCACGTCACCGACCAATCAGAGCGTGCCATTTCTCAGACAGGCCAAGCCCCCGGCGCCGGAGGTGGAGTGGTGGAGATTTGTTTTGACGGCTCATGTATTACTACGGGGCATTGTACTTTTGTCTGCTGATATTGAGAGTACAAATAAGTTTCCGCCATTTGACAAAAGACGGCGTCACTAGCAAGCTATGGTTAAAATTGTCTGATGTAAAATGTTATATCGTAAGGTTGGACATCTGTCAATAACATAACATAATCTTGAAATACTAGCGATTTTGTATCAGCATCATATATTTTTTTTTGTGCGAAAATGCCGAGTTTTGAGCCGAATAAGCGTCATTTGCGGGAACTTTTGATTTACTTCTTTAATTTGAAGAAATCTGCAGCTGAGGCTCATCGATTGCTTGTAGAAGCATATGGTGAGGCTGCCTTAAGTGAGAGAAGGCTGTCGTAAGTGGTTTCAAAAGTTTAAGAACGGTGAATTTGACGTCGAAGATAAAGAACGTAGCGGAAGGCCGAAAGTGTACGAAGACGCGGAATTGGAAGCATTATTGGATGAAGATTCGTGTCAAACGCAAAAAGAACTTGCACTTACATTAGGAGCGACTCAACAAGCAATTTCACATCGTTTGAAATCATTGGAAATGATTCAAAAGCAAGGGAATTGGATTCCATATGGACTGAAGCCGAGAAAGTTGAATGCCGATTTTCCATATGTGAAATGCTTGTCAGGCATAAACGAAAGGGTTTTTTGCATCGTATAGTCACTGGTGATGAAAAATGGATCTACTACGATAACCCAAAGAAGAGGAAATCATGGGGATCACCTGGCCATGCTTCAACATCGACAGCCAAGCCGAATATTCATGGAAAAAAACTCATGTTGTGTATTTGGTGGGATCAGTCTTGGTGTCGTGTATTATGAGTTGCTCAAACTGAACGAAACCGTTACTGGGGCTCTCTACCGAACACAATTGATGAGATTGAGCTGAGCACTCAAGGAAAAACGCGTCCACTATTACTCCAGGCATGACAAAATTATTCTCCTGCATGATAATGCTCAATCACATGTTGCAGTGCCGGTCAAAACCTATATGGAAACACTTAATTGAGAAGTTCTATCCCACCCGCCGTATTCACCAGACATTGCCCCTTCCGATTACCATCTATTTCGATCGATGACGCATGGCCTATCTGAGCAGCACTTCACATCATATGAAGATACCAAAAATTGGATCGATAATTGGATAGTTTTAAAAGATGAAGTGTTCTTCCAACGCGGTATCCGTATGCTACCAGAAAGGTAGCTGAGGTGTTAATTTTGATCACGGCATTGTTCTTTTCTCAGAATAGTATCATGTTCTATGAACATTTTTATTATATAAAATCTCACACAGCCCCGCGATCAGTCAGTCTGTCAGTCTGTTAGCCTGTCATTCAGTCTATGTTAGACTTTTATAATAACTAACATTTATAACTTGATTCAGTGTGCAAATGTGATGGATGCCCGCATGCGCTTATTAGCACAAAAAAGAGATCTCAGCTGAGCGACTGAGGATATTGCGAAGGGTTTTTACAATTGAGGCACTCAATAAGGCCTGACGGCCTTACTGTAAATTTGGATAATTAAATTTAACGCGCAATGTATTACATATTTTATGTTTAAACGACTTGCTCTATATATAATATCCTATATTTTATATATTTGCCGTATGTTTTGTATTGTTGACTTGTCAGACGAGTCTTGATGTTTGATGTATGATGAACAGCTTTATAACGTTGAAATGATCATGTAAGTTCAAAAAATTTATTACTTTATATTCTTCTTTGTAATGACTCAATAAATTTACTCTATAATATAGTACCAGGAAGTATGATGTTACATTACTATACTTGGATGATTGCATTTGTCAATAATTTTGAAGCATTGATATGCATCCAAATCAGGATCGAAACGTTTGCGTATTTGATATGTTTATTTGAATAAATTATTTGCACATTGTCACTCAGTATTTACTCGAATAGACATTGATTGATTGTATGGATTTATCTCAACCGAGCTATAATACTTAACCTATTAATTATAATATATACATACATATGTATAAATGAAAATTAAATAAATACATATAAGTTAATTCTGTGTTCAAAATTATTTGCTTTTTTTCTTCATTCCTTCCTTTTTTCCTATCTCAGCGGTATCATATTACGCGTGCGTCATCATCACGCGCGACTATACATACCATCGCCCAATACGAATAATTATATAAGATAAAATAAAATAAAATAAAATATAAAATAAAATATAATAAAATATAATAAAATATAATAAAATGAATTAATAAATAAAATATTTCGTGTGTGAGAAAAGGATAACAACATATAAGAGATGGTAAGTATACATGGTAAGTATATTAAAGTATATATCGCGGTGGTGGCGGCGGGGACCAGCGGCCGGAGGCGGCGGACTGCGCCCGGAGACGGATCATGCCCGGAGGCGGCAATGGGGATCGCGTCCACCGGCCACATTGATCCCGCGCCATGTTTTCACTGCGACGCGGACGCAAGTTTCCGTACACCTCCGCTATGTAATTTCCGGCTACGTAATTTCCCGCACCCGGGACATCCTCGTCCCCCCGCACCGGCATCCCCGCGACATCACCTCCTGTGCCATCATTCACCTCCCCTTCCTCTTGTGACGTCATCCTCCTCGCTTAGTGACGTTACCTCCTGTGACGTCATCCCCCACCCTTTCCCGTCTGCGATGTCATCCCCCTTGCCTAGTGACATCATCCTCCTGTCCCTCACTCCTCCCACCCAGAGCTCTCAGAGATTAGAACCGATCTTGTTTACCTACTCATACATTCTGCAATACATTCTACTTTTTTGTTAATTTTATAACCAAATTACCGTTTTTTTAAACAAAACTAACTTTTTGAGACTATTTTTATGAAAGGCTACATTACCATTCATGTTTCTTTTCGATTCGCTATTATGCAATGTTGCCACATTTTTATTAATAATAACAATGTCCTGAGTAATAAATATTTCATAATTTTGAATCCAAAATCGATTCAACAACATTTTAATGAATATAATTGTCAAGTTTTAAACTTAAATATTCATTATTAATCAAGTAAACCAAGTATAAAATGTAATTGAAATATCACCTTCTCCTCTACTAAATAGTATTAAAAACACATTTACATCTGCAGATATTGATAGAAAAAGATCGAATTTGATTAAGAAAATTAAGATTTTGTATTCGTAGTTGAAAGCAGGAAGGTAGACTTACTAGTGTATAAGCTCTTCTCTCAGGATATATCTCTGTTGAACATATGTAGGAAAAATGGGAACATTAGTCAAGAGCCATTTCCTTTTATTTCTAGTAGTTGCGATATCCTCCAGGTAGACTATCAATGACTGGGATAAAATCTTTGGCAAAGTTCTTAAAAACGAATCGCAAATCGGATGGTAGTTGTTAACAATTAAAATTCATCAAAATCGAATGCATCTAATCTACAAACGTTTCGATTCTTATCGCGTCATCTTTAGTGTCATACAATATAATTGCGTAATTAACTATTCTAAAATATCTTCAATCTTCATCGTATCTATATTATGTCAATTCTTCCAATAATTGAAGCTGGTAAATCATGACAATTAAAAAGTGCTTCATTACAACTGTATACGTCAATAGGTTGTCGTTTTGACTTACAAAAGTCAATAGACACCAATTGCAACAAGTTCACAATATATATCAAAAATTTGAAAAAATTGTTCACTACGAAAAAATTGGTCGCTACGAAAAGGAGATCGTTATGTTTAAAAATTGGGATACTTTGGACTTCTAGTTTTCAGATATAACTTAAGCCTTGAAATAACTAATGTCTATCGACCTTTGTAAATCAAAATTATAACCTAATGATGTGTATAGGCACTTTTGTTGTCAATGTCAATTATTAGCTTTAATTATTGGAAGGATTGACATAATATGGATACGGTGAAGATTTAATATTTTAGAATAGTTACGCAATTATATTGTACGACACTGAAGATGACCCGATAATAGTCGAAACAATTGTAAATTACATGTAGGGGAGACCGGGGTCAATTGAATATAGGAATAAGTAGAATAATCGAGGCTACATTAAAAACAAAACATGCGAGACATGCAAAAACGTGTTTGAGCACGCAGCAACGACTGCTGCTAAATCTGTAACATCTTGTTGCGAACACATCTATGATAGAAGTTATGCCACAATTTTAAAAAATCGTACACCTAATAAATATTTTTATTTTAAAAATTTTTGTTTTACTATCGTATATGATTGTCTGAGATATTTGATTTCTATTTAGATAGTAAGTATAGTTCTTACTTAATAAAGTCTAGATTTTTTTTGTTTATGTATCTCTTACCGTATATTGTTAATGTTTTTAAATGAACGGATGGGTATAGTAGACTAATCATAGCATGGAACTGTATGACTCATTTAGTGACGATAATATTTACTCAAAATTTTATTTCTTTTAAGAGATTTTCCTCAGTAAATATTATAAGTTTAGTTCCCTCATGTCTAATCTTGAAAATTAGACTTATTCAACATGCACGAAATTTTGTAAAAAGAAGTATTGTTTGCCCTGCGAAGCGAATGTTTGTGTTTAAAATATATTTTTATAAAAGTTTTATTAATATGTAGCCAAAGATGTAGCTTAAAATACATTAATCTTTATTTTAATAATCTTAGTCGACCCCGATCCCGGGGCTAATTAAATCAGATGGAATGCATTAGAAAAATGCATTTTTTTCATATTAGTTATCAATTTTCCCTTATTATTAAAATATTATTAGGTAGTCAAATGTATATAGTAACTGGTGTAGAATTCATTTTTTCGATAAGTCTCTTAATTTTATATGTAAAAATTCGAAACTGAAAAATGTGTCTATTAGCCCCGGTCTCTCCTATTAGATTTTGATGAATTTTAATTGTTAACAACTATCATCCGGTTTTCGACTCGTAGTCTTGTATTAGAATTTTTTAATTATTATATTTGAGTCTTAGTTTTTATATTATTGTCTTAAAAAGGAGTTTGGGAGTCAATCCTGAATTTAAAAGGAGCTTTTTTAGCTTTTATCAATATAACGTTAATCAGGGTATTTTAAATCCCAAAGCCTGCAAATCGCTTTGTTTGCAGATGTTGCAATTTAAGGAACAGCTTTCTGTTGCCCTTGAGTTGAAGTACTTAACTTCCATACTCAATCAAAACGCTTGGTAAAAAACCCCGAAAAACGCTTGGTAAATCAAGAGAAGCTGAGGGGGTCCGCCCCCCTCCCTCCCTCCGATGCATCCCCGCAAGAGACATTAGAATGTTGACCAACGAATTACCTCTCTTAATGAGATATTGAAGATGTGTTTTTCTTTTAAGGAATCCAGTCGAATCCAATTAGATTTCAAGACACCTAACCGAGTTTACGCTAGGAATAAGCGAATTGTTAATAGACAGAGGGGGAGGAATCTGAGGAAGGCTTTGTCGGTTGGAAAAGACAGATTTTGATTTAGAGGGAGATACCTCTTGGCTCTTCTTCAATAGATATTGATGCAAATCATCTAAAGAAGACTGAATGGAATTCTGTGCTTTAATCGAATCTTTATTAATAGAAAAAATAAATATATCATCTGCATATTGCAAAATATAGATGTATACAGGATTTAATATCATGTAAGCTCAAATTAAAGAGAGCTGAGAGTGGAACTTCTCTCTCACTTCCATACGAGAATACAAGAGATCCGGATTCAAGTCCCGGCCGAAGTAATATTTTTCGTAATAAATTTATTTAAAGTTTTCAGCTCATTAACATTCTTTTAATATAATACGGATTGAACATCAAAATTTGCTTGTCAATTTAATTTAATTTGTGATGTTAATTTGTTATTCCAGTAGTTTAATTGCGTTTGTAAGTTCGAAAAATCAATTCGGCACGGAGTTTGAATAGCTACAAATGTGATGTAAATGAAAGATCCCTATTATGAAACCCAGTGAATAAATACTAGAAATCTATGGACAGAATTTTAAAAAATAATAGGCCATTTTGAAGGGAATTTAATAAGCTTTAAGATAACGTTAAGATAAAATTTAATTCAAATTCCATTTTTTTTTAAATTAAAGAAATATAAAAAGTGAGCAAAAGTCAACAAATTGCTCCTAATATGAGATGGCCCGATAAATCGATAATAAAACGTAAAGTTACAATTAAAAAACTTTACTTTAAATACGAAGCGCTTAATTTCAGAAATAATAATTGCGTGCCGATTGTTTGTATTTAAGAAACATTAAATAAAGTTTTTTACAATAAGATTAGGAATAAGATCGTTTATGTTAAATACATTACTTTAAATACGAAGCACCACTACGATCCGAATGTCAAGATGTTGAACTATTACGAGGGCAAGGTGAAAAGTAACCGACCTCAACATGAAAACATGAACTATGTACAAAGTTTTTAGTTAAGTACCAAGTGTTATATATCAAATTACTCGTATTAAAAATATCTGTAATTTATACTTTGACCACTTTTCTGAACAATTCATAGCTAAAAAGTTAGAGTCAAAAATATGTTAGCGCTTTTTTTTCAAATCTGCCGCAGCAACTTATAAACCTACCGAGCCTATGTTAACCTGTAGAGAAAAATGGTCAAGGCAGAAATTGTAGTCGCCTTTAATGTGAGCAATATGATATATAACACTTGAATATATACCGAAAAGTTTGACTTCGATGGCGACATCTTCAACAAGTCGTACTTTTTTTCTTAAATTTTCGTTTTTTGCTTTTTTTCTTCTTATGGTTTTTTGGCTATAACTTTTTAGCTGTGAATTGTTTAGCAAAGTGGTCAAAGGAGAAATTATAGATATTTTCAATGCGAGTAATTTGATATATAACATTTGGTATTTAACTAAAAACTTTGTACATAGTTCATGTTTTCATGTTGAGGTCGGTTACTTTTCACCTTGCCCTCGTATATATGTATATTCATTTAAATGAATTAATTTCAGAAATGATAATTGTTGTATCGATATGGTTGTCGAACTTTTAACGCAATCAATCTGAAATATTAATAATCCCCTCAAATTTCCCAAATTTAATCTTAAAAAACTCAATGAAACTTGAAGACATTCAAATTCTAAAATCTTATTTTACAATGACTACAGGCATGATCTATTAGGTGTACCAATAAGTTTTAAAGCGTTTTTAATGAAATTTAATATTTATTTATTTAGAAATGAAAACACATTTAATTATCAAAATAATCTCCATCATTATCTATGACCTTTAGCCATCTTTCAGGCAGCTTGCGAATTCCAGAAGCGAAGAAGGTTTTCGTCTTTCGATGCGATAAAATTATCCACCCATTTTCGCACTTCTTCAAATGCTCGAAAGTGTACACCGGACAAGGCGTTTTGCATTGACCGGAATAAATGATAATCAGAAGGGGCTACGTCTGGGCTATACGTCGGGTGCGGCAGAACTTTCCAACCAAAAGCTAGCAACGTTTCCTTTATAGGTTTATCAACATGAGGCTTAGCGTTGTCATGAAACAATTTCACAGGACGTTTTCCTTTGCCAGTAAATGGACGATTTCGTTCGATTTCTTGATTTAAACGGATCAATTGTTGACTGTAGCGATCACTATTAACCGTTTCATTCGGAGCAGTTCTAATATAGCACACCCTTCATGTTCCACCAGATGCACAGCATAACTTTGCTGCTGTGGATGTTGCGTTTTGGCGTTGATGTAGTGGGTTGTCTTGGATCCACATAATGTTTTCTCTTTTTAGGATTATCGTAAAAAATCCACTTTTCATCACCAGTCACGATTTTCCACAAGAAAGATTTTCTATGCTGTTTATTGTACAGATTTAAACACTTCTCAAGACGATCATTTTTGTTTTTTTCACTTAATGCATGCGGCACCCACTTTCCTTCTTTCAGAATCTTTCCCATCTGCCGTAAATGAATTTAAATATCTTGTTGAGTTACTCCAAGTTGCTGTGCAAGTTCGTTTTGTGTTTGACATGAGTTTTGATCGAGTAATGCTTGCAATTCATTGTTTGTAACCTTCTGAGGAGCACCACTACGTTCTCTATCGCTAACATCAAAATCATCCTCTTTAAATCGCCTAAACCAAAACTCACACATACTTTTGGATACAACATTGACTCCAAGAACAGAACAAATTGATTCACATGCTTTAGCAGCGCTTTTTCCTTGATGAAATTCGTATCGAATGCAGTGTCGAATAAATTGCTTGTCGCTCGCCATTTTAAAATCATTTAATTTTGAAGTTAAATTTCCAATTTTGTAAAGTCAATTATGTTTTTTAATAGTACACATTAAGCGCCACTACATATCAAAAGAGCGCGAAAATATTTGAATTCTAAATTTAAATTATACGTTACACAAAAAACGCTTTAAAATTTATTTGTATACCTAATAATAAACAGTAGAAAATTCATTATTAGATTATGCCTGTAGTATTTTCAATCCAAGAGTAATAAATTCATAGTAGAATCCATAAATAGTGTCTATTAGCAGACACATTGTTATCTCATATTAGGCGACTATTTCATAATAGGGAGTTTTTCATGTACATATATAGTATATAGTGAGAGCAAAATTCATACAAGGAAATATTTTATAAAGAAAAAGGTTTATTTATAAAAAATAAACATTAATTAACAATTTTATATAATGAATGCATTCTGTTCTAACATAAACAAATGAGCTTTGCATGTATCTTAGAAGCTAAAGCTCGCTTTTGATCAATGAATCAAGAACTATAAGTTTCAGTCAATTTCGCCAAAATTCTGTGATTTTATGCGGAGATTGGTTTGCGGAGATGGATTTTATGCCTTTCTTGAATGTACGAATACTTTTTGAGCATTCAAACAATACAATTTTTAATTTTTGTTTATTTTTCAGATGATATATTTTCTATAATTAATACATATCTTTTTGGTATGTGTAATTTTAAGAAACATATAATCTATTTTATTCTTTATGAATAAATTGTTAATTATAACAAGAAATGATCGTCAATTAAATGTCGAAATAATGTCAAATTAGTGAAATCAATTAATGACTTATTTCTCGCTGGATAATATTTACTTTTTAAAAATAAAGTTTTTTATAAAATATTTTATCTGTACGAATACTTTTTGCACTTACTGTATATATAATTCACACTGAATTATTTAAAGTGGTAAAGATCTAACTTCGACCGTTATAAGCTTGAATGCTCTTACTTACACTTAGTATTTGTTGCATTACGGTCTTAATAAAATCATTTATTATTGTTTTATAGCTGAAGCTGTTGCATAGCTCTTTCCATTTAGTTCGCTTTCGTTTGTTTAAAATTCTACTGCAAATTCTTGCTTGTACCTTATATCGCTTGAAATTCTCTAAAAAAGGGATCATTTTATACTTTTTCAAAGCATCCTTTTTATCCTTGATTGCATCTATCGTTTCATCAAGGAGGAGACACATGATTTCTCTTTATAGATTTAAATCTGAGCTTTTTGTATCGTTCCGGAACAAGAGAGAGAATTTGATTTTTGAATTGAGAAAAGTTGTCATAGATTTCTGCTGGATTTGCGGAGAAACAAGAAGTTGTCAATTGTTGTGAAACCTCACTTCGAGCAAAGCTAAGAGCAAGCACATTCTTCTGGTCATGATCTAGTTTGAATTTATAGACAAATCTAGAAGCCTGAGTGATTCGGCCGCCGACAGTTTCTATTGGAAAATGATCACTTCCCATTATGTCCTCCAGTAGCTATGCTGCAGATCAGAGTCAAGGAGCGCGTAACGATTATTAAGTCGATGTTAGATTTTCCACTCCCGGAACAGTGAAAAGAGTAACCCTTTCGTCGTTAAGGATTATTATATTTGATAGGCTGGTTGCCGAGGCTAAAAGGCTCCCTGCAGAATCCATGTAATCGCATCTTCAAAGGGAGTGATGGGCATTAAAGTCTCCTACGAAAATCATTTGTTCGAATGAGTTTAAAGACCAAAAAGCTGTTCCCAAATTTGTGAAGGCGTGGCAACATTTGAATGTCAATTAATAAACATTAATTAATAAGCAAGGCTGAGAATTTAAGTAGAAGGTAATTCGCAATAGTTCAAGCAAGTCATGCTCAAAGGACATGTCGAAAATGTTGTAGGGAAGATGGTTTCCTGTATGATGCAACATATGCTTCTGATTCCAGGAACTGTAATATCCCTCTTAATTAATGAAAACCTTTTAATAGAAAAGTTCGACGAGGGAGATATAGAATGGATTATAAACATCATATTCTCTCATTACATTCATGATGCAAGGCAATTTACTTCTTGCCCTACAACAATTCCATTAGAAAATTTTTAGACTTTTCAAACTGAGTGGGATCATGAATGGAGAAGTGGAATCAGACTGCGAACTCAAAAGTGATGCAGATATTATAAAGATGGACTTGTTCCAGACGACTATTGAGAAAATGCGATAGAGAGTGGATTATTCAATGTATTTAACATAGGAAGCAAGTTGTTAAAAATATTCAAATTATTAACAATGGAAGAGATATCTAGTTCAGTAAATAGTATTTTAATACCGTTTATTAAATCTCTGGCTAATAGGAGAAGAACCGAGGATCAGCTGCTGGGCAAGCTTTGAGATGGGTATGAGTTTGAAAGACTTTCAGAGCTCTTCTGCATATTTTTATATTGTAATACTTTACAAATTTTATTATCATTAAAGCTCTTGAGTAGTCGCGGCGGCCATGTTGGAATCGTGATGTCATAAACAAAAAATGACACGTTGATTTTTCTTGCGTGCCATTTGTAAATAAAGAAAAATTGAATGAAACAAAATGATGAGCTTTAAAATATTTTTAAAAATCGACGAAAACTCCTTTTTTCCCTTGACAGTCAATAAATAGTTGTAAAAGGCATATAAAATGAAGGCTTTTTGAAGAAACATACGATTTAAGAACTGTTGAAAATACTGAAAAATATGCTTTTACGTATAAAATTCCAAGATAACTTGAGTCTTCTTCCATATTTACGATTTTGATAAAATCCAAGATAAGTCAGTTTCAAATAAATACTAATAATGAAATAATAAGAAAAAAAAATTTCGTCAACACATCATTTTTCATGTTTATAAATTCAGCCTATAAATTTATCGTGATGCAGTAATAGTATGAACGCCGTTTGATGCTTTATAATTGCTTGACACATCTTAATACAAATGTACACAAAAATGCACGAAGTATAACATTGTGCATTTTTGTGTACATTGGAACAGAACGTATATGTTGTGCGCTATTTCAATCCGGATAGAGCTAGATTAAATATAACTTTTTCTGCCTATATTAAATAAAAAAAGTAAAAGTGCCAGCCACTCAACGTCCTCAAACCTCATTTATAGTCGCCGCGGTTAGTAACATATAATTTTTACTAGAAAAGCTTACACAGCCGGCTGAGTACAGATGTGTAGTGTTGTGTTGACGAAAATGGGCAATTGGAAAACGCAATTTGTATCGCCGTATGCACAAAAGTGTCTAGGGATATTGTAATTAGAAAGTACTCATTAGTCGGCGGACATAACCGGTAGCTATACACACAAGCGTGTTTGCCTTTGGCGCGTCGAAAGTGAACGAGACCGCGAGTTGTCCTTCTTGCTCTAGTTGTTTTAAGCGACCGAAAATGCTTTCTCGGCAATCTTGGCCACTCAGCATATTAATGACTGCGTTCAGCGGACTCAACAGTTGAACGAATACTCGCTGTTATTGATGTATTCTTTTAAATCATCCAATAAGTATTTTAGATCTGGAATACATCAATAGCGACAAGCGCTCACTCAACTGTTGAGTCCACTGAATGCAGCTTATAAAGGGCGAGAAGCATTTTAAATAACATAAATTTTCATAAATTGTAGTAGTATAATGGTACCCCTAACATTCGGAATAGTATAAATCATATCAAAATGCAACAGTTTACGAGATATTTAATTATTTACGATTTTTCGTGTGGTCGAACTCGTAGAGAAGTTGGAATGAAGTCGAAAGATATAAGGTTGGAACGCAGGAAATACTAAGATTGATTCCTATTTTTTTTTTAACTTTTTTCACAGTCTTTTCCAAAAGTAATCAAGTCAATAATAAACGTATATTAGGTCAAATACATTTTTATATAATTTTAAAAATATTTCATGTATGGGAGTTTTAAAGCAACAACTGTAGAAAAGAAACCCATTTTGTTTTCCAATTAACGAATAAAAAATTATAAAATATGTAGGATTTTCTAGCTCCAGATTGCTAAACAAAAATTAATAAATAGAAAGATTAAAATACACGAGCAACGCTTATTGGATCTTAAAATATAAACGAGTTTATTAAAACATATACATTAAGAATTAAATTAGTTTTTCATCAATAGATTCATAGGAAATGTTTTGACTGTACTAAATCTGCATTAGTCGAATAATAAGAAAAAGAAATCATTATAATTATTATATTATTACGGCTATATTATTATGATTATATGATTATATTATTATTATTATTATTATATGAGTATTATTTTATGATTATATTATTATGATTATATTATTATATTATTATTATGACCATAATAATTTATTATATTGTTATAATTTCTCTTTCTTATTATTCGTATGTGGATTGATGAAGACTTAGTAATAAATGATTTCAAAAATTATATTAGGTGTTGGAATTAATTCGTAGCGTTTTACAAGTGATGGGAAGTACTTTCATTAATGTATTTTTTAATGCTCATGTGAAATAAATAACATTCTTTCATTAAAAAACGCTACGAATTAATTCCAACACCTAATATGAAAATATATTTGACCTAATATACATTTATTATTAATTTTGATTAATTATTTCGGAAAAAAAAATATGAAAAAAGGCAAAAAAGCAGATCTTGGGATCTCCAGCGTTTCGATATATCTTACGAGCTTGACCACATAAATTTCTTGCTACTCGAGATTGATGAAGAAGGTATATAACGCGCATGAAAAATCGTAAATATAATTAAATATTTCGTAAACTGTTGAGTTTTGACATTATTTATATTATTCTGGATTAATGGAAGGGGTATCACTATTACAACAATTTGCGAAAACTTATGTTATTTAGAATGTCTCTCACCACTTATGATACAAGCCGAGCGGCTGAGATTGCCGAGAAAACATTTTCGGTCCCTTGAAACAAGCGACTAGAGCGAGAAGGACGGCTTGCTGTCTCGTTCACTCTTGACGCTCTGAAGGCGAACACATGGTCATAGGCTTGTGTTTGTGTGTGGGGCTACCGGTTTCGCTGATCGTGACCGCCGACTGATTTCTGTGTCGTCACCAAAGTTCTTAGTTAAGTACTCTGTCGAAAACGGCCAATTAAAATCGATTAAATATAATCCGTTTTAATCTGCGGATTAAAAAATAATCGGTTTCAATTTCGGAGAAATCGTAATCGGTTTTAATCACTTTCGCGAATAATTTCGATCCGAATTCATTCTAATCCATATATTCGTTCTAATCCATATATTGTTATCAATCAAAACAGATCCGAATAATCGGATGAATATGTAATCCAAAATAATCCGCTCGAATCGTATACTTTTCTTGTAACGGTTCAATCTATTTCAATTACAGGAACACCGATTCAATTGGTTTTAATTCTATTTACTAGGAAAGACGATATTAATCCGGTGAATTCGAAATTCCTCGATTTCGGGGATGAAAATAAACTCAGATCTAAGGATCTTTAATACACAACTAGGTAATCAAATTTGCCTCTCACCGGCAAAAGTAATAAGATTCAATCAAAAACTTCCCCGATTTTGAAGGCCATATTAAAATCTATTTTAATGCAACGAGGATTAACTTTTTTCGTATCTGCGGTAAAAGTATTCGACTTATACTCGTTTCCACTAAATAACATATGTTATGTTCATAATTAAATATTAAGTATTTTTATCACATGTTTTGTAAGAAAATGGGATATATATATAATATAAATAATTTTGAAATCATTAAAGTTGAAAATGATCCTTTTGCTCGAATTATTTTAGACTAATAGTATTCCTTTGTTTATTGGAGACATGAGAATTTAATTTTTCGTATATTAATTTTAATTATTCAGCTTATTTATACCTAATTGATACAACGAAACATCAATATTTGATGATTTTGATAAACAATGTCACATATTTGTTACGTCCAAACCCTTGGAAATTTGGTCAAGGAGACAATGAGGGAGAGGATATGGAAGGACGGTTAGATTCAATCTCACAGGTATACGCGCAGAGGCGAACACCTGTGAGTACGCACTTTTTCGATCCAGGAATATGGGTCAACGTCCGAAGGGACGCTATGATATCTGTTCCGATGGACAGTGCGAACATCGGTCCTACTTTTTGGGTTAAGGAACTTAATCTTTTTGACCCGGGACCGGACCTCGTGCGATCTCAGGTATTAAAAGGAAGTGAATGCGAGAAGTGATTTCAATAAAAGATATGGAAACTGTAACTACTAAGTTACATTTATTAATAAAAAGAATATAAAAAAAAAATTTTTATACAAAATAAACTTCTCCTTTTTTTTTTATATAAGAATATACTTAATACATTATGGAGGTGCGCGCGCGCGCACGTATGAAACGAACTAGCGTGATTAGCGCAGGTTTTAGTAATTTCCGCACTACCCGCAACAATAGCTTAATTAATAGATGAACTGCACCGAGTTAGCTTGATTTTCGTACTGACCGTAACAATAGATTGTATCGCGAACTTCACTGACGTGGACCGGGTGGTTTAGAATTCCGTACTGACGCTCTGTGCTTCCGCGGGACCTCTATTTATACCCCGAAAAGGGCGTTGTGCCTTTTGTCTAGGATGCAAAAGTTAGTTGCAATGTCACGCGAGATTTACGATTTTTATAGCGTCCTATCGTTGTTAATCCAAAGTACATCGTTAGAACAGTTTTGAGAAGAAAAGAAATGATTTACGTTTTTCTTAAAGAGCCAAGATTGCTCAAAACGGATGACGAATTCTGTTCTCGCAGAAAATATGGCTAGGTAAACAGATGGTTACCATCACAACTAGCACAACTAGTTTTGCGTGCAGAGCAACTGCCATTGTCAGTCGTGAGTCCGATCTTAAATAACGCTATCGTGGGAAGTTATCCCATGCGTTTTATGATTTTTTAAGCGCGACGTGGCGCCTGTTTTCCTAATATGAAATTGTTGGTCAATCTCGGATGACAAAGCCTAGATTTTTACTATTGGGTGACTTCGATGCATTTATAATGTTTTTTGCAATCTTGTCTCTTGTCGGGCCTGCATTAAGATTATTATTCCTTCCGGGTTGATTGGTATTTACGAGTTTTCGCGGAGCCGGTCCCTCTTTTCAATTCTGTCAGACCGTTATCAGAAGGCTCCGTTCGAGTCTCACAGATGCCAAATAGTCGCGACGTGGAGCCAAAGAAAGAATCGTGGCGTCTGTAGGACATAATATATAATATTATATGCTTGAAAAATTATCTGTTGTTAAAATTTAGTCAATTAGTCTTCCGCTAATTATCTTTAGTTATTCACATATAATTTCCTAATTCTAATGGAATGAATATAGTTACATTAATAATAAAAAATTGTGTTAAGAAAATACAATAATATCGTACCTATGTGCAATAACTTTCGTGAGTCTTATAAGGATGTGGTGAATTTGTGAACTTGTGATAACGAATCAAATATTAAAGATTGTATGTTAAACTCACGACAGTAGATTTAAACAATCTCAGTAGAAAAGCTGATGGAGAGGATAACGCTGGAGTTACGTGGGGGAAATATTATTTATTATGCTATATTAAGCAAAGGAAAATATGCTTCGGGTAAACGCTCTGTATCATTTTGTATGTTAATAGCCTTAATTTGTTTTTTTAATAAATATCATTTCAGACATGAGTATTTTTTGAAAACATGGCTCTGAATCTAATAATGAGATATTCTCCCAATCTAATTCATGTCCATATTTCAACTGATGTTCTGATACTACCGTGTATAAGCCTTTGGATCTCTTAATATTCGATTTATGTTCCTTTTTCCTTGTTTTTACTTTCCTTTTCGTCTGGCCTATATATGAAACGTCACAATCGAGACAATTATTTTATATACCACATTACAATGTTCCATATGTCTAACTTATTCTTACCTAATCTAATGACAGACTTTAACGTGTTCATGGGTTTATAGGCAACTTTGAAATCATTCTTTTCCGCCACAGGTTTAAATTTTGCCGAAATTTCGTGCATGTATGATATCCTGCATGTATGATCCTTTTCAAAAATAAAGCTTATAAAAAATGAGAGACGTTCTACCTTGAGCAATGATTCTTTGCCTCGTCTTACGCTGCGTGTGATATGCAAATCGACGTTTCTGATCTCGTCAATAAAAGATTCCGAAAATCAGAATAAGTATTTATCATTTCACTTCGTTTATATTTAATTACTTGGTCGTACAATTCATCATTTTTATCAGTGAACTAGGCCTATTGGGGATATCACTTAAAAAAAAAACGCGTCAAAAATAGCCTCAAGAGTGATGTGGAAAATTATTCAAAATTTATTGGATGTATTCGTTTTGAGCGCTTACCCGTTGCTTCATTCTGTGTTAATTATATAATGAGCGAAAAAAAGATAGAATGAAGTTTACAGTATGAGCGCCCAAAGCGAACGCCCCGTGCACCTCATGTTTTTGAATGTTAGACGCTCCTAAAGAGAGCGGCATTTGGACTGCGCGTGGGGCGAGCGGTGAGAGGAGTAGCGGGAGGCGAAGCCAAACCAATCTTAGCGGATTTAGTTATTCAAGACTTAGAAAAGTACATTCTGTCGAACGTCAACATAGATATTCCAATCTATTATCGATATGTGGACATTTTACTTGCTGTGCCTAACAACCAGATTTATAGAATATTAGATAAATTTAGTTCTTATCATGACAGACTGAGATTCACAGTTGAGCATAATTATGAGGGTACTGTGGATTTTCTTGATGTTAGTTTGAGGATTGTCTGAACACATTCGATAATTATAGGAAACCGACGAACTCGGGATGTTATTTAAATTACAAATCTAACCACCCAATAGAACATAAAAAAGGAGTGATAATTGGGCTTGACAGAATTCTTTTCCTTGCGCATCCGGAATATCATAAGAAAAATATTGAGTTTATGATTAGTGTTCTACTCTCTAATGGCTATCCTTTAGATATAATTTTCTCCACAATTAACAAAAGAATAAAAACATTATCGAGGAAAAAAGACTTATATACGATTACAACCAAGAACATCAATGATTCGAATAATAATAATCCGAAATTATTTCACGATATCATACATGCACGAAATTTCGGTAAAATTTAAACCTGTGGCGGAAAAGAGTGATTCAAAGTTGCCTATAAACCTATGAACACGTTAAAGTCTGTCATTAGATTAGGTAAGAATAAGTTAGACATATGGAACATTGTAATGTGGTATATAAAATAATTGTCTCGATTGTGACGTTTCATATATAGGCCAGATGAAAAGGAAAATAAAAACAAGGAAAAAGGAACATAAATCGAATATTAAGAGATCCAAAGGCTCACGCACGGTAGTATCAGAGCATCAGTTGGAATATGGACATGAATTAGATTGGGAGAATATCTCATTATTAGATTCAGAGCCATGTTTTCAAAAAAGACTCATGTCTGAAATGATACTCATTAAAAAAACAAATTAAGGCTATTAACATACAAAATGATACAGAGCGTTTACCCGAAGCATATTTTCCTTTGCTTAATATAGCATAATAAATAATATTTTCCCCACGTAACTCCAGCGTTACCCTCTCCATCAGCTTTTCTACTGAGATTGTTTATAAATCTACTGTCGTGATCTGAGTTTAACATACAATCTTTAATATTTGATTCGTTATCACAAGTTCACAAATTCACCACATCCTTATAAGACTCACGCAAGTTATTGCACATAGGTACGATATTATTGTATTTTCTTAACACAATTTTTTATTATTAACTATATTCATTGTAACTATATTCATTCCATTAGAATTAGGAAATTATATGTGAATAACTAAAGATGACTAGCGGAAGACTAATTGACTGAATTTCAACAATAAACAATTTTTCAAGAATATAATACGATACAATGTCGAACTCTCATTTAAGGTTTTACTTAGAAAAGATAACTGGTTGTGAACGTTATCATGGTGAATTATTCTTACAAGTTATAACGTGGGACGTCTAACTCTTTGTTGCGTTGATGCGATAATACGTATATTATATGCGAGAATCTGAATAAGTAATTGTGTAAAACTGAAGATGACCTAATTTAAGGTCGAAACATCTATTTATCTAAATGTTACATGTTTAAAATATAAAATATTAGCTGTGAACATCTTGCGTTGTGGTGTGTGCCGTTAAGAAATTTGTTTACCTCTACGATTTTTTTTCTCACAGACTAATCATCCAATCAATACGATTAAAAAACGAAAATATTCGGCCAATCTTAAACGAAAATTTTATTTTATTTTAATCCGTATTGTTATTGACAGTGAAAACTTTATTAGAATGAAGCTCTGAAGGCGTCCGCGGCACGTGAGCTTCAGAGCTTTATTCTATAAAGTTTTCACTGTCAATAACAGTACGGATCAAAATAAAATAAAATTTTCATTATAGTTTATAATTGGCCGAATATTTTCGTTTTTTATTCGAATTGATTGAATCATTTTTAATTTCGAAAATATTGATGTTATCAAAAAAGTCTAAGAGACAAAAAAATGTTCATTTTGATCCAATTAAGCTTAAAGAATTTTTTCAGAATTTTTGTTCAAAGTTTAGATTTTTCAAACAAAAAATTGTAACTTTTTAACGACCACTTAGAAAAAAGTGTATATAGATGCTTTTTCGCAGCTAATATGAGGAATCAAATCCAATCATTTTCAGTCGCTAGAACTTTGATCAGTCAGTTAAGCGACTTTTCGAGGATAAATCGTTCGCCTATAATGTTTGAAATATTTTTTCGTATCTTTTTTATTTCTTCAAAAAATAAACTGTATTTATTAAAATTAAACTTTCTGTATACAAATGTATATACATTCTTTCGTTTGACACATACTAAGTGCATTCAATTTTAGGGTATACCATCTAGTATATTATTTCATTCGTATATTATTTCATATTTTTGTTTCTATTTTTGTTTTGTACTTGTAACGATGAAAATAAAATTTTACAAATAAAAATGCGTACATTGACAATTTAATTTTTACCGAAAAATCGGAGTAATTCTGATTGAATCGAACTATTTTTGTCAGTCACGACAAAATCGGATTTACATTGCATCAATTATTTTAATTTTCAACCGTTAACTGGGAAAAATTCCGACTGAATCGGATATTTTATGCTGATCATGGCAAAATCAGATTCTCGTTACATCAAAACCGATTTCATTATCATCTGCAAAAAATCGGAGAAATTCCGATTAAATAGGATTAGTTTTGTTGATTACGAGAAAATCGGATTATCGTTCTATTAAAATGGATTCCAATATCGTCTACAAAATCGGAGAAATTTCCATTAAATAGGATTATTTTTGCCGGTTGCGAGAAAATCGAATTATCGTTTCATTAAAACGAATTCCAATATCGTCTGTAAAATTGGAGAAATTCCGATTGAATCAAATTACTTTCGTTGGTTACAACAAAATTGGATTCAGGTTGCATTAAATATGATTTCGTTTTCATTCATGGAATAGGGGAATTTATGATTGAAACAGATTCATATGATCCAATTATAATTCATATGAAGCGCATTAAATCCGATTAATTTATTTTCAATCGATTTCAATATGCTATTCTCGGTGCAAGAATCCTAATTGAATTATTTTTGTTTTAAGGGGGTATAACACCTTTGCGGCTTCAAAAAATAAAAAAAATTTTTTATTGGCTTAAATGATACTTTAAGATGTCTAGAATATGATCCCATTAACGCCTAAGCGATCTTGAATTTATTTCACGTCGAAAACAGCTATGTTTGTGTGTTACCTCTAGCGCGGGGAGAGGGCCTCGGGGCGCTCACCGAGCTCGCTGCCTTTCTCTTGTGTTTGTCAAGTATTTCAGGATGAAGTTTTCAAAGCAGTCAAGCCTATCTACGAAGAATTAAGTTCTGACGATTTATTATCCCGCTGTCTTGGCGGGTATACTCAAAATAACAACGAGAGCTTCAACTCTGTGCTGTGGTCTATAGCGCCGAAAGGAATCTACAGCAGCAAGGCGATCGTTGATATTGCTGCAAATATTGCTGTTTGCAATTTCAACGATGGCCTAAAAAGTGTATTGGAAATTATGCAAGTTCTTAACTTAACGATCGGTACTACCTGCTACAACTTTTGCATAAAAACCGATGAACGGCGGATCCGCGCAGCCGAGCGTGCCATGAGCTGCGGAAGCTAAAGCAGCTCGGAGACTTGACATGTCCAATAAAAAGGCCAAAGATGATGAGGACCTTAATTTGGAAGGACAATTGTACGGGCCAGGCATTGCCGATTAAGGTAATAAGCTAATAATTGCAAGATTTCTCGTACCAAAACTTAAAATGCGTTTTCTGAAAAACACTATTTTTCAAGCTGGTGTACACAACGCCCACAATTTTTATCCGATCGACAAAAATCAAATATCTTTATACTCAGCATGGGTGCCTTTATGGTACTACCTAGTCTTTTTTAAAAAGAATCACTAGATTTTTTTTGGCAATCGATTTTATGTCAGATTTTTAGGCGAAAATTCGATTTTTTTTTCAAAGTCGCGCCATTTTCTCAAAAATTGATATTTTTTAAAATCCACTGGTACTACCTTAGCCAAACTATCACAGATTAAGAACCAATTTGTATTTTTGCTTTAGGTCACTCCAGTCAGCCACAATCGTGTACACCAGCAAGACATACGCGACGCTAGCGGCCTCTTTTGACGGCGTTTATTTTATAAACCATGATGATTTTTCAAAAACAAAAAATATGTTCAGTGTCTTTAATATGTAAATAAAAAAGCCCAAAGACCCGATTTTGAATTACGCACTTCTTTGTATGTAAAAAAAAAATCTTGAAAATGAGGTCGATTTTGGCCGTAAAAGGTGTTATACCCCCTTAATCGGCTGTTTTCGGCAGGGTACCCACACAACACTGTTTTTCGACTTACAGTCGATTTTTCTCAATTGGCTTACAGTCGACTATGAAAAATCGATTGTCAGTCGGCTGTTCCCAGTTGACTTAAAGTCAACTTTCAACAGTCGCCTTATAGTCGCCTTATAGCAGTTGATTATTTGCTGATCATTAGTTGACTTCTAAAAATCACAGTCGACTGTTAGTCAACTATAAGTCAATTATAAGTAGACTATATATGTTTTAGTCAACTATAAGTCGCCCGGTATGAGTTTCGACCGCCGTCGCGTGAGGACCACGCGGCAGAGCATTAGCCCGTATTCAAGATTAGTCCAGCGTTACTAGAAGTAGGACTTCGCGGGATCATCCATTTTTTCACTCGAGTTAGAGCGAACTCCAAAGAAGGTCTTTTTTCTGATCAGATCATTCCACGTGTTGTATCTTTAGTTTACATTCCATTTTTTTTCCATTTGTTAACTTATTGAGCATTGATGATCATAAAATATCTTTTATCGCAATGTTTAAATAAGTTAACAAAAAGTGGACATTAATCATTCAAAAGTTGACTATTCGATAACTTGTTAATTTTTTTAGCTTTATTAATAATAGTCGATTGTTTTTGACATTAGGAAGTTCTTACAATAATGTGAATCCAGATACGGTGAACGCTAAAGTAACGTTAGTCTTTTCTTAATTACTTGTTAAGAAGAACATAACCTGATCTTAGCGTTTACTTTATCTGAATAAACGGTATTGCAAAAACTCCCCATTTTCGACGACTATTATTCCACATTCTGTCGACTATTAATCGACTTCGTGTTGTTTGGGCACTCAGGATTAAGAGCCTTAAGGGAATCCTAAAGCCATCTGTATTATCGAATAATCATAATTTTTATGTTAACAATCACTTTTTTCTTCTTTTACAGATTTGGAAATTCTCTTCTAGAATGAAAGTATGCGCATTAATACGTGTCTATGAGGTGGAATTTATACCAAGAACGACAAAAAATTTTTGTTATCCAGTAAGCAAGAAATATTTTGAAACATTTCAACAACGTTGTAATAACGTTACAACGTGGCTATAATGTTGCTAAAATGTTTCAAAATGTTCCTTGCTTACTAGGTAAGATTTCAACTTCGAAATTTTTTGTCGTTCTCGGAATAAATTCCACCTCACAGATACGTATTAATACGTATACTTTAATTCTGAAAAAGGATTTTCGATGTAAAAGAAAAAAAAGGTAATTATTCAAAAAAAGACGACTTTAATTTTGGAAAATCTTTTTTGTTAGACCTTCGATCAATTTCGCAAGCTCAAGATTGTTTGTGCATATGCTTCCGGGAAGGTATCATTTGGTACGTATAATCTATAGAATTTCTGCATTAAGGGAATTATAATCTGAGATAACAACTATAAGAGCTGAAATAAAGTAAATTTTTAATTTTTTCTTCAATTTTCTCGCCAAAGTTAATGTAGCCGGTGTTTTTTTGTGCATACTTTTATTGTGTAAAAGAATTTGGTGATCTATCAAGTCAATTCGAAAAAATTGTCGGTAATTCCTATTAGTTTAAGATACCCTTAATAGAGATTTCATAATTCTGGATATTCCAACTCTTCTCAAATAAGGATGACGGGATGACAAATATTTTTGTAACTATAATTTCAGGATTGAAACCGTTTAATCATATCTTTGTACATAAAATAATAAAAATTTGACATAAATTTATTAGAAATTACCGCAATATATTACCATCTGATGTATAAAGGATAGCGCTACAATAAAATAAGCATGATATTTTCTAAATTTTTTTGATACAGATTTATGCGATTACGATCGATTGCAGAAATTGTGTTTTTGTTTTTTGTTTCGAATATAGTGAGTCTATTGCACAGAAATTTGTATAGAAAAATAAGCATTAATGTCTTGAATAATAGAACAAACATTAAATTCTATGAAATTATGTTGATGAATTATGTTGAATTTTTGTGAGCTGAAGCATTTCATGCTTATTCTTTTATAAAAATTTCTATGCCTTACAGATGAATAATTGAAGATGTTTTTCTGTATTATTTTTCAACATATTCGCTTTTTATTACTTTATATGTATACAGTCCCATTACCTAAAGGGGCTCTGTTTGAATAATTATCCTATTTTATTGAAATGAGTAAGTATAATTACCTTTTTATTTTTTATATGTATGCGCGCGCGTGTGTGTATGTGTATATGTGTGTTTACAATATATATATATATATATATATATATATATATATATATATACCACAATTGTATTATTTTATATAACGCAGTACTATATTGTGTTCACATTATAACTTATAAATCTATAGAATATAGTTATATATTTACAAGAATATTAAACATTAAGTGAAGATATTTAAAAAAATTTATAATTAATATATAAAGAAAAGAATAAAATCAGATGGAATAAGTAACTGTTAGTGAGATACATCACCTAATAGAAAATCTGCATTAAAGATTGCAAAATTACTGATAATATAAACGTATTTTGCTTTTATACATAAAAATGTTTTATATATTGGGTCATTTAAAAAGTATCCGCGGATTTTTCATTCAAAAATTGAACAAAAAATCGCGGATACTTTTTAAATGACCTAATATATATATATATATATATATATATATATATATATACACATATATATATATATATATATATATTATATCGATTTATTTCAAGGCCTACGTTACAAGTGCATTTCAATCAGAGGACATGAATATGTTATTATTTGATCTTTGCAATTTAAATATGTATATATGTATATATAAATGTATTTTTTAATTGCAAAAATCATATTTCGCATAATATTCTGCAACTTGTTTTATTGTGATGGCACAGATTTTCCATGTTTATCGAATTCTGCACAGATACAGCGACATATCTTTTTTTATTTGAAAATTTCGCATCTGAAAATTTTGAATTAATCTCCATGACCTATTAAAGTGAGAGGACTATTTGCATTAGCAGCAGTACCTATATCAGCCATAATCATATAAGCAATACATTCTTAAAAAAAGCAAGAAAACAAAGTAGAGGTATAATTAATAAAAAAATAGAAAAAATTTTATATGATGTAGTATTAATGTGTTTAAAAAATATTAAATTCGCACATCACCGTCAAAATCATTCTGTGTCACAATCTTTTGTATGAAATTTTATATATAAATACTGTACTGTATTATTCATTGGTTGTTATAATATCAATATAAAAATAAATTACGTAATTAAATCCTTTATTTGTATGGGCCTAATCTAATATGCTATTTAATTTTTAGAATTGTTAATAATTTTATAATATATTTGTTAGTGAAAACAGTATTATTATTGTATGATTATGGATGCTTTGTGCACCTTTATCAGTAAATTGTTTATCTATATTGTATGAACATAGACAGAATAATACTTTTGCGGAATAATTTTTTGTGAAATACAAGAATCAAAATGAAATTAGGACTATATAAAATAAGTGAAATTTCACTCACTCATAGAAAAAAATGATATTTGGGATACAACATCCAGAGATAAAAATGACTAAAATTATAATTTTCTACTTTAGAAATTTATACACGTAATGTATTATAATTATGTATGTGTGTGTGTGTGTGTGTGTGTGTGTGTGTGTGTGTGTGTGTGTGTGTGTGTGTGTGTGGTGCGCAAGTGCATGCGTGTGCGTGTATACATGTCTCATATTAACATTAACACCGAAATATCTCAAAAATTATAAAATATACAAAAAAATGTTTCAGACAAAAATCGTAGGATTAAAAAGTCTATTTACTGATCATATCCGTTTGACATTGAATGACATTGCCAAGATTAGGACGAGATCACTTTGCATTTTTTAAACAGAACCTTCTAGATTTTGTTATTATAAGATATTATTATAGCTCTTCCTGAGACTTTTCCAAAACACTATAGTTTAATTCACTTTGGATCAACTGTTTTGAAGTTATCGAGATTTATTATATCTACTCGATATAAGCCATCCTGTCGTCTTTAACAATCGCATAAAGTTTCGATTACCACCATTGCCCACGCTGTGTATTGTCAGCGACAAATATCGCTGTACACGGAACGCTATGGCGAAAGCACTTGTTGTTTTAGAAAGTTGTGTAAAGGCAAGCTTTCTGCATGTTTCTATTACAACTTCTCTTTCGATCTAAATTAGACTCATATAACTTTGCTAGATATAAAGTATTTTATATGTACCGCATGTCTTTTTGTCAGAAATTTAAAAAAAATGATGAACTTTATTCGTGTCACACAAAATAAAAATTCTTAGAATTCTATTACATACATGTATGTATAGTTCTACATACAATAAAATATATAGTCCTCGAAAATAAGATTTTTCAGCGTCAATTATGTCAGCTACATCAGGTATGTTAATTATTGCTGGGCAGTTGCAGTGAAGTTTTTTAGTTTTTTATTAGTTTTGTTTCAACTCAGATTCTGATTTCTTGTACTTAAAGAATGGCGAATTATACATCAAATAAAGTAGTGAGTATCCTGTTAACTCTTGGCTAACTAATGCAACAGGAATTACAGACGTTCTTTCCATCGTTATGCTGAGTTATATCCTAATCGTTGCCATCCGAGTGTTAAGCAAATGATAAATATTGAAAGAAATACATTGCTCGCAGAAATACATTATTCGCCAGAGAAACAGGCTTCTAAACAATAATGATCCTAAACTCCTCGCAATTTTGGGCATAGTTTATTTCAATCCACGTCAATACTCGATAAGTAGAACATGAATTAGGAATCCCTCAGCTCATTAAATGTTACAATCCGTACCATTCGTATCACATCAATCTGAAATAAGAATTAAGCGAAGATTATTGCAAACTGAGAATTCAATTTTGTAGATGGGCACGATGCATTGAAGCAGAATCCAAATTTCTTTTAAAATGTCTATTTCAATGACGAAGCTATATTTCATAGCAATGACAATCTCAATAGACACAATATTATTATTGGTCACCAGTAAATCCTCACTTACCGATACCGATAGGTGGTCAATCAGCATCATTGGAATCTCCACGTTTGAATTGGCATATGTAATGGTCAAATTATTCGATCGCATTTTCTAAACATACAATTAATTGTCTAATTTACTTAGACTTTTTTCAAAATTATTTAACAGGATATCTTCAGAACATTCCATTGGATATCCTCTAAAGATTTTGGTTTCAACAGAATGGAATTTGGATCCAAGCACATTATTCTCGAGATGTTCAAATTTTCTTAGATCAGCAATATTCAAATCATTGGATAGATCTAGGAGAATCAGTAGCCTCTAAGATTACCGAATCTAAATCTTCTTGCTTACTATTTATAGGGATGTGTGAAAGATACTGTGTATCAGGAAGTATCAACCACGAGATTAGATATAATGGAAAGAGTCAGAAGAGCCTGTCGAAGCGATAATGCTGCAAATATTCAAAGGAGTCCTACAAAACTGTAGACGCAGAATGTACTTGGAAAATTTTAACAGTGCACACTTTGAACACTTAATTCAAATAGTGATGACAATTAGGCAAAATTCTTTAATCTTCCGATTTTGCTTTCATTAGCTAGATCATCTTTTGATCTTGCCTTAGCTAGTCGAATTATCTCTCGATCTTCATTAACTAAATCAACTATCGATCTTTATTGGCTAGACATCTTACTATAAATTTCGATAACTTCACGACTGACCCAAAATGAATTAAATTAGTATTTTGGAAAGATCTCAGAAAGAGCTACAATAATATGCAATAAAATCTAGGAGGTTCTATTTAAAAAATTTAAAGTGACCTTGTCCTGATCTTGGCAACATCGTCTAATATCAAACGGATATAATCAGTGATTTTTTTAAATCCTACAACTTTTGTTTGGAACATTTTCCCGTATCTTTTATAATTTTCGAGATATTTCGATGTCAAAGTTAAATGGGGCATCCTGTATATATGTATACAATGCGTAACGTTCAGAAATCGGCCTGAACGTGTAGTGACGCCTACTGTTCCTCTCACCTCTCGAGTCGTAATGGTCAAGCCACCATTCGCGCGCGTAACGCTGAGCACTACACACTTCAGGCCGGGATCAGAAACTCGACACGTTTACGCCATTGATTTTGGATAATGCTAAGTATGGGTAGAAAAGCTTTCCAGATAACCATGAAAAGGTTGATGATAAAAATGGACTGATTAGTTACAAGATAACAGACGTCAAATGCGTCCATTTGCTAATATATATCACTTGATTTCGATAATTCGTGCAATAATAAAACGTTTCCGATAATTTAAAGTAAATATGAAATAGGCCGAAAACCGGCCTTATGGAGAATTCTCCTTAACAAAATTTTTTAATAAAGAATTAAGACTCTTGAATTTTTAAATAGCATCCTATAATTTTTTTTATAATATTGTATAATATTGTGAGTCTTCAAGACGAATTCAACGCATTATGTCGAAAATGTCACTTTCATGACGTTTTATTGATTTTATTGACATCAATATACAAAATTATTTGTAATAGCAGTACTTATAGTTCTGACTAGAAATGTACGTAGGATCTTTCTTAGCCTATAATAGTTAAAAAATATCTTCAAGATAACATTGGAAATCGTGTTATGAGTATATGTGGATCAGTCCAATAACAGTCAAATTTTCCAGATTTATCTTCGATGGATTTTTTCTTATCGGGGACATTTGAAATTTTTTATTATATCAAACACTTTTTTATATCCTTTATATTTTTTATATTGAAATAATATTTAAGATTTCCGAGAAAGAATAATTATAGATTGTAACTTTCAAATCAAAATAGTATAATAACTGCTATGCATAGAGTATTTTCTATTTGGTGATACAAGTCGATGCAAGTGTCTTTCTATTTTTGTTACTCTTTGAACATTAAGAAAGATAAAATGATGATTTATATCGATTTGTGTAACTAAATGGAAAGTATCCATAATTGTTAAAAAAGGTAGAATATTGTGTTGCAGAAGGAGGCAAGCAATTTGAACATAGACAAAAATAAAAAAAAATTGATTATCTGATGTTAAAAAATCAATAAAATTTATTCACATAAATAACAATTTTTCATTATTAATGGATACTTATGATATATGTATATTATGTCTTTATAATACTTTATGTAGAAAATTAATAAAACTTCAAAGGTGACACTCTCGATAGTGCGTTGCTTGAATTCGTTTTGAAAACCTACAGTATCATGGAAAAATTGTATGCTATTAAAAAAATTCAAAATAATCTTAATTTTTTAATTTAAAGATCTCTCCATAAAAATTAAGATAACGACATTGGTTTAGGAGGAGATATAGTAAATAAAAGTTCTATAATATATAGAGAATAACATTTACGACTCTCATCTCCCCCCTGCCAAGGGATAAGAGTCGCTTTGCGCGGAAATCGGGCGCCCTGAAGCAGGGGAAGGAGGTAGAGTAAAAGTCGCTTCGCGTGGAAAGTGCTATGACTTTATTATGAAACTTTAATTTATTATATCTTCTAAACCAATGCCATCCCCCACTTAATTCTTGTAGGGAATCATTCACTCTCCCCTACAACATATCTAAAGGACATTTAAATTGGTGAAGTGACACCTAAAATTGGAAATTTATCAAAAATTTTTTCGACCCACTTTAAATGAGTCAAATATTTCGAAAAATATGAAAGATACGAAAAAAAGTTTCACATAAAAGTCTGAAGGAACAGATAATGGTAAAATTAATTTAAAAAAATATATATTTAAGGTCATATAAACGATATCGTCACTTTTTGAAACAGAATTATGATTTTTTATAATATAATATGATTCTTCTGATTATTTCGCACATAAATGTATTAATATAAAACTATCAAAAACTCAATAGTATATGAGAGATATTTTATAATTTATACTGATACATTTTGACAAAATGTTAAATATCTTGTAAATTATTAATTTTTTGTAATTGCCTTATACCTTAATATTTTTATGGATAAAATAATGAAATGAATTTATTGGTGTAAAGAAAATAAGAAATATATCAAGCGGACTATACTTCCATGTGGTGCATCCTGAGTAATACCCGAATAATCCAAAATTATCATTAAAAAGCTATGAAAAATAAAGATTATTATTTTGGCTAATTAATGGTCGTGAACATATAGGAATGTAAGCAGAAAGAAAGTGATTCAGACTCGCGGTGTTCGAAAAAATATAATTTACTCAACGCTCTGAATTTACAGGATTTTTTTTCATGGGAACAGTTGATCGAATGCAAAGTTTCTATCCTCTCGAGATCGTTTGCATCTTCTCTCTTTCATTTGAGAGCTTCCTTCGTACACGTTATTTCCGCAGGTCGTTATTATTTATCATTAGATTTACAGTTATGATTTTAAATAAGAACGTTTTTTATTACATTTTAGATTTGCTGCAGCCATTTAGATATCGAAAATTAGGAATTGAGTATAACAATTACATTTATTTTACATGTGTGTCAAGTTATAAAGAAAAAAACTATTCAAGAAGCGTCACTCGAAATCGGAGAATAGAATACATTTAAACACTTACTGTCTTCGCAGATATTAACTGTGTTTATCGATAATGTTGCGTATGAGCTGTATATATATATATATATATATATATACATGTGTGTGTGTGTGTGTGTATGCGTATATTGCAAGTTTGTATGTTGAAATCTCTGCGAAATCGTCGAATTCAAGAGTGTGATGATATAATAATCGCAATATTATGATTACGATTACAAATAAATAACTATAATATTCTTGAGGTTTCCACAGATGCATATAAAAATTATGCGTTTCACGAGTTTTCTCCGTGTTCAGATCCATTTTTGGAATGTCAACATTTCATGAACCTTGCAGTCCTCGCCTTCATTAGGGCGAGAAGCAGCCTAATACTGAGCTGTTCCTTTGAGCCGTTCCCTTTATATTACGCTGCTTGTTGGTGGTGGGGGGGGGGGCGAAGAAAAGAATTGTGGGAGGGGGGGGGGAGAGGAAAAAATCGGTCGGTCTTCAATAATTGGGAAAATGGTCTTTCATATTTTATTTATGTAGCCATTATCTCTATTTAGATCATTAGGATGTTTTTGTATCTCTATGGCTTCTCTATACTTTCTTGGAAAGTATGATGTAATGTTGTGGCTATTGTGATCATTTTTTTCAAACAGTATTTGATGTCCTATTTCAATGTTATGTTCTAATAATGCCAACTGCATAGCGTATTTTAGCCTGATCCTACATTGGTGTTCTTTTATCCATAGGTTAACGATTCTCCCGGTTTCTCCAATACTTGCTCGCAGGAACAAGATATTTTATAACTCCTGCGAAGCTGAGTGGAAGTCTTTAGGATTTCTTAAGATTTGTCCTATCTTTTTAAGTGATTCGAAGATAGTTCAGATATTATGTTTGTTTAATATCTTGTCAATCCGATCTGTTATTCCTTTAACATATGAGAATGGATAGGATCCTTTTATCTGATTGTGTGTCAGGGACCGTTATATTGTTTACATATTACATGATTATTTTGGTTATGTCTTTTGTGTCGTGTCCGTTTTTCTGTAAGGCTTTAGGTGGTTGAGTTCTGTCTGTAAATGTTCTTTGTCAGAGAACCTGAAAGCTCTATGTATAAGTGAGTTGATTGCTGACTTTTTGTGCTGGGTGGTGGTGGTGGTGGGCGACTCGGCATGTAGATATCTATCTGTATGTGTTGATTTTCTGTACACTTGATGGCCTAAGGTACTATCAGCTTTCTTAGAGATAAGAATCTAGGAAGTATCAGTAGCAGACTGCTTTTCGCTCTGAAGTGAACTGCAAGGTACACGAAACGTTGGCATTCCAAGAATAGATCTGGACACGGGGAGAAATCCCGCGAAACGCATAATTTTTAAATAAATAATGATTTTTAAAATATAAAAGTAGCTATAATTCGGAAACAACTGACTTTCGAATCTATATAGCCTCTTTTATTTTCCTTGGAATTCGAATTACTCAAGAAATAATAGTGCGAGTGAGTTCCAGACACCCAATATATATATATATAGTCTGCCTCATTTTAATCACTGTATTCAAATTTTTCTGGAACTATGCAAGATATCGAAATTCTATTTTTACGATGTTATGGTCGAAGGTGACATATTTTGATTAACCATTAGGTTCGACCTTGAGTGAAAGCATTAAGGCCAAATGAAGATCGATTTCATTTTAACAAATGATAACCTAATTTTTTAAATATCTACGTTCATAGCTGTATTCATTACGAGCTTATATCAAATGCTTATTCACAATAATCGCCTTCGTGCATGTTTGAACTGCTGTTACGAATGATTACGCCCTGTCTACGAATGCAGAGGCAATACAATGTCTAAATAACCGCGACACATTTGATAGGGTTGTCGGCGAAATGTTTTGACAGGCCGTTGTAATTCGCGCTTTCAACTTATTGGTGTTAGGGACCTAATCAATAATGTGTATTGTGTCGATTCATATAGCCTACATTAGATTAGTTACTACGTTTATACGGCTAATAATAATAACATCGATGTTATAACTTCGAAGTAAATCAAGCCATGTAAACGTAGTCATTGTTTATATCCTTGACTATTTTTTTCTGTGTTTCCTAGAATCGATTTTTTCTTGAGATCATACTTATCATATTTACTAACTGAAAACAACAGCTTACACAGCCGACTAGTAGTCCTTGGACTGATTGTGAGTACGGATGTATACAGTTGTGTCGATGATTACAGTGATGATTACAATTGGAATGCAATTTGTGTCCCCCGTGTGCATGAAAATGTCTAAAGATATTGCAATTGGGAAGCATTTTTTTTTTGTATTTTCTAAATTTGACTTTTATTTCGTTTATCGGTGTCTATCTTCGTTCATTTTGAATTTTACAATGGTAGATTACATCAACTGAAATAGTGGATATGTCGCTAATTTTAGGCAAATGTCACGAAAATATTAGGACCGGCACGCATTTGAATCGCAATTATCTTAATAGACATTATCCAAATGACACAGTAATTAGAAATTGCATAATAAGAATGATAAAATCTAATTCACAGAATTCGTATACCATCAGAATCGTATGAAATTACCGACTCATAGTTTTAGATTCTGTTGATATAGAGCTTATAATAAGTATACTTATAATAAGTATTCGCAGAATTATATCGTGTACGGTATTCTACGATCAACTGTTTCACGAATATTGAAAAGATATAAGTTTCACCTTTATCATTAATGATTTAGTGCAAGCACTAACATCAAACGATTTCGAAAACAGATTCTGTAATTGGGCTCAACGCAAAATGCGGGATGGTAACTTTTTCTCATCTGTGTTGTTTTCTAATGAAGTAACTTTTACTAATATAGATCATGTGAATCGACGCAATTCACATTATTGGTCAGAAAGAAATCCTCATTGATACGATCTTATACTACACCAAAGGTCATGATCAGTGAATGTTTGATGTGGTATTGTATTGGATAAATCATCGGTTTTCATTTTTTCAATGATACTGTTACGGATATTTACAACGAGTTTCTGGAACAAAAGTTGCCAGAACTATTAGAAAACGTCAATCTATTAATTCAGCAAAAATTGTAGTTTTAACAATATTATATATTGCGAAAGATCGATAATCCTGATGAATTGATAGTGCGAACTATAACAGCCTGTCAAAACATTTCGCCGACAACTTATTAAATATGTCGCGATCATTTAGACATTGTATTGCTTCTGCATTCGTAATCAGAGATGGCAGTTCAAACATGCACGATTATTGTAAGTAAACATTTGATTTTTGTAAGTAACCATTTTATTTTTAATGTGCTTGAGTCATAATGCGTTGAGTTCGTAATAAGTACAGCTACAAACGTATTTAAAAAATTAAGTTGTCATTTATTAAAATGAACTTTAATTCTTTTGATTTTAATTCTTTAACTTTAATGCTTTCACTCTTGTTAATTATCAATAATATGTACTCCCTCGACCACAGTTCAGATATGCTTAATCCATTTCACATAACATTGTAAAAATAGGATTTCGATATCTTGCATAGTTCGGAAAATTTAAAGTGTTTTGATTAAAATGGAATAACCTGTATATATGTATACATATATATATATATATTGTGATATCCCACAATGGATGTTCCACAATTTTTTGTCAAGCGCTTTTGTTTTAGATAGAGCGGACTAAACTGAATCAAAAAATCCTCTATATTTTGCAATTTTCGCAATACGGTTAACTAAATGTTATTAATTACAAAAAATTGTCGAATATTGGCCTTCAATAATTTTTTGCACAAATACTTTACAGAAAACGTATAAAAAAAAGAGCATAAAAAAATCACTGCATAAGTTATAGTTTGTGATATTTAACTATCATTACACTAATTAAAACATTAGACGTTTCAAATAACAACAAACAATGTCACGACAAATTTCCATCTGTGCAAAAGATGTGCTTGAGATTCATCATTATATTTTTTGCTGTGAAACAGATAACGATTCTATGCTTACATATTTCGATTGGAAGATATTAGTGATACACAAATTTGTTAAATTAGAATCTAGAAATTCTCGTTCTACACTTTTCGTGATATGACAATTGGCGATGTAACATTATTGTACCTACACACACACACGCACACGCACGCACGCGCGCGCGCGCACACACACACACACGCGCACACACACACACGCACGCACGCACGCACGCACACACACACGCACACACACACGCGCACATACACACACACACACTAAGTGTTCCCTTAACTCGAGCATTCAAAATATTTCTGTTGTTTAATGGAAGGACCCCATTTGCCTACAAATCCATTGCCTACAATACTGTTTGCTTACACCTCATTCGTCTACAGATCGATTGCCTACATGTATTATGCTTATAGCTCAATTGTCTACATGCATTTTTGCGTAACTAATATAAAATTAAAAAACGAAGATACGTTTGTACATATGTATTATTGCTTACAGATCGATATAATTTAAGTGCCTGTAGGCAATCAATTTGTAAGCAATAATATATGTAGGCAATCGATCTGTAGACAAACGATGCTGTAAACAATCAATTTGTAGACCAAAGGAGCTCTCTTTGGTAATAATATAAAAAGAAAAGTAAAAGTAAATAAAATTAAAAAGAAAAAATTGTATGTTTTTGAAAGAAATAATATTATGATAAGCAAAGAATTTTTCTCAGGGTTATATTTTTTGAAATATTAAGATCATTGTCATTTTTCGAAGTAGAATTATATGATATTTTACGTAATATAATTTCTCTAATTATTCTGTAGATGAAAGTATTAAGGCACAGTTATAAAAAATCAATAGTTCAGATATTTTTCATACTTTAGCACACATGCACATTTTGACAGAATATAAAATACCTCGTAAATTACTCATTTTTTAAATAATCATATCTTAATACCTTTATGCACAGAATAATAAGATAAATCAACCTAAAAAAAATTTCTTAAAAAAGGAAAAAAATATTAAAAGTTAAGTAAAAATGATATTGAATATTACATTCCTTTTAATAAAAAACGCATACGAAATAAATGTAATTTACAATATATATATATATATATATATATATATATATATATATATATATATATATATATATATATATATTGGGTCATCTAAAAAGTATCCGCGGTTTTTTGTCACTAGATGGTGTTGATGGTCAATATATATATATATACCAATATATTGTACAATAAACAAGTATTTCATAATGCGAGAGACATAAGATAAATTGAAAATGACTAAAATGATCAACTAAATTATATTGAAGAAAAAATTTGGCATATGGCGTCGCCCGACGTCGTTTGGCGTCGTCATCGTCGCCATCGCCGTTGTCCCCATCCGGCGTCGTTTAAAATTACTAGATTTATAAAGTACCGCAAACTTGCCTCTATCCTGATGCAAGACGCGACTATTTTAAACTTATGTACTTCTATGAATGTTTACTTGAGAAAATAAAGCCGTAAAATATGTGAATAATTTTTGTTTATAATTAGTTTATTTATAAATAATATGTATGGAATGTAAGGAATATGTACGAACATTTAATTGATATATTCTTTGATCTAATATGGGCTTATTTGTCGTTAAGATTTTAGTGCATAAAAGTACATAAAGATACATGTAAATACAGTATTTTCAAAGATGAAAATACACGTATAATAATCTCAAAAGTCTTGGATGTCTTAAACATTCTTGAAAAATTACTCGATCGGAGTGGACGTTTTCATCTACCCTATACCATAAGCGCAAAATATTCCTGGAATATTATATCGATATTATTTAAAATATTAGGTGTTGGAATTAATTCGTAGCGTTTTTTAATGAAAGAATGTTATTTATTTCACATGAGCATTAAAAAATACATTAATGAAAGTACTTCCCATCACTTGTAAAACGCTACGAATTAATTCCAACACCTAATAAATTAAAATAAATTATAATATTTCGAGAATATCATATAATATTTTCTAACGTTACGAGAATATTCTATAGAAGTTATGTCCACTTATGTAATAATCTTATATTATATTCTTAATATCTCTGAAATATTATTTATATTAAAATATTTATTATATTTAAATATTAATTATTTTTAATTTAGTGCAATTTAAATTTACTATCCAGTAACAAAAAGTTCTTATTAGTCTATGTTGCATCTTGTGCTAAAAAATGTTTTGACGTGATTTTAAGTACATATCCAGTTTTACAACTGCACGCTAAAATCATTTTTAGTTTTTAAACATATACTTATATTGAACAATTTTAAGTAAACTTATATTGAACAAATTAAAGTAAATCTTATAATACTTTTTAATGTTTATACAATATTACAATAACATTAAATAATGTTTCTTTTAATAATCATATAATATTATCAGGAGTGGATATATAATCATTTACTTATATTTCAAGAATATTATTTAATATTATATAATTTTAATAAAATATTCTTTGCAATGTTACATTTAATATTCTAAAAATGTACCTTAAAATATTATTTAATATTAAATAATATTATGCGCCTATAGGGTAGCAATCTAAGTGTACATGAAATCACATAAAATGATATAAATCGTGCACATATGTAGTGCAGTTCCGTTATATTGACATAAAACTGAGAAAGCTTTGCGGTACTTTATAAATTTAGTGACTTTAGCATCGTTGCTCTCATCCGACGTCGTCGTCATCTCTCTCTTTCTCTCTTCCTCCCTCCCACCTTCCTCCCTATCTCTCTGTTTGTCTTATGTATATCGATAATTATTACATATATATGCATTAATGTTCACTTATATTGCTCTCTAATTTTAATGTAATATTACTTAAATAAAACCATTGTAAAAAGCGGTTTAATGGACAAGACGCATGTATGTGTCACAATGTGAAAAAAATCTGAAAATCTTATATGGTTCCTTCTCGGAACTCAATCTCTAGATTTCGACATATGCACCAATTTTATTCGGACTAGTCGCAATCGAAAGACACTAATAATATTATATAATAAAAGTGTTTTTAGATTTTTGATTGTGATTTTAGTTTGAGTAATTTTAAACTTCTTTCTAAAGTTTATTGATGTCAAAACTTCAAATAAAGCTAGTGATAGCGTTACGAATTGACAACGGCACGAACATATATGTTCATACGTTAAACAGCCCGTTTTATATTTTTATGCATTGGACATTGCGACGCTTGATTATGTAAAAAAAAACACATAATTTTGTTTTTAAAAAAATTATGTAATTCGCAATATGCACCCGCATATATTTTTTTTAAAAAAGGAACTATGTGTTTTCTTAATACTAATAATATTATAGACATATAAGAAGATAGATCCTAACATTAGCTATTATTATGTATACCTGGGTTGGGGGCAGAATGATGCGAGAGGTAAAATGTCGGGGTAAATCTTTTTTCTTTGTGCATCTTGACCGTAAACTTATTTTGGTAACACTCAAAATAATCAATATTATTAGACGGGTTTTTGGCGCGACGGTGAGACAACGAACACAATAGTGCAGCCAATGTAAGAAAAACGCTTTAAGAGCGCCGAAAAGGAGCAATTAAGAAATATAAAATTAAGGAATTCCAATTTTTGTGGCTAGATGAGAATATTTTTAAGGGATGGTTAGCTTTTTACTCGCATCAAGAAAATAAAACATTATGTATACTGCATACAAAAAGTTTATCAGATGTTAAATTAGATTTGATTCAGTACTCACAAACGAGTAAACATATTAAAAACATAAAAAAATCAATTGATCCGATTAATAACAATAATAAATTAATAAAATTTGTCATAAAGATAAGCTCAAATAAGTCGAAATTAAAATAGCATTTTATGCTGAATACTGCTTTTTATATCGTAGATCATTTAATTCTATTATTGAAGGATATTTGTATAGATCCTGAAGTTGTACAAGATTTTACATTAGGCCGACTTAAATGCACAAATGTCTAGTTGTATATGTAAAATATAAAAAATATATTAATTTTTCAAAAAATTTTTAAAGCAAGAACTAATAAACTCCTGTTTACTCGATTGTAATGGATACGTTACTGAAGCTACATTCGGTGCGCATGCGCCAAAAACCTGTCCCATCTAACATTAAAAATTCCACCTTCCTCATCAATTTTGATAAAATTAGGCTCATTCAATGCGTTTTTGTATGAAATGAATAAATCTAGCAAAAAAGTATCGCTCTGCTCCGAGATATTAATCGTTGAAGTTAACGACTATTCAGATTAGAAAATCCATCACATCGATGGCATAAAGGAATATGAGAATGCGTAAGTGAGGCTAGAATAAATATTTTCTGCTTTAATTTCATTATATTCGGTGAGAAAAGTAGAATTCTTAAGTATTACCTTTATTTTAATATCTTTTTTTTTTCAGTGATATAAATGTCAACTGATGTCAAGATGCGCGCACAGAGGACAGCCCTGATGTTTTGCTTCTCGCACCGTTTCTGCCAAACTCAGCACATACCATAGAAAAATATATGGATGCTGGATCTTATATGTCTATGATAATTGATTAATTTCAATGTTCTATGTAAAAAAGTATTAAAGTATAGTCATCAAAGAACGTTTGATTTACGAGATATTTATATTTCAAAATGTGCAAAACAAAATATTAAATATCTTATAAATTATCGATTATTTGATAACTCTCTCAATACTTTCATATGCAAAGTAATTAAAGGAATCATATTATAATACAAAAATCATGTAATTTCATTTTAAAAAATGGCAATGACCTTAAAAAAATTTTTTGCTCATCATCCCTTACGGAAAAGAATGATTGGTCAGATATTGTAATCCGTGTAATATAAATACTACAAAAATCACACAAAAGTATTACAGTAACTACATGTAAATATTACAGGCAGTTGTGTGATATTTCCGCATTGTAATCGATGGATTACAAGAAAAGTAGTAAAGGCCATCCACAATGGACAGTAACTGAAGTTATAAGGCTGTAAGACACATCAAAAGTAAATTGATTTTCTGCTATAATAGGACACAGAGTAAATCCGTAAACAATAAGAGAGTACGTAGGAAATGGATTTCACCCATTCACACTTACAGATTTACTTTACGCTCTATTACACTTGCTCTCGACGTGTCTCACAGTCTTATTACCACTGTTTACTGCCATTGTAGACGATCCTTTATGCATGGTCTACAATAACAGTAGTGGATTAACAATAACAGTAGTGGGTTAAGGAAACGTAGAAATCAACCAATCATGGTCGTGAGGCAGATAATCAACTATGATTGATCGATTTCTATGCCTACTTCTTAATCCACTACTAGTACTGCCCATTGCAGATTACGCATTACAGAACAAACATTCATAGGCTATAAACTATTATAGGCAAAATACTATACAGGCAGGTGTTGTGTAACTGTATGTATACATTATTGTGAAAACTAAAAAAAAAATCACATTGTTTCCCCATGTAGTCCCATTTCTAATGTCATTTAACACTTTTGTTATCATCATCCGTGGTTATTCTTCCCAAGCTATATAAATTTTCAGCTAGCGTTGCTTTCTGCGAGTGATTACCCATCCATCTTGCAACCATGCCCAACGTTGCTTAACCTTCAAGATCGTATGGGAGCTAACAGTTCGTGATTATCCCTGAACATTTCTCGTTTATAGAAACATAATTATGATAGATGTTGGCAGTTAGAATACACTTTTTTCATAAAGTTATAATTCTTCTACATTCATTTTTACGTATATTCAGCGTTATGTATAAGTTACAATTTAAGGGTGATATTTCATTTGTTTTTGACGTACGACAAATTTTTCAAGCCTATTGATTGGCTATATAGAGAGATCCGAGGACCTCTCTGTTCTGTACATATTTGTCATACGAAAAAAACGCACAAATGAAATAGCACCCTAAAGATTAATGTATTCATGAATGTGTGTAATCTTCCTGTTATAGTAATTTGCCTACTGCAGTTTTTGCATTATAATAATTACACGCGTGTAATTCACTTTGTAATATTATTATCGGCGTAATTTCTCTCTCTCTCTCCTTTTATTACAAAAATTTACTGTACTTAACTAACTACACACATGTGATTCGTTGTGTATAGTAATTTCGCACGGGATTATAGTAATCATACGGATTACAATATCTGGTTAGTCTTTCTTTTCCGCAAGGAATATTTGACTTTTTAAAACAAACAACTTTTTCCTTTTATGTTTTGTCGTATTATTAAGAATATCAGAGATATTTTAAATGTCGAGGTAGAGAAAGTGTATATCCCCCCTTTCTCTCTCTCTCTCTCTCTATGCGTGCGTGCGTGCGTGCGTGCGTGCGTGCGTGCGTGTGTATGTGTGTGTGTGTGTGTGTGTGTGTAACGCGCGCGTGCAAGGTATTTCATTTTAATTGACACACTAATATATTTCGAGAATGAGATGTGGAATTGAAAAACAAAAGTTACGTAATATTGAGGGGGCATAAGATGGCTAAACTATCTTGAATATTATTTAGGACCATGATTTTAATAATATTTATTAAGATAAAGGTCAATAGAGGTTATTCTTCTTATTTTCATTTTTAATGTAAAAATAAAAATAAGAGTAACAACATCTGATTGTATAATGATTGAGATAATGACTTTAAACAATATTTGAAACATTTTAGTCATCGGATGAATACTTTGAGTAATGCTAATATCGACGATACTATAACCTCTAAGCTTTATAATTAGAGATTTTACGAAAAAATATTTTATGTTTTGAGAAGCTGACGAGATAAGCTATGAGAATATGTAATGAAAAATGAAGGGTCTTATTTAAAAAATTCTTGCTCTAATTGACAATGCCACCCAAAGTTAAACTAATGGCTGCGTTTAGCGGACTCAACAGTTGAGTGAGCGCTCGCTGTTGTTGATGTATTCTTTTAGATCTAAAATGCTCGAATGGTCTAAAAGAATATACCAATAACAGCAAGCGCTTCAACTGTTGAGTCCGCTAAACGCAATCAATGATATATCTTATGTTCCCTTCCACGGAGATTCTTCCTCTACCACAATACTTGCTAACAAAAGTGACAGTTCTCGTAATTCTATGTATGATACTTAGCCGTGTAAAATTTCGAGATAAACAAAGAATGTTTATATCTCAAAAACGAAGAATTTCCAAACTTACATTTACACGACTTTTTTTACATCTTTAGAGAAAGTAAAATACAATCACCAAAATTTATCCCCCTATTTCGAAAACTCTGTCTCTCTCTCTGTCTCTCTCTCTCTCTCTCTCTCTCTCTCTCTCTCTCTCTCTCTCTCTCTCTCTCTCTGTCTCTCTCTCTCTCTCTCTCTCTCTCTCTCTCTCTCTCTCTCTCTCTCTCTCTCTCTCTCCCTTCCGTTCCTCTCCCTCTCTCTGTATAGACAATTATTTCAAGTAAGATATATCTATAATTGAAACTCCTGAGTAGTTATCACAGCGTATAAGAGACTGTGATGTAAGAAATGGTACATTAAAATTTCTTGCTTGCTATTTATAAATAAAGAGATTTGGATAAAACAAAATAACGAAATCACTTTAAAATACTTATAAAAATGAATCTATCCTTCCTCCCTAATCGTTAACAAATAATCGTAAAATGTGAAGTGAAAATCTAGTGCTGTCGTATGCACATACGACAAGTAACGTTGGTAAATGCACTTTACATGCCTTTAACAACTATTTACTGACCTAGAGGGGAGGGAAGTAAGGATAACTTTGACACATTTTTGTATGTTTTAGAGCAGCCACATTATATTCTATTTTACTCAAATTCTCTTTATTTACAAATGCAAGAAACATTAACGTGTCATTTCTCGCTTATGATCCAATATAACTGCTGTAATTATTTAGGAGCCTAAGACTTCCGATGACAATTAGTGACCATGGCATGTATAACAATATACAGGGTGAGTAGAGTCCCTCTAGTAAGAATCAAGTCATGAGGGACATCGATCTCCTGGTCAGATTTCGAATCCCTTTAAACGTTGCCATTTGCGGATACTTTCGATGTGATAGTGAATCTGTGAATTAGTGTGAGCAACTGTTTCATGATGTGGAAGATGCGAACGCGAAATCGGACTATCAACTGTCAATCATGGTAAAATTGTGCTGTTCCCGACCAATGGCGTCTTTTCGCTCTTATGTCTTAACTCTTATTAGAAGAACTCTAAGGGTAGGGCATTTTAATCGTTCCAGGTGGATATCTTAGAAACTAAGAGAAATATTAGGAAAGTTTTATATAAAAGTTGTAGGTTTTCTTGGAGGAAAGAAGGTGGAAATAACAAATTTTGTATATGATGCAAGGTCTAATCAAGGTCAACATAAATTTTTTAAATAGACTATTTTTTACTGCTTATTCTTGTAGCTGAAAACAAGGCGTTTTCAAAATACTATAATAAATTATTTTTTCATTAAAATTTTTTCATTTTTCGAGTTATAAAATTTGATAGTTATTATACTGCTGACATTAGCATTATCCAAAGTGTACCACGTAGAGGTTTGTTAATCGGATTTAATCTGTATGTGCGTATGTGCATACGTATGTACGTGCATGTGTGGAAAGAAAGAAAGAAGAGTCAAATTTACACGTATTCTGTTCTTGTTTCTATTCATTCTCTAAACAGATTATGTTTGATGATCAATCAGCTCCAAGTCGACTGATATGCATTATTTTCCCGTACTTAGCATTATCCAGGATAAACCACGTACATGTAACGGGGATTTCAATCCTTTGGGATGCTTGATTTATGTGAGTCCCTTTGCCTCTCAATAAAATATCCCAAACAGTCGATCGAAAAGTAACTTTTTCCCTCCCCCACACATAAGTAATCTCCACATGATACACCTTGGATAATGCTAATGTTAGCAGTAATTGTCAAGTTTAATAACTCGAAAAGTGCTTAATGAAAAAATACTTTATTATAATAGTGTTTTGAAAACATTTCGACTTCAACTACAAAAATATGCAATAAAAAATAGTGGCTTCTATTTAAAAAATTCATATTGATTTTGACTTGACCTTGAAGATGCTCCATATACAAAATCAATTAATTCTACCTTCTTTGTCATAAAAAAACAACTTTTATATAAAACTTTTTTCTGTATCTCTCTTAGTTTCTGAGATATCCACCTGGGGCGATTAAAATGCCCCACCCTGTATAGTTTGTTTTGTGTAAGTCCTCTTTTCGTCTGGTCATTACTCTCATATAGCATGAATGAAACACACATTGAACGTAGTGCACTTATTTATACATTTTACATTGCTTTCATCTGCTTGTACTGTGTTATTTGTTAGAATTTTACACTATGACAAATGTAAAATTCAAAGAAACAGAATTGAGATAATTCATTTCAAAGAACTAGTCCTTATTCCGACAATTTTAAAAAACTGTAATATTTTCTATATGACCTTAGTTAAGAAACAAATATGTCTGTACAATTGGCACGCTTTGTCTGTTAGTAAGGAGTATCTGAGAATATAAAAAAGTTGGTGGTTACTTAACTGCCTATAAATGTAATGTAAATAAATGCATTTATTTAACTTACTTAAGTCGTAATATACTCCTTACAAACAAAGACCTTTGGCCAGAGTAATAAGTTTTTGGATAAGGCTTTTCAATATACATTCTAAGACTTTTTTCTAAAAAAAGAAACAATTTTATCTTTATTTCATCATTATCTTTTTCTCTTCCTTCTCTTGCCTTTTTGTTTTCTTGTCAACATTTACACACATACAGAACACATCTGTATACACATTTCAAACTATCCTCTAATGCTGATCTCTGTTGCTGCATGAATAGTCTTGACACTTTAAAAAGTTCACTAGTTATGTGTATATACATTCATTTAAATATCTTACTTTACAGATTAACAACGAGCCATTTAAGATGTGAGGCCATTGAGTAATTGTAGTTCATCTCTTGTAGAACTTTTATTTAACTGTAGAATAGTTTTGTTGAGAATTTTGATTTGAAGACACCCACGTATTGAATACATCTCTGAAACACAATAAAACATATAAATAATAAAATTGAAAACAAGACCGTTTATGTTAAATACATTACTTTAAATACGAAGCGCCACTACGGTCTGAATGTTAAGATGTTGAACTATTATATATATTCATTTAAATGAATTAATTTCAGAAATGATAATTGCGTGCTGATATGATCGTCGGACTTTCAACGTAATTAATCCGAAATATTAATAATCCCTCCAAATTTCCCAAATTTAATCTTAAAAAACTGTAATAAACTTATTGCGAAAAATATTGCTTCGGCCGGAAGTGGAACCGAGTTTATTACAGTTTTCGGCATTTATTACAGATCGACACGGAATTACGAAGGCAAGTCAATAAGTTTTTAGAAAAACATAATAAAACACATTTTTTTAATCGATTCATTTTTATTTCTCAACATAGTCTCCTTTCAGCTCGATATACTTGATCCTCCAACTTTTTCAAGCCATCCGAATAATATGATTTGTCCAATCCTTCAAAATAAGTCTCTGTTTCAGCGGAGCTGCTCTCTGTTGATGAATCTCTTTCCTTCGAACCATTTCTTCAGATTTGGAAACAGGAAATAATCGGAGGGGGCTAAATCTGGCGAATATGCTGGATGGGGAAGCAATTCGTAGCGGAATTCGTTGAATTTGGCTATCGGTATCGGGTACGTGTGAACTCGTGCATTGTCTTGATGGAAGAGCACTTTCTTCTTCACCAAATGAGGACGATTTTTCTTTAAAATGTTGTTGAAACGGTCCAATAAGATTGCGTAGTAATCGCCATTGATCGTTTGCTTCGACAGAAGGTAATCGATATATGAATTATACCGCGTGCATCTAAAAAAACTGTAGTCATCACCTTTCTGACCGATTTCACGATCTTCGCCTTCTTTAGAGCTGGTTCACTCGATGAAGTACATTGTTTTGTTCCTTCGTCTCGGGTGTGAAGTAATGGATCCATATTTCATCCACAGTAATGAATCGACGCAGAAATTCATCTGAATGACGTTAAAACATCTCCAAACATTGTTTTGAAATCGTCACACGGTCGCGCTTATGGTCTACAGTGAGCAAACGCGGCACCCATCTTGCCGATATATTTTTCATATCCAATTGTTCGTGCAAAATTGAAATCACTGTGCCATGTGATATCCCTATTGCCTCAACCTATTGCTCGCGCACTTTCACTCGTCGATCAGTCAAAACAATATCGTGGACTTTATCGATGATTTCTGGCGTAGCAACCTCAATTGGACGTCCCGAACGAAGTGGCTGTACGACCACGTTTAAATTCATTCACCCAATTGTATACAGTCACAAACGCTGGTGCAGATGTGCTGTGAACATTATCTAACTCGGTTTTGATTTCTTTCGGCGTTAAACCTTTCATATGTAGATGTTTGATCATTGCACAAAATTCATTTTTTTCCATTTTGCAAAAAATACAAAGTTGTTCGCTTTAGTCGTCTACAGAAATGAAACCACACGATGAATTCCGTTCAAAATTTGATAGTAATCAGTTGAAAGATGCTATTTATCAAAAAGTAATGTGACATGACACTCCGAGTGCCCTCTGACAGATTTTCTAAAAATTTATTGACTTGCCCTCGTATCATTTCTGAAATTAATTCATTTAAATATATATAATAGTTCACATCTTAATATTCAGACTGTAGTGGCGATTCGTATTTAAAGTAAAACATATAAATAGAATAAAGAGAAATTATAGAGGTGTACAAGAATAATCTGGAATTAAAAATATATGGCAATGTACACTGTGAGTATGTTATAATTAGAGACATATGATAAAATGCAACAAACACCGATTGTTTATTTAATAATATTATAGTATTTATTTACATAAAATGTATGAATTAATCTAACAAGGGAAGTTTCGTAACTGTCCAATTTGATTCTCCATGAAATATGTTGTAAAACACGAAAATCTAAGAGACATATTTTTTTTTTTATACGCGTTAATTCATGTTTAAGGAATAATACACCCTTTTGAAAAAAAAAAAAAACGGTATTTTTCTTTCGACATGAATATCGTCGAAAGTATAAAAGATAGAAAAAAAATTTTTTAACAAAAGTTGTTAAACGGTTTCAAGAGTTCTTTAAAGTTATAAAGAAAAAAATTTTTTAATTTTTTTTGTTTAACAAAATACCATCAATTTTCTTAAATTTTCAATTTTTTTTATCAAATTAAAGATTATTTTTTTATGAATTCAACTATGTGCAATAAAGTTACATTATGATTATATCATTTCCGAGAATTAAATAATTAATAACGCTTCCGTATATACGTTACCCATGCTATGCGTAAGTAATTGTCGTCGGAACAACAAAATATATAAATCAACGAGTAAGGAAATTGACATGATTGATATTTGTAACATTATAAATTAAAAATAATGTTAAGAGATATAATAATTTTTATTATTTCTCCTTAAAGTGAATAAAATTTTTTTTATTCATCTCTGTATATTATTTCCTTATAATATTTTAAGATTATTCTCTTTAATTATTTTCAATTTTACGCTTTAATATCTTATTTACTTATCATTTACGTAATAATTTCTAAACGTACTTAATAATGAAATAATTTCTAAATGTTTACGCAATAAATTTATATTTTGTATTGTTTACTCATTACAATGATACTCGATGAATGTTTTAAACATAATTCTTGCATCATGAACATTTTACTATAGCTATATTACTGTAACCTTCGATACATATGTGTTGAATTTTTATCAAAATTAAATTCTATTGAATTTTCAAATTCTTCTGGTCTTTCGTTTGTATAATAAATTTTTAAACCATGAATGTTTAAATAAGTTGTAATGTCGGAAATGACAATTGATTACGTAGAGATTGTAATTTTATATCATTTCATTCATGTAAATTTATATTACTTTCCAATAATAAGACAATATCTGAAAATCTATCAGCAAAATTTTTCCAAATCCGTAAACATCTAATAGTTGTAGTTTTCCTGTAGTGTCTTTTGGTATAATCATAATATGTTTTCCTGCAGGTGTTAAATCTGAAAACATATTGGGACAATATCCAGTCCATAAATTGATAAGAAGAACGTTATTAGAACTAATGTTTGAAAAATAAGCTTCTAAACACATTTTAAAATGATCTGATAAGACAATGATAAGAAATATAAATGTTAAATTAATAACTATTTTATGACTGTTATGAAATTCTTAAATAAAATATAAAATATATCACAGAAATAAGACTTATAATTTCATTAATTATTTCGTTTATGCAAATTTATATTTACTTTTTAATAGTAAAACAGTATCTGAAAATGTATTGTAAAAGGAAGTTCATTTAATTACCTGAGATCATTTTATGCCGGCCAGATTTCGATGTTTTTAAAATAATTGGTAAATAAGATTTCTTATACTCTTGGTCCAAATATACCATTAGTTTCTTTTAATACAATAAATAAAAGTGATAGCAAATTTTCATTACACGATATTATCGGTTGTATGGTGTATGAGTGTGTTGATGATATAGATTGCACAACACTCTCTACTTTCTTTATTCCTTAATTAGACAATGACCTTCCAGAATGAATTTCCAATTGGAAACCGCTTTGATCAGAATTAAAAACATTTTTTTCAGATCCGAACTATTCGATAAGTGGTTTTACTGTTTTTAGAACATATTTTCCAACAATTTAATGCAATTTTGATTATAAGATAAGTATAGTGTGTCGATACAATTTATTAATTCGTTCAATAATATTTTTGAGCAAATTAATCAATTTAAAAAAATATATAACATTTTTAAATGCGATAGTAGTTTTTCAATTCATTTTTCAAAGAGAGAGAGAGAGAGAGAGAGAGAGAGAGAGAGAGAGAGAGAGAGAGAGAGAGAGAGAGAGAGAGAGAGAGAGAGATTTAATTTTATACAATAATTTTATTGTAAAAGAAAGAATAAAATTGTCTTTAATTTTTCTTCATGGAAGAAATTAAATGTCAAAGAATTAATTACAGGTTATGTATATGTATTTAAAAAAATCATTACAGTTTTGAAAATCTGAATACATACTATTGAGCGAATTAATAAATTTTATAGTCATAAAGCATATAGAAAACTATACAAATTTTATTTGAAACATTTTTTCATATATCTTATTGTTCCGACGACAATTACTTACGCATACGAGCATGGATAGTACATACATATATGAAAGCGTTAATAATATTAATTCTCGAAAATAATATGTTGTAATGTAACTTTATTAAACATGATTGAATTCGTAAAAAAATAATCTTTAATTTGGTTAAAAAAATTGAAATTTAAGAAAATTATGAGTGGTAGAAGTATTTTGTTAAACAAAAAAATTAAAAAAAAATTTTTTTAAATAACTTTTTTATAACTCTTCAAAAAAAATCGTACAACTTTTGTTTAAAAAAATTTTTTCTGTCTTTTATATTTCCAATTCCATATTCACCTCGAAAAAAAAAATACGTTTTGCTTCAAAGAAGTGTTTCACCCCTTAATAAAGGTTATTATGAGTTAGCGCATGTATAAAACAATACGTGTCTCTTAAATTTTCGTGTTTTATAACATATTTCATGGAGAATCAAATTAGTTCCGGACAAACTTCCCTTGTAAGACAGAGAAATTTAATATAATATTCTTGCCTGCAATGGCTGACCACACATTCATTGCTGCAGTATTCATCTTCCCATTCGTTATTAGATATAGCAGGATTAGGGCATCCTTGATGTATACACGGTGAAGGTCTTTGTCCTGTCATAGTCACTTGTGAAGGATTTACTGGCGATGAAGAACTAGATAAAGTTTCAGACTTCATCGATAAATCCTCAGATTTTATAAATTCTGCTCTAGGTGGACTCGTATGTATTATTTGTTGCTGCTGTTGTTGCTGCACTTGCACTTGCTGTACTTGTTGTTGAGGCACCTATAAATAATGTTAAAAATGCTATATAGCGTTTGCAAAAAATATATTGCATCGTTTGACTAATACGTTTTATTTTATAATTAAGTAACAATTGATACAAAACATTTCATAACTTAAAGAGGTATAACAATTAAAGAAAATATCTTGTTATATTTCTCTTTTTTCTTTTTTCTTCTCTTTTTATGCAAAGAGTAACGCATTTAGTCCATTTTGTGCTCCTTAAATTTTAAGTCAAACTTGTATGCTAAATGATGGTATATGCTGGGATATTAATCTCTTAAAAAAATTTAAGTTGTATACAATAGAGGTTTTGGAGATACAAGGAACTCAAAATGATTAAATTCCTAATATTTTTAATATTGTTCAAGTATTACAAGACACAAAAAGAAAGTTTATCCTTCGTAGATACATATATTTTTACTTATTTCTCGAAGTACTCTGTATCTTTTTTGTGCAGCCTAAAGTTTACTGTTATAGGTTTACTGCATAGTTTACTGTTATACTTTAAAAGAATCTAGAAAAATTCAAGATTATTTATCAATATTTCTACTACATATATTTTTAATTTATTTAATTGAAATGTTAAAATCTTTATTTAATAAAAATTGAAACTTGTGTCAAGAAATTTGAAAGAATGCCAAGAAATTTTGAATAAAAAGACTCATTGTGTGGTTGTAATATTAATTTTATTTTAGTGTCTACAGTGCTTGAACAACATTGAAAATATTAGAAATTTGATTATTTTATTTGAGTCCTCATATCTCCAAAACTAACCATATACTCAATCAAACTTTTTTCTGAGATTAATGTCCCATCATATAACAATGTTTGGTATACAATATGATTCGAAATTCAAAGGCCACAAACACACAAGTTAAAAGACATGTATTTTGAGGTCACTCTTTATTCTATCTATTCTTATAATATTATGCAAATATACCGAATTTATTATATATTACTCAACAAAATGAAAGGATTGGCTGTTCTATCTTAAATATGGACAAATTTCAACATAAAATAACTCGTAAAAAATCATCGTATCGAGATGTTTAAAAAAGAATTTTATAGCTTGAAACCTCTACTTAAAAAAATCGATCCTACTGATATTTTGTAAAGTTATATAAATATAAATAAAGACATATTAGATCTCACATTTTGCGAAATTTATGAAATTCCACGACGCAAATTAAAAATTGTACACAAATGTGGTTTACATTCGATAGAGATAGATGAATCTTTACCTTTAATTTGTTTTTTAGCAATAAAGTGAAGTATTGTATGATTTTTTTCCCGTTTTTTATTCAACATTGAAATAAAAACGATCCTTTTTACTTCGATGTTGAATAACTCGACGAAAAAAAAATCATAGAGGTCAATAAAAAAGCAAATTAAAAATAAAAATTCACTCTTTCGAAAGCTGTAAATCGCATTTGTGCGCAATTTTTAATTCGCGCTGTAAAATTTTGCAAATTTCGTAAAAAATTTTGAAATTTGATGTATTTTCATTTATGTTTGTGTAACTCTGTAAAAGGCCATTTTCTAAAGGATCGATCTGAACAATAAAGATTTCAAGTTATGTTGACAAAATGGCATATTCGACGCCTTAAAAATAGTTCTCTGGAATGTCAATGAACTCACACAACACCTTCATGAATTGAAGGCGTTCATAATGACACAAAAAATCGAAATAATGTTATTATAATAAACTCACTTCACTAAAAATTGCTTCCATATCACTATACATTCTAGAAACTATACAAACAATGCATCTTGACGAAACACATAGTGGAACTGCAATAATTATTATCAGATCTAACATTAATCATTATGAGAGGAATCCATATAGACAAAATCACATTTAAGCGACTTTTATAGTAATTGAGGACCGGATAGACCAAATCACATTGGCTGCAATTTGTTGTCCATTGAAGTATGCGTTAACAGAAAACTTTGTAAATATAAATTAATGACAGGCGATTAAGAGCAAAATTAGACGCAGTTAGAACGTTATAGTTAACAAATGTATTTCATAGGTCTTATATATAATTAGACAAAATCGGACGTTTCGGCTCCATCGGACATTTCGAGCCATCAGCGATGTCCAAATAATACATAAACATTATTTGCAATGATTAAACTCTCCAAGAGAGAGCAGCTCAGAGTCTCTTCAACATTTGAGAAGCATCATTGTTAATTTGTATAGCTAGGTGAGCACTAAAGATTGACGTAGTGAATTAGAATTAATAAATAGTGATAAAAATATATAAAACTAATCAAAGGACTCACCAACTGCAAACTATGAAACATATATCAAGTATTATATAATAGAAAAATAGATAAAGAAGAATCGTTAAGAGGACTAAATCACACAAAATACGTTGAAATGATAGTTACAAAATAAAAAATAATAAGTGTGAAGCATTGTAAAATAGAGAGATTGTTCTTAGAGTCAGTAAAAGTTAAAATTGTATATAGATAGTCAACTTTCAAATTTTATTTGTTAATTTTTTTTAATGAAGCAATAATTAAAATCTGTAGGAGGTCACTCAGGGTCGTGACTTTGACATTATGTCAAAGTTATTGAAATCGGTAAAATCGTCCATTTTCTAAAATTTTACTAAAATTTTTTTTGGTACTTGCTAATCATCCCTTAAAAAACTCATATCTAGCCACGAAGATTGGAATTCCTTAACTTTGCGTTTCTTAATTACTCCTTTTCAATGCTCTGACGTGCATTTTTTCCTACACTGACTACACTGTTGTGTTCACTGATCATCGACGCGCCAAAAATCCGTCCCGTCTAACAACACTGCTGTAGAGACCCTCTGATCACCTAAAGTAGCCGCTACTTTTCATCGAAATTGTACGAGAGAAAAATCGTGCTCACTTCATCTCATTCTCATTCTATAGTGACACTGTAAGTTGCGTTCTATAGAGACGCTCTATAAGCTTCAGAATTTTTAATAAATGAACATTTTGACACGTTTAGGTGACGATTAAAATTTAAAAAACGTAAAAATTTAGTGTCTAATCATAAAATTACGATAGCAAGTTCATGGCTATGCATCATACATTTCAGTAAAAGTATAATGTATCTCTATTATGCATTTAATAAGGAAGGACCTCCCTGAAATTTTAAAAAGTCGAAATTTTTTTATTGCTTTAATCATTAGTTTGAACTCTTAAGAATACGAGAAAAAAGATCCGGAAGCGAAATTCAAAGTCAAAGTGGTCGAGAAAGTGATTTTCCTGAAGCGCCTCCCGAAGTGATTCCTCTTTTGCAATCTGGGCTTTGTAGATATACAGACTATATACCCATCAAAATATAAGCCCTGGATGCTATCTATAGATATCACAACTTATACTAAATCCAGTTTCAGCAATTTCAGTGTCGATTTCAGTGTAAGAGTGACACCATTAGTAAACATTAAGAAAGCGCATGCTCCACTTCAAATGCGTTTTTCTCAAAACTGCATTTTTCGAAACGGTATATGATAACTCAAAAAGTTCTTATCCAATTAACTTCAAATTTTAACTGAATATTCTTAGCAACATTCTCTATTGTCTGACGTAAGATTTTTGCAAAATATTTTGTAATTTTTTTTGAATCGACAATTGAAGATAATTGCAACTTTTTGTCAAATCATTGCCATTTCAAGAAAAATCAATATTTAAAAAAATCTCTACGTCGATGATAATCATAACAGTAAATAATGCCACTTTTTTTTAGTTTGTATAGGTTGCATCGTTTTGCTGAAATAGTGTATACCGCTTGAGCTCGTCTCACGAAAATTCCCATAATTGGATCAGAAAACTGTCATTTTGTCGTTCAAGCGAGATGAAAAAATTATTTTCTACACTAGAAAATATGTATAATGAAACCCACAAATTGATTTTTCAATTAAGTTATTCATTTTTTTCCCAAAAATTCACAATTAGAACTGATTTTTGGATGCTATGGATGAGATCCCTTAAATAGGATGGATGAAAATCAGACCAATCACAAATCGGGGAGAAGATGGCCAGACTCTGATTAGAGGGTCTCTATTAAGAGTCGCAATAAACGAATGCCATCTATCGTCGAAAATATGAAAAAGAGATTTTTTTTAAGGCGGTGACGTATTTTACATAAAAATTTGACATTTCGCATCACGACATCTTCGTTCGTAGGACATATAGAGGTAAAATAAACACTTGTGATATAATTCCAAGCTGTCACTTGGGCTCAGAAGTCGATCAGTCCAGCCTTTATTGAAAAAACAATAATCTTGGATGCTCGCAATTCACTGACTCAAAAAAGACACGGAGCGGTCTCACGCTGGGCGTCCACTTGGTGCGAAACACTACCGTGATAACTTTATCCTTATTAATAAAGTAGATCATAAGTTTCCAAATAAATCTTTCTGGGATATGGTAAACCGCTTGAAAAATTGTCCTTTTAATAAACCTAATTTACATTTTATTCCTCGGTCGAGGAAATGGTCGAATATATGATAGATAGGCTAGCCTCTCAGGAATATCTAAATTGAATGATCCAATTAATATAGCCTCCATTAATAGTTTCTTTCTGAGATTAATAGTTTCCAGTTGGAGGAATTGAATATGATAATTAAATATGATAATTAAATCCTTAAAAATAAAAAGATCTGCGTCAGATTTACTTAAATAACTTTCTATTAACTATTCTTCCTGCAATAGCGGTGGAGATTCTTTTAATCTCATTCAATCAGATGATGAGCTGTGGAATGTTGCCAGATCAATGGAAAGAATTTGATACCATCCTAATTGTTAAATCAAAAAAGATCTATCTCTTGGCATCATGCGTGTCGAAATGAATTTGATGAAGAGATTAATAATTTCTTGATAGACTTGAGCGCTTTGTTGAGCTGGAAGGCTTACTCTCTGATTCTCAGTTCAGTTTTCACAAAGGTCACTCTTGCGATCACTGCTCACAATATCGAAGCATATAAAGCGTTCATGAAGGGTCATCTTTTGAGGGCACTATTCCTGAATATAAAGGGAGCCTACGATAATGTAAACATAAACATAATATATGAACATATATGTATGATACATATATGTATGATAGTTAAATAACTTGAGAATCCCTAAAGCTTATAAAATATATTTCAAATACTTCTTATCTCCAAGAGCGGTTAAGGTTTACCACAAAATTCTTTCCGAAGTAAACGCGTCATTTATTTATAGGAGATTTTCCCAGATCAGTTGTATCCTTTATACGATTCCCCACAATTGCTTCTCTATTCAGTTCGCGGATGACTTTGTTATTTTCTCAAGGGGCTTGGATTCTAACACTATTATGGAAAACTTAAGCATTTGAAAATGTTTATATTTGACTAGAATCTATTAGCGCTTTTCGTAGAAATTAACAAAACCCAATTTATTATTTTTCATCGTACTATAATAGAAAATATGTATCTCCAGAATACATATATATATATATATATATATGCAAGAGTAGAATATCCTTTAACAACACAATTAACCCTCAAATTCCACACTGGTATGAATTAGCACCAGCAAAAATTTTAAACTGATGTTATCTCTTGGCGAGTTAATGTGTCGCTCTTTCTCCACTACGCAAACTTGTTCGACTCCTATTGTGTATGGTGCAAACATTCCCATGGTCATTCCTATCATAACTTGCTAAGCACCGACTACGAAACTTAGAATTGGTGCGAATTCGCACCTGTGTGGCATTAGTGAATGCAAAATCGGTGCTTATAATATTTTAAAAGACTATAATTCCTCGGCAAAGTTTTTACTAAATCTTAATCAAAAGTAAGTATTTTTATGTGTTTTTATTACAAATTATTAAATTTTATGGAAAATATATAAATTTTATTATTTTTCATGCAAAACATTATTTCTCTATCGTCCCTTGTGTATTTATATTTATAAGTAAATAATTTAAGTCTATAAATAATTTTAAAAAGTACTTCAATAAATTCGTTAGAATAATAATAAAAGCAAATGAATTTGAATTTAAATATTAATTGTTCAGCCACATAGCAGAACAAGGTAGGTATAATATGCGAAATTTGAAGGCAATATTGCAGTTCCTCGAACAGGACGATGTACGTAAAATTATACATAAAATTTTGAAAATTGACATACCAATTCGAGAACTGTGAACTCTTTTAAAAGAATACACGAGATGATATAATATTTGCAATCAGGTGCCGGGATGTGGGGATACGCGATTAAAGTGTTCCAATTGTTTAAAGCGCATTTGTGATGAATATCGTTCTGATTTATGCATACAGTGTGTAACAATAATAGATTAGATCATCTTTACTTGGCACTATCTTACTTTTAACTTTTAACTTCGCATTAAAAGTGTTTTAAAGAATAGACAATATTTTTCTTCACACATATATCTAGTACTTCCATTTATTTTCCTTCTAAAAAAGGTCAAATTGATATAAAAAAAAATTCCTTTTTATTTAATTCAATTTCCCTAAATAATTTTCCCTTACATATGTTTTGTTAATAGTAAAAACCGATATAAATAATTGAAATGTATTCATGTAAAAATAAATATAATTACATAAATAAAAAGTCGTATTTTCAAAAATGTTTAAAAGAATTTTATTTTCTATCATCAAGATAAATCTTTCGTACAATTTGAATTTCACCATTGAATTTCTTACAAAATTTCCCATAGAAAATACATATTTTAATTAATTTTTGCTCTACATTTTCATAACAAAATTAATATTTAAAGACGCAATAGCCAAATTCGCACCAGTGATTACAGAGCACGTTCAGAGTGTGGAATTTGAGAGTGAAATATTTAGGACTTGTCATGGACACTGATCTAAGATGAATGATCACACTTTTTATTTAAGAAACTGATGGACTAAACATAACACTCATAATTTTGGAGATAAGACAAAATGTTTCAGATGAAAGTGGAAACGGTTTCAAAGGAGACGTGTTTTCATGTTGTTTTTCTTCTAGATGGAAGCATCAAAAAGATATGAAGGTCACCTTCACTTTTCAAAATGGAATTATATGATTTTTTTACATACATTTCACAATATGATTCCTCTAATTATTCTGCATATAAAAGTATCAAGATAGTGATATAAAAACCAATAGTTTACGAGTTATTTTATACTTTATTCTGGCACATACATTGACACAAAATATTAAATAACTCGTAAACTATTAATTTTTTTATAATCGTACCTTAATATTATACTTTTATGAAAGAATAATGAGATAAATAAATCGATGGAAAGAAAACACATAGTTGCTTTAAAAAAATATGTATGCGAAAAAGATAATTTTTTAAAATAAAGCAACTATGTGTTTTCTTGCCATCAATTGATTCCTCTCATTATTCTGCATATAAAAATATTAAGGTATGATTATCAAGAAATTAAGGAATTTATTAGTTATGTAACATTTTATGTCAATATATCTCACAATAAAATATAAAATATCTTGTAAACTGGTTTTTTGATATCAATATTTTAATACTTTTTATGTAGAATAATTAAAGGCAACATATTAAGTAAAAAAAAATCATACAATTCCATTTAAAAAAGTGGATGTGATGACCTTGAAATCTTCGAAGAGTCTCCACACATAGAAAAACTATTTAGTAGAAAAATTATTGTGATTTGATATTATACAACTTCTAAATGTATTATTTCATATCTCTAAAAATAGCGGAAATATTCAAAGTGAACAGAGTTCACCTGTTTATAGGGTAAAGTAATAACTTTGTCCTTGAATATCTCCACTATTTTTAGAGATATGAAAATAATGTGTAAATTAATAATAAAAGGTGTGTGTGTGTGTATATATGTGTGTATGTGTGTGTTTGCGTGCGTGCGTGCGCGCGCGCGTGTGTGTGTGTATGTGTGTGTGAATGATACTATGTAGAGTAGTAACCGTTAAATTAAATATTGTATATTAATATTATATATTAAATTATAATTTAGTCGCTACTAGAACAGAATAGAATTCCGAAAAGGTGAACCCTCTCATTTTCTTATCGATTGACATACTACTGTATTTTGATGCCCTGATTACGAATATGATAATGAAAATTGCTGACAAGGTCATTTTTAAAGTCAAATATTTGTCAAAAAACAATTTTTTTCACACTTTTCGTACGTTTCGCGTGAAAAGTCATGAGTCCCTCAATAGGGGGGGGGGGGAGTAGAGTGGGAGTCGCTTCCGCGTGGAAATCGTGCACCTCTAAGCGTATAAATTTAAAACTTTGTCCAATGTGAGTCAAATGATAAAATGCAGTACAATTTTGTAGTCGATGGAAATAAAAGTAAGCAGTAATGCGATAGAAGTCAGAATATAGTTTTTTGTTAATCCGTATTTCGAGATGTTATAAATTAAAATAACATTCAGAGAAACAGGTAGACAAATTTTTTAAAGAAGTAGGGGTCGAAATTAAGTAGAAGAATGGAAATAAGAATAAAGGGAAGAGATAAAGAAGGAACGGAAAGAGAACTATAGAAGAAAAGAGAGATTGTATAATTTGGAGATATGTTTCAGGCAAAGATTCCCTATCAACTTGCTTATTTCTGTCTTTTTATATGAACCATCTCGGATATTAGTCTCTAGTTGTAAGAGGATTCGTTGTTTAAAATTTTTACATCATTCCACTTAAAATTGTGTTGGTATGATTCATACGATGATCAGTAATAACAGATGGAGAACTTCATCATTTGACTCATATTGGACAAAGTTTTTATATAAAGTTGTAGGTATTTATATACATATATATGTATACGTTTTAATAACGACTAAATTATAATTTAATATATTAATATATACTATGTAATTTAACAGTTACTAATCTACATAGTATTATTCATATATATCTTAATAGCGACTAAATTATAATTTAACTTACAATTAATAGCAAACTTTGACTAATTTTCAAATTATTTATCAATTTACAAATTATTATATTATATTTCACAAATTAGAGTATGTCATGTTAAGATGTCGGGAATAGAAAATAAAGGTAAGTATTAAGTAGTTGCAGAAAAAATATAAACATATTTGTCCAACCGACAATTGTAAATTCATAGGATAAAAACGAGTAAGTCTAGAACGTTGATAACGTCTACCAGCGCGCATTTCTAGCGCCACCTATGTATTATAATAGAATATTAACAAAACGATGGCTTATTATAAATACTGTTGTACACAGGACAAAGATTAAACAAGACTTAAACATTTTACTCAGGACAATTACCAAGACTTAAACATTTTATTCAGTAATTGACACCATCACGGATGTACCACTCTTAACTAATGGAGCTAGCATAGATATGAGACAGTAAATAATTTATACATATTTATAATTATAGAATCTAATTATGTTTTTATAAGTTTTTTACCAGATCATTAATTTATAATGTTTTTTTCGTGCACAATGACAATGAGCCGGCGTCGAAATGTCTGGGTTGTTTATAATGTTTATAATGTTTATAATGTTTATAATGTTATTATGTTTACATTGATTATTTCTACTTGTTAAATATAAGACGATTTATCTGACTCGTAGCTCTTCTGATTTATCATGATTGTTGAAAATAATGTAATTAAAAAAGATACGTTATATCAAGAAAACCATAATATACAGTACTCCATAAATTTGAGAACACCTTACGTTTTAGGTTAAATAATTATTTAATTGAAAAAAGATGAAATAAAAGTACATATATACGTACATTATAGATAACGTATTTCGTCTTTTTTAAAATTAAAAATTTAATAATATATTATTAAAATGAATTTTAATCAAAATGCGATTCATAAGAAATCTGATTCTTCGGGATCATTTTACAATTTTTACGGAGTCTGAAATCAACTTGCGACTCAAATAGTTTATCATTTTTATAGAAATCGTTAAATTACAATTAAATGACAATATACATATAAACAATAGACCAAAGCGCGAAATTTGATCTTCAGCGCTTCGATGCTGTGAAATGATTACTGTGCCATGATTACTGTGATTTACTATGATATTGTGTGTGATATTGGTGCGATTGTGTGTACAAGTTTATATTTTGTGTGTTCTAGATAAATATTTATCGTCATTTAGACGTCTTACGAAATATTTAAACCAAAAACATGTACAGATCGCTGTCATATAATGGTTTTCCTGTAAAACGTAGGGGCTTCGGAGATTTCAAGATCACTTCCATTTTTTTAAATAGCATACTTTTTTAACTTTTCAAGAAGAATATCAGAATGTGTTCTCTCCGATTTGACTGAATTTTATATGTATAATAGTAATATGTATAATATTAGGTGTTGGAATTAATTCGTAGCGTTTTTTAATGAAAGAATGTTATTTATTTCACATGAGCATTAAAAAATACATTAATGGAAGTACTTCCCATCACTTGTAAAACGCTACGAATTAATTCCAACACCTAATAGTTCAGCCCTAATTTGTGATAAAATTATAGAATGCGGTTCTCAAGCATTCCCGAGAAAAACGCATTCAAAGATTGACGTGTTGGTAATGTGCCGAGTGGTAATGAACGAATTGGCAAGAAGCAGCGTAATGTACTGCGTAAGGCATCCAGACTATTACGCTGTGTATCGCGTAATCGCTGATTCGATTTTCACTTTTACTTTTTTAGAGGTCATTGAAATTGTCTAAATACCTGCACACTAAGGTTAAAAAAGTATATATTTAAAAAAATGGTGACCTTGAAATTTTCGAAGCGCCTCTCCACCGTAGAAAAATTATTACCAGCATATATATATGGTCCTCTTGATACCATACAATTTGTGTAATTACAATATTTTCATATCTCTAAAAATAGCGGACACATTCAAGATAGATATTCAAAATTATTGTCCCAACCTGCATATATCTGTATATGTATATACACATATATATATATATATATATATATATATATATATATATATATATATATACCGAATGTTTCAGACCACCAGTACCACTCTTTTATCTTCACAGAATAAAATCCAATCGTGAAAGTAAAATTCAAACAAAGGTTGTAGGATTTAAAAAGATCTATTTATTGATCTTATTACAGTTTGACCTCAGGTGGCGTTGCCATCTGAAGGTCAGATCAAGGTCACATCGATTTTTTTTAATGTAACATTCAACTTTTTGTTCCAGAATTTAATAGCCGATATGAGAGCTTTCCAAACATTGAATACTTTTTGAGTATAATGCTTGAAAATTACAGTACTGCCGGCATTAACATTACGCAAAGTGTCCGACGGCTAAAACCTCTTGAATATTGTTTAGGATCATGTCTTAGATATATCTTAGACATTTCTCAATATTAAGGCCATTGGAGATTATTCCTCTTATTTTCATTTTTGCATTAAGAATTCATTTTTACGTAAAAATGCAAATAAGAAGTACAATCTCCAATGACTTCGATCTTGACAAATGTTATCCAGAGGGTGATTCTGAACAACATTCATGAGCTTTTAGCCGTCGGTCGGATAATGCTAATGCCGACGGCATAACTTTCAAATCTTATAACTCGCAAAGTACTTAATGAAGAAATATTTTATTATAGTGTTTTGGAAAGCTCTTGAAATAAGCTATAAGAATATGCAATAAAATATATGGGATTTAAAAAATTGATGATGATCTTTACGTGATTGTTCTTCGAACAATTTTTCAAGATCAAACCAACAGCATCTTATGCCCCCCCTCCCCTCCTCCTTAAACCATATAACTTTTATATGAAATTTTTCTCTAAAATGCACTATTCAAGAAAAATTTTAGTGCGTCAATTAAAATGACGTACGCATGTACGTACATATTTACAATGTCTGTGGTCCGAATTAATTTTTTTTCGGATTTAGTAACGCAGTTATAACCACTATAGTAATATTCTTTATCTTTAAGTTCTTAATCAATTTTTTTAAACATTCAAAGAAATCATTACCTTTTGAACTATGTTAATAAATCCACATGGTTATTATCATATTATAATTTTTATATAAAATTTCTGCAGTGCATACACTTTAGAAAAATAATTAGCAATGTATAAGAGATTAAACAGTAAATCATATTAGATATGGACCATGTAACTTTGATCAAGTATACGAAAAAAATAATTAAATTCGCGTAGTATTAAATTATTTACATCAGCTACTATATTATATTAAAAAAAGGAGAAAAGAAAAATAGATATATTAAAAATGATAATAAAAAAGAAACATATAAAATTAATAAAAATTAATAATTAGATTAAAATATAATTAAAGATCAATTGAATTGTCTTTATATTCGAATAAATAATTAAAAATATAGAAAATATAATTATGCATGCGAAAAAATGCAATAAATATACATGGTGTTCCCGTATATGTAGCCACTCTTTTTAGTGAATTTCGGAAGTGGAACTCCCCCAAAAATCGCAATTTTTTTCGTAATAAATGCAATAATGAGTAAAAGTAATTATAAAAAGATATGTATATAATGGTTTAAGAGGGAGTTGTGCTTTTGTAGGAAAAAATTTATTTCAAAAACGAATAAGACAGTTTAATTTTTTATTTAAATATCATGTAAAGTCTTTTAGCGTCTATACGCTTCAATTATTTATAAATATAAAGATCCTTCTCGACCCTACGCAAATGAGGTCCACCCCATCTCTTCCCCTGCCTAGGAGAGCACGACTTTCTATTCCATCTTATCTCCCCCCTGCCAAAGAGCGTACGACTTTTCATTCAAGTAGATCTTGTTTCATGTGGAAAGTCGTGCGCCCCTAGGGGAAGGAAGGATAGATTTCGTTTTGCATAGAAAATCAAACAGAGGAGAAAAGGGAGGGATGGAGTATCCATTTTTTCATTTTCGAAAACGTTTTACTCTGGTTAATATCAAAGAGAAACCTGAGAGAGTACATAAAGGCTTTTTTCTGTAACCTCAAAATACTCTCGCGTGCCTTCTGAAGAAGTAGATATAAACTACACAACAATATCCATTTTTTTTGCGGAGCTCCTGATGAAAATAAATTGCTGAAATTATTGAAATCTCTTTGATAGATTTTAGTTATTTCAGCGATTTATTTCCAACATGAATATTTTGCATGATATTTTGTATGAAGACGTTCACAATTCGAACGCTCGACTAATAATTATTAATTATTATTAGTCGAGCGTTCGAATTGTGAATAACGTCTTCATCATGCAAGATATTCACATTGAAAAAAATTTTTTTTTTAATTCAATAGTTGATTAAGTGGTAATTCAGTGCACTTCCGATTCTACCAATTTGATGTACATCTCCGAGTAACATTGAACAGTCTTCGTAATGTGATCTTGCGGCTAATTATTGTTCTTTTATCACTATTTTATTGAAGAGGACCGAAGCGAGTTATTCGAAACGATTACCAGATTTTGATTAATAAATATCGTATCACAGCAATATCCTGTGACCTATACTGGCATTTATTTGACATCACTAGATTTAATCTTTGAGCCTATTGTTATTACTTTTGTTTATATTTACTAAAATTGTAGAGCATTAAGAAGAGTACAATACATTACTAATAGTTTTTCTATGGGTGAAGCAGCATTTTATCGACAATTGTATTTCTTGCCATGTGTTTCCTGTTTTTCCGAAGTTCGTTAAGTTTTATCTCGGGCAACATAAATAAAAAACCGGATAAGAAGCAAAAAGACAAGATGTAAAAAGTAGCAAAAAGCAAGAAACAGAAAACAAAAATCACATTGTAGAATAACCATTAGAATCTTATTTTAGACCGTACCTACTTGTGAGAACACAATCGATAAATTAGAAGTCTATGCTGGTTGAAGCTGAATCTTTAAGAGGATGCTGGAGTAGTCAAATTGTCGGGATTTTGCAGATCGATATGAATCTCCGAATTTACTCAACGGAATCAAAAATCCTTTTACAGAATTAAAGTATATGCAAAATTTGGGAATGCTGTAATAGACTTTATACTAAAATTGAAAATAAAGTTAAAAATCATATTTTTTCAACTCGTAGAGCTGTCACCTGACAGAGATGTTTCCTTAATAAAAGTGTTATAATTCATATAGACGTATAGATCAAACGATAGAGCAGCACTCGACACATTAAATGTACAAACAATATTGAATTTATGAAACTAACATTAAAAGCTTTAAAAAAAGATTTATATCTGCAAATAACATGTATACGAACGCTGAGTGAAGACTCGAAATGGTAAAACAAAGCAATAATTGTGTATAGCAATAGGTATTCGATCTTCTAAGAAATAACATTGCAATATGTTAAATAAGGATAGATAAATGCGTTTGAGCGAGACACAACAATATATGTATACTAAGTATAAGAAACGAATGAAAGATGTCACTATTATCGAATTTGGAATTAAATGTATTATCGACTTCGATCAAGTTCGGTCGTCGATCCAGCATCCCCTTAATGCTTAAATAATTCAATTTGAATTATATATATATATATATATATATATATACACTATACACGGTGAAGCAGTAACTCTGCCCACTTAAAATATTCACTATTTTTAGAGATATGAAATAATAATATATTTATTGAATACATTACTTTACGAAGCGCCACTACAATCTGAATACTAAGCTATTGAACTATGATATATATTCATGTAAATGAATTTAATTTCAGAAATAATAATCGCGTGTCGATATGGTTGTCGGACTTCCAACGCAATCAATCTGAAATATTAATAATCTGCCCAAATTAATTTTAAAAAACTGTAATAAACTTATTGCGAAAAATATTGCCACGGAGTCGCACGAAATGCAAAGGATTCGGGTTCGACTCTTGGTCGAGGTAATATTTTTCGCAATAAGTTTATTACAGTTTTTTAAGATTAATTTGGAAAATTTGGGCAGATTATTAATATTTCAGATTGATTGCGTTGGAAGTCCGACGAACCATATCGACATGTAATTATTATTTCTGAAATAAATTCATTTATATGAGTATATATAATAGTTCAACATCTTAATATTCAGACCGTAGCGCTTCGTATTTAAAGTCATGTATTTAACAGAAACGGTCTTGTTTCCACAATCTTATATTTTATATTTATTGAAGTTGTATAGCATCAAGAAAGGTATACTACTAATAATTTTTCTATGAGTAGAGGCGCTTCGGAGATTTCAAGGTCATTTCCACTTTTTTAAATGGAATTGTGTGATTTTTTTTTGTACAATATGATATTCCTCTAATAATATGATATTCTGCATATAAAAATATTAAAGTAGTGATATAAAAAAACCAATAATTTACGAGATTCTATATTTTATTTTGGCATATATTGACATAAAATATTAAATAATTCGTAACTATTAATTTTTTTAGAATCGTACTTTAATACTTTTATGAACAGAATAATGAGATGAATCAATTGAATCATCTTCTAAATAAATTCTTATTCTGTTCATAAAAGTATTATAGTATGATTATAAAAAAATTAATAATTAATTAATAGTTAATTAATTTTATATTTTATGTTAATATAAGCCAGAATAAAGTATAAAACATCTCGTAAATTATTTTTTTATATCACTATCTTAATATTTTTATATGCAAAATAATTAGAGGAATCATATTGTGTAAAAAAAATCATACAGTTCCATTTAAAAAAGTGGAGATGACCTTGAAATCTCCGAAGCGCTTTTACTCATAGAAAAATTATTAGTAGTATATTGTGCCCCTCTTGATGCTATATAACTTTAATAAATATATTATTATTTAATATCTCTAAAAATAGCGGAAATATTCTAAGTGGACAGAGTTACTGCCTCACCGTGTATAATGTATGTATATATATATATATATATATATATATATAATTCATTGAATTATTTAAGCATTAAGGGGATGCTGGATCGACGGCCGACTTGATAGAAGTTGATACATTTAATTCCAAATTCGATAATAGTGACATCTTTCATTCGTTTCTTATACTTAGTATACATATATTGTTGTGTCTCGCTCAAACGCATTTATCTATCTTTATTTAACATATTGCAACATTATTTCTTAGAAGATCGAATACCTGCTATACACAATTATTGCTTTGTTTACCATTTCGAGTCACTCAGCGTTCATATACACGTTATTTGCAGATATAAGTCTTTTTTTAAGGTTATTTTTATAAATTCAATATTGTTTGTACACGTAATGCGTTGAGTGCTGCACTATCGTTTGATCTATACATCTATATGAATTATAAAATTTTTGTATTAAAGAAACATCTATGTCAGGTGAATCTACGAGTTGAAAAAACATGATTTTTAACTTTTTTTTCAATTTCAATATGAAGTTTATTACAGCACTCCCAAATTTTGCGTCTACTTTAATTCTGTAAAAAGATTTTTGATTCCGTTGAGTAAATTCGGAGATTCATATCAATCTGCAAAATCCCAACAATTTGACCACTCCAGCATCCTTTTAAAGATTCAGCTTCAACCGGCATAGACTTTTAATTTATCAATTGTATTCTCACATGTAAGTACGGTCTAAAATAAGATTCTAATGGTTATACTACAATGTGTTTTTTGTTTTCTGTTTCTTGTTTTTTGCTACTTTTTTTGTATCTTGTCTTTTTTTTGCTTCTTATCCAATTTTTTGATTTATGCCGAGATAAAACTTAACAAACTTCGGGAAAACAGGAAATACATAGCAAGAAATACAATTGTCGATAAAATGGTTGCAAAGGGGAAAGATACAAGAAAGCAAGAAACAGGAAACAAAGAGCACATTGTAGAATAGGCTTTATTGTTTACGAAAAAAATGTCATTTAAAGCAATTTTTGGAGCCGCTTATAGCGGACTTTGAATCCATTTTTCTAATGAATATCAAATTTTCTGAACAAATGACATTCATTTCATTTTAGTTAATAAGAGATAGGATATTATAACTTTTAAACTAACGTTACTTTTTTTAAACTAATTGGATATCTGGGTAACTTCCCTTGTAAGTGATCACTGTGCTTGCAATGGAGTTTAGTTAGAATCGTTTAATTTGATATCATATTTATTAGGTATACCTGTGTTGATTTACGAGATAAAAAAGAGTGGCTACTTATAAGGACACATCTTATATAAGTACATGTATAAACATGCGCACGTACGCACGCACGCATGCACACAGTGTCCGATAAAACCATAACAACGTGTTTAAGGATAGATTCTTAAAATCATTTTAAGACAAAAATCTTAATACTAAAATATCGAGGCTATAATAATTTTTGAATTGTACGCGTTTAAAGTTATCGAGAGAATTATATCATTTAAAAGTTCATGCGTTCAAATATGATACAATGCAAAGTGCCACACCTGAACTTTAGGCGATATGATTTGCTAAATGTTTATAGTTTTCAAAACTATTACAGCTTCGATATTTTGATATAAAGGTTTTCATCTCAAGATGATCTCAGGAATCTAATCCAAATAACGATCTATAATATATTTGCTGCAATAGCAAAAATGTGACTACACGAAGAGAAAAGATTAACCAACGCAGCTAAAATAGTGGCAGCTAAAATGTATCTTTATAATAGGAACAGCTAATGTCGTTGTTATCAAAGCTCAATTTATTATCTGCTAAAATTTAGGCGCTGCAGCGAAAAATATTCGCTGCTAGAGTAAAATGATATTTAGCTAAATATATTAAGCTAATTTCTTTTTGCGACAGAAACTAATAATATTTGCAGCAAGATTGAGATTCTAAGCTGACATTATGTATGCTTTGCTGCTAGTACGAAGTGATTTTAATCATTACAGCTATCAAATTTGATACAGGAGAACTTTTATATAGCTATTACATTTAAAAATATAATATATTGACGAAAAAAATGTTGTACGAGGGCAAGTCAATAAGACGAAGTTTTAGAAAAACATAGTAAAACACATTTTTTTTTGATCGATTCATTTTTATTTCTCAACATAGTCTCCTCTCAAAGTCTCCTTTCAGTTCGATACACTTCTCCAACTTTTTCAAGCCGTCCGAATAATATGATTTGTCCAACTTTTCAAAATAAGCCTTTGTTTCGGCGATGAGCTGCTCTCTGGTAGTGAATCTCTTTCCTCCGAATCATTTCTTCAGGCTTGGAAACAGGAAATAGTCGCAGAAGGCTAAATCTGGCGAATATACTGGATGGGGAAGCAATTCGTAGCGGAATTTGTTGAATTTGGCCATCGATGCCGGGCACGTATAAACCCGTGCATTGGCTTGATGGAAGAGCACTTTCTTCTTTGTCAAATGGGGACGTTTTTTTCTTTAAAATGTTGTTGAAATGGTCCAATAAGGCTGCGTAGTAATCGCCATTGATCGTTTGCTTCGACGGAAGGTCGATATAAATTATACCGCGTGCATCTAAAAAAACTGTAGTCATCACCTTTCCGACCGATTTCACGATCTTCGCCTTCTTTAGAGCTGGTTCACTCGATGAAGTACATTGTTTTGTTCCTTCGTCTCGGGTGTGAAGTAATGGATCCATGTTTCGTCCACAATAATGAATCGACGCAGAAATTCATCTGGATTACGTTGAAATCTCCAAACATTGTTTTGAAATCGTTATACGGTCGCGCTTATGGTTCACAGTGAGCGGCATCCATCTTGCCGATAGCTTTTTCATATCCAATTGTTCGTGCAAAATTGAAATCATTGTGCCATGTGATATGCTTGTGGCCTCAACAAGCTCGCGCACTTTCACTCGTCGATCAGTCAAAACAATCGTGGACTTTATCGATGATTTCTGACGTAGCAACCTCAATTGGACGTCCCGCAACCTCCCGAACGAGGTGCATCACATAGATGTACCACATGGATGCATCACATGTATCATCATATGGATGTACGACCACGTTTAAATTCATTCATCCAATTGTATACAGTCGCAAATGCTGGTGTAGATGTGCTATGAACATTATTCAACTCCGCTTTGATTTTTTTCGGCGTTAAACCTTTTATAGATATTTGAAATTGTAAATGTTTGATCACTGCACGAAACTCGTTTTTTTCCATTTTGCAAAAAATACAAAGGTTATTCGCTTTCGTCTACAATGAAACCATGTGATGGATTCCGCTCAAAATTTGGCAATAATCAGCTGAAAGATGCTACTTGTCAAAAAGTAATGTGACATGACACTGCGAGTACCCTCTGACAGATTTTCTAAGAACTTATTGACTTGCCCTCGTATTAACAGCATTTGCCAACATTAATCTATTCAACATTCAATAAAAGTATTAATGAAATGAATAACATTTTTTTAAAACAAAAAAATGATGGCGTATTTGTTGCATTAAATGTAAATTAACAAGATTATGTTCAATTAGATGCTATTAATTTATCATTATTTCTCTTCTCTGTAGTATTGAAAATCTATAATTAACGTATATATTACACATTTCAATGCCACATTTCTAAATACTGCTAATAATTGTCAAATCTATATTGTAAGATAATGCAGGCTTATTTAATGAGACAAAGATAACAGGGAAATCCAATCTCCATTCATTCGTTTCGTCTCGTTAAATCAAACATGTGTCAAATCTCGATAAAAAAAATAAAAAAATTATAACAAAGCATATTATCGATTTATGTATTGTAATAAAAATATAAGAAGACATAAAAAAGCTTATTATATCCTATAATTAATATATTATATTATATTATATTAATTTATATTAAAGGATCCATAATAAATACATGAAATAAACTTTTGATACAGACCCAATAAACCAAAGTTATATGTAAGGTATCTGTTAATTTCAAATAAAGAAACTTAAGAAGACTCTTAAAATTAAAAATTGTTAGAAAAATAGAGCAAATGAGAATATGGTGCAGTACTTGGTGCGCAAAGTTCACAAATAAATGACACAATTAATAAATTAAAACAAGAATATATTTAGCTTGCTTAAAAAATCGAACATTTCAATCACATTTGGGACCATTCTTAGCGATGTACAAAGAATTAGAATAGAGAACATGTCGATTGACTTGGCTTTGGAGAGTATTTGTAATAGATAGTCGAGTATTTTTAATGGCTGTAACATCCCCAGAGATGAATTCATAGTTGCTCTCTAATTAGTTTTAAACTTTTTTCTTATTTAAAGGTAATATATATAAATAAACCTTTGGTTTACTCTCCTTTATCTCTAGTGATTGCATTTAGTTATGTAAAGTTTGGAAAGTAAAGCCTATACCTTGAAATTCTCTACCCCATTTTATGTACGATACGTAGATAACATTGCCACGGCGGTACCTTCGAACATGATTAATTTTTAACATTTTTAACTCGTTTCAACTGAGACTTCAATTTACTATTAAAATTGGTGATAAGTCTTTGCATTTTCCAGATGTTAATATTTCTAATAACAATAATGTCTTAGGATTTGATTGATTCTATAAATCCACCTTCTCAGATAAATATCTTAATTATTTATCTGTACTTCCACCAATCTTGCAAAAGAACGATATTATTATTGAAAAAACCTTTCTTTTGTCGCATTCGAAATTCTACTACAAGAATATCAATTTTATTATTAAGATGTTATTAAATAACTATCCATTAGATTTTATTTTTAAGATAATTAATTTACATTTAAAATCACTTTGTCACAAACGAACCTTAAAATAGAATAACATTACCAATTCTATGAATATGATGAAAGATAATCAACTTCGAGTTTGAAATTACGTTACCTTATATTCCGATAATAAAAATTCAGTAATATCATAAATGATTTAAACATTAAATTAACCTTTTACAGTTTGAACAAATTGAGTAAATAATTGAGTACTAATATTATCTGATTTATGTAATTATTTCATTCGTTTTATTCTCTTGCACTCTTGCCTGCAGGTGAATTTTTGTATACTTCATTTACTTTTAAAAATTTTTCTTTTTGTTCCAACCTGATCACACTCAATGCTTCTTAGGTTTCTTTGAAATCATCATCGATTTGTGAACCTCATTGAGTGATTTTGAATTTTTATATCTGAGTTGGGATTCGCCTGTTATGCAAAACTGTAAGAAATCTCCATTCTAATTCTTTGTATATCGCTGAGAGTGGCTCTAAATGTAGCTGAAACGTTCAATTTTGTAAACAAACTAAATATATTCTTGTTTTAATTTATTAATTGTGTGATTTGTTTGTTAATTTTGCACATCAAGTACCCCACCATACTCTCATTTGCCTTATTTTTCCAACAATTATAATTTCGTATTACAATTAACAATGTAATTGTAATATGACATACGTGTTATATTATATTACAATTGATTATACTAGAGAATAAATCGAAATCGGAAATAAACTGTGGTTGATGAAATAAGCATGTCACACAAAATGATATTATGCACAGGCAGCGTAAGTAACTGGCAACATCCCAGAAACAATTGCGAATGGAATATTCGGATATGTGGCTAAGATAGTGAAGAATAGCTGCCACTTACTTAGCAACTCGTGTTACGCTTTTAATTTTAACTCATAAAGTTGAATATCGGCAGCAAATATATTTTATCTTTAATAGCTAACTTTTAGCAATAACAGCAAAGTTTGAACCAGCAACTGACATTTAGCTGATATTATTAGGTTGGTGCAAAAATAATGTCGGTTTTTATTGTTTTAAATTTTAGCGCTTTATTGTACAATAACGTTATGTTCGACTATGTTCATATTAAACCATTTTCACACACACAAGCGCAGGTTTCGCTGTGTTCATAATTTTTTCTCTGTATTACTTTGTATTAAATTACTATCATTATTGTTAAAAATGGGAAAGAAGCAATTTTGAACAATTTTTTTATTCAGACTAGGCTCTAAAGCAGCAGAAAAGAATAAAAAAATTAATGAAGCATTTGGAAATTACAAACAAACGGATAATACAACGGTGGTTTCAAAAATTTCGTAACAGAGATGAGAGCCTTGAAGATGAAGAGGGACGCGGACGGCATGTAACCATTGACAACAAACAGTTAAAGACAATTATTAAATCGACTTCATTAAAAATCACTCGAGAGATTGCCCAGGAAACTGATCACTCAACAGTTGTTCATCATCTAAAACAAATCGAAAAAGTAAAAAAGCTCGATAAATAGATTCCTTATGAATTAAACAAAAATCAAAGAAATTGTCGTTACGAAATCTGTTCTGCTCTTATTCTGTGTAATAAAAATTATTCATTTCTTGATCACATTATAATATGCGATGAAAAATGGATTCTTCTTATGACAACAGGCAATGATCTACTCAATGGTTGGATTATAATGAAATACCAAAACACTTCCCTAAGCCAAAATTGCATCAAAAGAAGATAATGGTGACCGTTTGGTAATGTTCAACAGAAATCATTCATTTTCACAATTTTCTAAAACCAGGTGAAACTATCATGTCAGAAAAATACTGCCTCGAAATTGACAAAATGCATTAGCGATTACAACATCAATATCCAGCATTAGTCAATCAGGAGGGATCGATTGTATTACACAACAATGCTCGTCCATATCACAGTATAACTACATACAATAACGATAGTACGAGCAAACGAAGGGTTCAATTTTGTTCTGTGCATGTATTGGCTGTAAAACCAAGAATATGGCGGACTGTCATAGCATTAAAAGCATCGCTGTGTGACGACGATTGAGATGTAATAAACTACGATTGAGAGCTGAGTGTATAATTACATATATTAAGATGAATAAAATAGGTGGAATCTCTTGTACTTTTGGATATCGAATTGATTCTTATCCATTCTTATCTATTCTCCGGATTTAGAATAAAACGAGAAATCATTGAAGTCAATTCTGTAATTTTGCATGGAAATAGTTTTTTTTCTTTTTGTACGGGGCAACTACTAAATTTCTCACTCGCTTTAAACAATTACGTAAATGCGTTAATTCTGGCTGAAATTTGACCTGGAAAGGTTTGAAGAGTGATACTTTCTAGGTGTCAAATCAAATGGATTGTGGCACCATCTTATAAAGATTTACCAGATTTATTGAACCACTCATATTATATTAGGTATTGGAATTAATTCGTAGCGTTTTACAAGTGATGGGAAGTACTTTCATTAATGTATTTTTTAATGCTCATGTGAAATAAATAACATTCTTTCATTAAAAAACGCTACGAATTAATTCCAACACCTAATAATAATTAAATAAATACAATTTTTCATTGTTTTATTGTTTTCTCTATTCCTATCCTATATCCTAGGCAGCACAAATTTGGATACATGTCCAAAACTGGGGCATAAAACATCTTAAAGATTTATTTATGGCGTCTTAAAGAGATCTTGAAGACGTTTTATGTCCCAATTTTAAACATTATGCTATCTGAAATTATCAATAAATTGTTGACTTACAAATATTATGTTTCACATACTGTTTTATGATTTCATTTGGTCCCTTCCGAAAATATATTGAAATTAGAAACAAAAAATAAACTTATATTAATATATACTATATATAGTGGTATATCTAAAATCATGTATAGAATTTATCCGAATTTAAAAAATGCTTTATATGCAAAATATTACAACGTCTCTTGATGCCATTCAAATTCAGCGGTCCGTAAAATCTTCAACATAGCTAACAGTCACGTGATCACCGACATCACAGAAGCCGACAGCTACTGTCGCTACTGTATGTACTGTATGTGTTATACTGTGTCCACATATTGCACAATCAACTCTGTAGAAACTAAACGAACTTGGCTACGAAATTTTGCCTCACCATACTCACTGGACCTTTCGTCAACTGTCTACTACTTTTTTAAATATCTCGACCACTTCTTACAGAGAAAAATCTTCAACAACCAAACTGCTGCTGAAAACGCCTTCAGAGAATTCGTCGATTCTAGAGCCCCAGAATTTTATGTTAATGGAATAAAGAAACATCTATCTCGTTAGCAAAAATGTGTAGATTCTAATGATTCTTACTTCGATTAATAAAGTTTATTATGAGTTTAGATATTTACATTTGAAGTTGAAGGTTAAAAATTGACATTATTTTTGCACCAGCCTAATACTAAGTTCTTTGTAGTATAATGTTCTGGTAGTCTTAATTACAATTTATTATTTGGCAGCCACAACTATTTTAGCTGTATTACATGCAAAAGAAGGACTTGAAAATAAAATATATTTGCTGCCGACATCCAACTTTATTAGTTAAAATTAAAAGCGTACTTACAGTAAGTCAAGTGGTGTTGCATCACTTCATGTTATTAGCCTTGAGGTAGGTTCGAATAATTTCGTACGATATATCTAAACCTTTCTGCTTCAATTTTGTTTGTCCTTGACGCAGTGTTAAGCCAGGATTCCGCGAAAACAGATTCACTATTTTTTTATCGTCTTTTTTGTCCACTTTGCATATCGAGCCACGTTCCGGTAAATCATCGACATTTTTTGCCACATTATATCGCTGCACCCACTTCTGTATGAATGATTTCGACTTTTTCATATATTTAGCAGCCGCTAATTGTGACATTTTTGGGTGAGTGCAGAGGAACACAGCTTCATATCGTGATGCGTATTTGGTACTCATGGCGCTTAATGTGATTCTCTTAAGAAAGTTCAATGAAAACAACTGAATCTTCCTTGATAGTGCATCAAGGACAAAGGTGCCCTCTATGAATTCATAATAGATTTAGGGTGATATCTTTTATTAACTTTGAGTAAGGCCGACTACGATCTTACTGTAACATGAACAGCTAAGTAAGTGACAACTATTCGTCACTATCTTAGCTGCGTAACCAAACATTCCATTCGCAATTGTTTCTGGAATGCTGCCGGTTACCATTTTACTCTAGCAGAGAATATTTTTCGCTGTAGCGCCTAAGTTTTAGCAGTTAATAAATTGAGTTTTGGCAGCAACGACATTAACTATCTCTATTATAAAGACACATTTTAACAGCCAGAGGTCTATTTTAGCTGTGTTAACTAATTTTTTCTCTGTATATAATAGCTATGCCAGCTAATAGAAAAATCAAAACGCAGCTACAACTCTATTTTAACTATATTGATAGCTATATAGTTGCTGTGACAGCTAATAAAGAAGTCCAAATATAGTCATAGCAATTTTAACTATATATTGGTAGCTGTACAGTCGTTGTAATAGCTAATAAAAAAGTCAAAATGTAGTCACATCTATTTGGTTGTAAAAGTATGATAACTTTATCGTCAAAATAGCTGTAATCCAGCTATAATTTGTGTAGCAAAAGCAAAGAGTAACATAAACTATCAGGTTAAAGCATGTATCCGCGATGGTTAAACGGACCCAATCGTTCATTTAAGAGGCTCTAAAATTATTACTTAAAGATCTGTGTATCGTTTTATCTAATCAGTGTACTTATGAATTTGAGTACGCGTTAGTATAATTATATGTACGTTATAAATTCTAATAAGTTACAATAATTAATTAAACTTTTAAATTTGATCTAATTTTAGTAAGACAAAGATACTGGATTGTTACAAGTTGAATTCCATTTGTAAAAAAATATTTTATTGTATTTTAAATATTTTTATGTAATTTCAAATTAAAAATTAAACTTTGATTAAATATTAATTTACATATAAAAAATATTCTGTTTATTTTATTCAGATTATCACTGTTGTAACATATCGGCTATGACAGCCTCTTTACAACAAAATAGTTGTGCAATTGAATAGCTGCGATATCATTTTCAAAGTTTAAAAATGTTGTCCCATTTTTGTTACTACAATTTTATTAAAACGTTATAATAACTTTGTGGCGATAGTTATGCTAAACAAAAATGCTGCAGTGTAAGCTGCGACAACGTTATCGCAGATTTTGAAGTTGCGTGATGGCTATAACAACTTTTCCGCAGCAAAATAATTGCGCAGCCAAACGGCTGCGACATCGTCTTCAAAACCTAAAATTGTTGTCTCATTTTTGCTGCTACTTTGTCACAATGTCATAATGACGTTGTGGTAGTAATTGTCATAGACCCAAATACTGCGATTTAAGCTGGGACAATGTCATCGCAGACGTTTTAAAGCTTCATATGTTGGGAACCTTAAACATTGTTATGGTTTTTACCGGACATCATATATGTGTTTGTATATGTGCGTATATATGTATAGTTTATTAACCTGCATATATTGCTGTTGAGAAATCTGCTGTTGCATGTGCTGCTGTTGCTGTTGTGTCATATGAGGTGGTGCCATTACACTGCCCATTAAGCTCTATAAAAATGAGAATACATGTATTCTTTATTCAAATTGTTCACATTTTTTTAATATATAATTCGAATTATTCATACATGAATTATTTCATATAAATAAAATGTCTTCATACATTAGTTCTTATATATAGAGAAATAAAGAAAAAAATAAACAAAAATTTAGAAAACTTTTTGCATAGAATGTTTTACTTATTATATACTATGATAAGCCAAACGATAGTCCTATTTCATTTATAGAATGTTGAATAAAATACATTAATCATTAAATTTATGTATTATATTAATTTTTGTCTATGTACTAATATTTATGTCATAAGAACAAGTATACAATTACGTCATAATTTCGAAAAAAATTTGTCTTCTATAATATGTACTTAAATCTTTTTTTAAATTCTATCATATATTTGCAATAAGATCATACTTGTTGAGGATTTCCTTGCATGGCTAAATGATGAGATGACTTTTTATTAACAGTCATTTGTTGCTGCTGTTGCTGATGTTGAGGCGACGCAGGTTGATGTTGAGGACTATAGACTTGATATGTAACATTTCCTGGCGCAGTATTGTTGGCATAGCCTGTGTATGCACTGTATTGCATTTGTTGTTGCGGCTGTGGTGTTTGCTGTTTTTGTTCATTTTCACCTGCACCTTTGCTTACCAGAGATGCTCTGTACGCCGCGAGAGCTTTCAAATATTCCTTCTTAGCTGCTTCGGTTTTCTTTTTGTAATACTACATAAAAATTTATATTTTAATTTAGCAACAATGGAATATTAATATTACAATTATACCAATATATATGTAATTATACTAATGTCGCACAATTTAAAAAATAATACTCGATATAATTATTAAATAGGTAAAAGAGATATGTAGGATAATTTAGATTTTAGATACTTACATTTTTATGTTCAATGTCTAATGCATCCCACATTGATGCAACAATTTTAGATACTTCACCGAAGCTGGCGTTTGGATGTTTTCCCTTAATTACTGCCTGAGTATCTCTAAAGAAAAGGGCATACGCTGACACTGGTCTGAAAATCAATCAGTGTCAGATTACAATTTTAAGTAAATAATAACATTCAGAGATTAAATTATGTTTAAAGCATTATGTTCAAAGTTTTTAGTAATCTATTATTAGTATCGCAATTATAATAACTCAAGAAAATATCTCAAATATTAAAAAAAAAAACAAATAGCTTTTTATCGTAATAAATACCTAAATTTGACAGTATTCTGACAGATTTTAATGTCTGTAACGCATTCTGCCATTACTTATTCCTCTTTTAATGAATCCTTGTAATTTCACTATTTTAATAGAAACTTTGATATATGTTTCATTTTTATAATTATGAGAAAATAACATAGTATTCTTCTTCTCTCCTTTCTCTCTTTTTCTCTTTCTGTTCTATTCATTTTGTTTCAATTTGGTAAATTATCTTAAAGATATTTAGTATTTTTAAAATAGGAATTTAACAAAAATTTTACGAATTGTTCTCATGTTCGAAGACTTTTGTGATAAAATCGAGAATCGATTTACTGAAATAATCCAAAGTTATAAGGATTTTAATTTGCAACAAATTTATTTATTTATTTATTTTTATTATTACTTTACAAACTCTATATATATATATATCTATATATATCTATATATATATATATATATATATATATATATATATATATATATACTACTCAACAAAAAATAGGGAATACTTTAAAACACGTTTAAAATTGCACAATATTCAGAAGTAATTTGGTGAAAAATTATCGCAAACAAAAAATAAAAAAAAAGCATTTAAAAGCTTGAAATCTCTACTTTCGAAATTGGTAATTGATATTTCAATTTGACTGATTCTTTATAGAGATATACGGACACAAATAAATACCCGTTAAATCTGAAAACTTCACGAATATCTATAGCGTGAAGTAAAACACAAAAATGCGGTTTACAGCAGTCGAAAGAGTGAATTTTTATTTTCAATTTGCTTTTTTATTGAGTGCTGTACGATTTTTTTTCACCGAGTTATTGAACGTTGAAGCAAAAATGATTACATGGGGGTTCCTACAAAACATACGGGTCTCGGCTCATTTGGCTGAATTTGTAATATATTGTAGTTCTGATCATCCTTATCAAAAGTCTCCATGGGCACGAAGTAAAATAATGAACAGTTTGAATTATTATACATCAAATTTTGTAAAATTATTTTGGCAGAAACAAGTTTAGGTAGTGCCCTAAAAAAAAAATCAAATGACAGAAAAAAAAGATCATCCAGCGGCGTATATATCGTTAAACTAATTATTTTTATTTTTTAATCATTAACAATTCAACTAATTGTTTAAACGAGATATATAAGATTCCACAATGCAGAAAAGCAAAGTACACATATTAAAAAAAAAAAAGGAAAGAAAAGTCCTCTAGGCCGATTTTTGAAAAAAATACACTTTAAAAATCAATGTTGTGTAATATAATGATAGTGTAATATAAGGGAACTCAAATGTTTAACTAGCTCAGGTTTCTGTTGTCTGATCGAGTTGAAATTTGACAGGAATTATATTTTTATAGATTGGAACAATTCTAATGGATGTCGCGGAAAGATAAAAAAGATGGACAATCCTAATATATATACTAATAAAACATTAATAAATATACGTGCAAAAATTTATTTAGATCCATTTACTCATAAATTTAAACATTATTAACCTAAAATTATACAAAAATATCATCATTTTGCTGCATAAAACTATTATAAACGTAATTTAATTTGTTTTTTTTTTAGTTAGTTTCACAAGTTAATATCATTAAAATTTGTTTTAGTGATATTGATTGATATTAGATATTTTTTGCTGATTATTAGATTATTTGACTGATACTTTTAGCTAATATTGTATAAACAAATCATCCTTAACCTATTTCTTAACCATATTACCCGTCTTCATTTGTCTATTCCACTGATTTCAACATTTTATATTTACATAATGTCTTATATTTATATGACAACGATAATGATGACTGGTGATTTACACCAATAATTTATTAATAATGACTAATTTACATCATAAAAACTATTATGAGTGTAAACATAGAATGTTTATACAATATAATCTTAGTTCCTGTGCTGACTGTATGTTTGTATTTATCGTATATAAATACGAGCAGTACTACTGAATTAAAGTTCATTAAATTATTTATTCTAATTTAAAAAAATAATTATATATATATATATATATCATGGCGATATTATTAACACAAATCGAAAAAAAGTTGAAACGGTATTACCTTTGGAAACATCAACTTTTTGATAATTATGCAAAATAGGGTTTTTTTTGAATTTCGATATTTTTTTGCTGCAATGTTAATAATAATCTTTGTTATAACTCAAAATAATGATAATAAATCGGAGGAGATAAAAAAATGGATCAAAAATTTTCTTTGAAGACGTTACATATAGTAGTGCACAGGAGCGCACGACTTCCATGCGAAGTGACTCCCATAGTGGAAAGGATAAGATGATGTGTGCAGTTGGACAGTGTCTCTCTCTCTAAATCTCTGCCCTCTCTGAACTACTGTTCATAAGGTTCAAAGATTATTGTGAAACGCTAAACATGAGACGGTTCATAGTCCGTTTTTATTTTAAAACTGTTTTAAATATAATGTCTTAAGATGTTAATACCTTTCTTGTGCAAGGAAAGATTCAATACCAACTTCATACAAAACAGATCGATATTTATAGTCAATTCTTACATTTAAGACTGTCTTAAGTACAATCTTAAGATGTTGTAAGTCAATCCGACTGTATTAACATCTTATTATATTTAAGTTTTAAAATAAAAATAGACTATGAATACCGTTCCATGTTTAATGTTTCACAGTTGATTTTTCCTTATGAACAGTCTAGATGGAAAAGGCAGAGATTTAGAAAGAGATACTGACAACTGCATATCATATTATCCCTTCCATCCCATCCCTCCTTGCTTAGGGGCGCACGAAAAGCGCCTCTCACCCCACTTCCCTTCTACTACTGAGCACACGAATTTAGAATAGTTGCTTTCCATTTACACCGATTCTTAGATAATTCTCACTTAAGACGTCATAACTCAGTTGAATACGTTCCTTCTGATAAGTGAGAAACTCAACTGAGTTTTTATTCATAATCTGCATAAGATCGAGATCGAGTGCTTTCAGTGAATAAATCTGTGTTGACATGTGATAACTTTTTATCAAAGTAAGCAAGTAGTGACGTCATTAATCTGAATACAAAATACTCAGCTCACTTCAGACTCAGTTTCACTTGTGTGTAAATGAAAAGCAACTAATGTCAACATTATTACTTAGTACACGAATAAAAGTATATGTATATTAGACTGATAAGAAAAAAAAATTGAGCTGTTCCTCCAGGCCCTTCCTTTTTATATTACGCTGCTTAGAATGGGAGTAGTTGAGAAGAGAGGGGAGGGGAGAAGAAGAGGTGGTGGAATTTGGTTGGTCTTCAATAATCGGGAGAATGGTCTTCCATTTATGTTGTAGCCATTATCTCATTTATATTATTAAGATGTTTTTGTATCTCTATAGCCTCTCTATACTTTCTTGGAAAGTATGATGTAACGTTGTCGTGGTCGCTTTGTCAAACAGTATTTAATGTCCTGTTTCGATGTTGTGTTCTGATAATGCCAGCTGCGTGGCATGTTTTAGCCTGACATCACGTTGGTGTTCTTTTATTCGTAGGTTGACCATTCTCCCGGTTTCTCCAATGTATACTTGTCCGCAGGAACAAGGTATTTTGTATACTTCTGCGGAGCTTAGTGAAGATCTTTGATTTTTAGGATTTCTTAAGATTTGTTCTATCTTTTTGGATGGTTTGAAGATAGTTCGGATATTGTATTTGTTTAATATTCTGCCAATCCGATCCGAATGTTGTTCCTTTGACATATGGAAGAATAGATATCTATCATTCTAGACATGGAGAAAACCCACGAAACACACAACAGTTATGTCTTAAAGTTGTCTCATGCGTCGATTTTAGACATTCTGCTCATTGGGTAATAATTATGAAAATTGTAAAATGATAGAGGACCTTCCGGTTCGGTTTAATCCGCTCTATTTGCACACAAAAATAGTTCTAAATATTTTGAGATACTCTGTATAGTACCAAAATAGTCACAAATATTCTGAGACATTTTGTATAGTCCCTACACTATAATACACATATTAAAGTGTGTACACAAAATGCTATAACAGCCGACTGTAATTTCACTTGAAAATCTAAGATAATTTTTCCATAACTTCAAAAACTGAAGGTCACGTGATAAACAAGGTGTGTTTGATGACTCAAAAAAGTCATGAGTATATATTTTCCTTATGGCAGTCAGGATATTTTATACCCGACGTGGTATGTATCTCGTTTATAAACTATTATCGTGGTTTCTAGTTTGGGGAGTTACGAATTATTCTCTTAAGTTAATATAAGTATAATATACCCATAGGAATGTAGAAGAGATGTCTTATGGAAACTAAAGACCTATAGGATATTACACTTTGACGTATAGGAACATACAGGTTCACATAGGACAGAGGAGATGTGCATACGTCGTCCTATGATAGCCTATAGGCGTTTTCAATTCTCATGGGGCACATATTCTTTGTCTTATGTACGCCTATATGTTACTATACGTCGAATCCTATAGACCTTTTAGTTCTCATGAGGTATCTGTCCACATTCCTGTGGGTATATCTCTATTATCCTATTTGCATTTCTATGAATGTCCTACGTATATTTATGCATGCTGCGCAAATCCTATAGGTAACAAACTCCTACAGAATCTTATAGTCCTCTATAAGAACCCATGAAAAAACCCGTAGGAATTTGCAGCAAGGGAGCGCCAGTGAACGAGTGACCAACAAATCGAGACATCTCAACGTAATATCTTTCCAAGCTGCTCTCGAGGTATTCGTCAATATAGATAAGGACGCGTTGCAGAGAGTGTGCTTCAGGTCGATAATTGAAGCAGTCATCAAAGTAAAAGCGGGAGGGGGGGGGGTATATAAAGTAATTTCATTCTAAAAGGATACCAGGATAGTGATGTATTCTGGCACATATTGACATAAAATGTTAAATACTTCGTAAACTGTTAACTTTTTGATAATTGTACCTTAACTTTTATGAACAGAATAATGAGATGAATCAGTTAGTATAAAGAAAATATATCGTTGCTTTAAAAAAATATGTATGCAAAATGGACACCCCTCCCCATCTTTAAATTACGATTCCTGTTAATCTCCCGGGACGAGCTCAAAAAATTTTTTTTGCGGAATTTGGAAGCTCATAAATTGTGCCAAATTCTGAGCTATGCGTTTTTTAGTTCGGCATGGTGAGGGGGCCAGCTGGACAGAGTTTAATTTTAATGGACGAATAATAATAAACTAATAATAAAAAGCAATTTCAATGCTTATTTCAACCAGTGAGATTTAACCGTCAGATTTTTCCATCGTGTTCATTGAACACTGTTCAAAATAGAACGGAGTAAATTAAATCATATTTTTGTTATTATGTAATCATTTCATTTTCTAAAGATTTTTTTATTGCCAAATTGAGGGATATTTTATTTGGATGTCAAGACCACAAGCGATATACTTTTTAGAACTTGTAAAAAATTTTTTCTATCCTTAAAAACGTATTAATAATCCATTTAAATGAAACTTTTAAAGGCTTTGTAGGAGGTCCCGGGAAAATTTAAACTGGATCTTATTCTAGATCTAGATCTTATCTGAACAGACCTACGATTGGAGGGGAGTAACGACTCATTTGAACGGTTGGAACCTTACTAAATCGATCTTGAACTCGAAATTTGGTCATTTTTCCACATTAATAGGACTATATTTCTTAAGGCGTATATCGTAGAAGTAAATGAACTATTGCACCGTATTCAGCGATCAAAAAAACATACGGTACCATATTTGAAATCCGGATTAAGGCATTTTTGTATCAAATCAAACATGTATTAAGGAAAATCGAAAATCGGCTTTTATTTAAAAATCATTCACTAGCGACTTCTAAATCTTAATATTTTTTTGGTAAAAATTTAGAGGTATTCTTTTGGCATGAAATAAAAGCCTTTGTATTAAGTGGCCGATTAGAGAAAAAATTATTTTTTTCTGGACAATCAATATATATATATATATATATATATACACACTACACTACACTACACTACACTACACTACACACACACACACACACACACACACAATATATATATATATATATATATATACATACAAGGTGCGTCCCAAAATTTTCCGAACTTTTTCAATAGGGATAGGTCGGGTGGCGCCATCCGTGTGTTCGATTGCGCGTTTGAAAGGTACATCCCTAGCTGACTTCCAGTAAAAATTTCATGACATTTGGTTCAGTGGAAACGAAGTTATGGCGTCTCAAGTGTCAGTATGTTGTATACATCGGTACGAGAAGGAGGAAGTTGGCGCTTGTTACACGATAATGCGCCATCTCACCGTTCGACACTTGTCACTGATTTTTTGACTAAAAATCACATTTTAACAATCAACCATTCCCCGTATTCGCCTGATATGGCACCTTGTGACTTCTACCTATTCGGCAAAATGCATTTGTCCATGAAAGGAAAGCGGTATGTGGACGTAGAAGACATCCAAAGGGCTTGTACCACTATTCTGAAGGACGTGCCTTTGAACGACATAAAACACTCATTTGAAATGCTTTTAGATCGTGCCAAACGTTGTATTGAGTCCGACGGGGACTACTTTGAATAAACAATTTGAATTTGAAAAAAAAAAGTAAACCGTTGTTGTTTTATTTCAAAAGTTCGGAAAATTTTGGGACGCACCTTGTATATTAGATTGTCCAGAAAAAATTATATATATGTAAGATATATATTAGATATATATAATATATATCTTTGATTCAAATGTTGACTTCTGTGAGAAGCATTTCAGTTCATTAAAATATGAAAACTCAGGAAATATTTGTTTCTTAAAATTTGGACAAAAATGAGTATGCGGGTGAGTGTGTTACTTCCTATTCCTTCATGCATTGTTGGCAACGTATTTTTTTTGACACAGAATTTCATCAGTTTGTTTTTTGCCACTAGACTTACCACGTGTCAATGCAAAGAGGATGAGATCAAACCGTCCCCCAACCGTTTGGTCATATAGAAGTAGGAATGTAATTGTATCAAAACACTAAAGATGGCACGAAACGAGCCGAAATCTGTAGTATTATTCACATTTAATTAATTAAAATTTTTGTAAATCAAAATTCGATAATTATCTTCGTAATTACTGCATAAAAATTCTCATAAGTCCGAGTTGTATTTTATCTTATTTGACATTCTCGAGAGTTACTCTTTGTTTTTATTTTTATATAAAATAACGTCATTAGATATGTTTCTTGTTACATTTTTAACGTTCAGTAAAAATCTATGGTAAAAATCTATTTCTATGAACGTTTGTATTATTGATTCTCAAATTTGCTAAGTTATTTTCTATATTTTTTATAAATTCTATCGTAATAAATTCTTCGTTGCAAGAAGGGAGACAGAAATTTTCTCCTAGTTGCAGTAAACTTTGAACTTCTATGGAAAAATTGACACTTGTAAGATTAATAAACCAATTATTATTACGATTTTTAATCAAACTGTTAGTATAAAATTAAACGTATTTTAAATTAACTTCATAGATAAAAGTATCATCTAACAGCAGATTTTTTCGAAACTAAACCTTTTTTTATTATTATATCTGTTTTCTCGTTCATGGAAAACATATTATTGTCGTGTGTTTGTTCTAAACAGTGCAATAATATTTAGTGCTATTTAGTTTGTCAGAGTAGCGATTGGTTTTTTTATTCTCTTCATTTTAATTTTTTCAACATGCATTTTCTTGTGACTGTGTACATTCTATTTAAAAAAAAATTAAATAAATCTAAACAGTAAAAATTTGATTTTAGACCATACACGTGAGAACACAATCAATATTAGAAATTAAAATGCTTAATGGTCGAAACTGAATCTTGAATGCTTAAATAATTCAATGTGAATTATATATATATATATATATATATATATATATATATATATATACTATATATGTACATATTCGCATATATATCATATTTGTAGTTATTATTCGAACTGCGCGCCGAATTAGTTTTCCGAACTTACAAACGCAATTACAATTAAACTATTGTAATAATATTACAAATTAAATTGACAAGTAATTTTTAATAATTCGATGCTTAATCAGGCATCATATTAGAAAGATATTATTATGTGAAAAACTCTCTGTAAATAAATTTATTGCGAAAAATATTATCTCGACCGGAAGTCGAACTGTATTCCATACGGAATGATATTCGTCAATAAGTAAGAAAAGCGAATATGTCATACTAATAATGAATAACCGATTAACTGGAGAATCGAAGTACAACAATGACAGTGTTGCATTGACGGTCATTGTATATATGATCAACAAACCAACATTCTCGAGGATCGATTTTGCCGCGTGTAAAATAAAGACAACACTACAAATGGAAGCATTATATAAGACAACAAAAACGAATAAAAGAACATTTAGATTGATGTGGTACATGATATGTTCCACATGATATTCGATAAGAACAAGAGGTTTTGTAAAATTGCATTTATGTAAGTTAGACATATTTACTGAAGAGAACCGTTGGAAAAAGGTCAAAACGTTTTGAAAGTTGTTATCGAAAATTGTTTATCATTTATTTCGATAAAGTTTTAATATAGCATGAGTTATCTCACTAGGTTCTAATAGTCCTTCTCATTTTAATATCATTGATCGTCTTACTTGGTCTTAATATCTCGAATTTATTGCTTGTCGTTTAAGTTAGTAAGGATCGACAATGTCATACAAGAGTAAATTACATTAGTATTTCAGTTTTTAAATGAAAAAAGAGAAATATTGCTATATTAGTAACACTCTATATTAAAACCGTATTCGTATATCAATAAAAATAGCTACAGTAAGTGAACACGAACTTCATTGTACACAAAAATATATATAATTATTAATAATTATTAATTATTTTAAAACCAGATAATACTTAAAAATATAAATAACGTTTAATTCCTATTTTCTTATTATTGTGTTTTCACATGTATGGTTTCTTTTTTATTTTTTTTGTTCACGGTACTCTATATATGTTTTACGGAAGTGGGAGTACTAGCATAACGTAGAGCATAACGTCAGCATCGCCATTTTTGAAATTAATTTTTTGTGAATGAAAGAGTAAAAAATTTGGGATTATAGCAATAAATTAGTATTTAAGCGAAAATGCCAGCTTCATAGACATATGACTTTTTATGTGGATAGATCTTACTTGAGGGGTGGATCTCGCTTTGAATGAAAAGTTATTACGTAAGCAGGAGAAGGTGTGAGGGTAATTCTTAATATTATCCCAGATAGCAAAATGTTAGCAGGATGTCGACACATTGGTAGCAGATTTGATTAGAAGATGTTAGCAGACTGACCACAACTGATGTTGCATTCCACTCCTATTCTGCCGATAGAACCTGTTAACATTCTATGCAAACAGACTGATAACAGAAATCAAACAGAACCTACTGACAAAATCTGATAGCAGATTGCGAGCAGGAACCGAGCAGAGTCTGCTGATAATAAATTGGCAGTAGAAATCGAACAAGATCTGCCATTTTCATTTGACCTGGTTTCTTATAAGAAACTTACGTACAAATATTATAAATGGTTATATGTAATTATATATAATTATATATTTATTTATATATACTAGTGTGAAAACTGGAAACAATCAATACAGTTTTATTGCTAAAATATTATCGATTAACTTCACATTTCAAAATACACATGAGAAAATTATAAAATAAAAAAAAAATTTGAAGATTCAGAAAGCACGCTCCGAAAGAGCTTGGGAATCTCTAGAAGAGATTTGCCTATTCGATTTACATACGCCAATTCTTATAGGACTTTTCTTCTTACGAGAAGCAAGTCCATCTCGTGGCGAGGTCGTACTCGGAAATAACAGATTTTGCTCGGTTTCTGTTGCCAATCTGCCGTTCAGATTATCAGCAGGCTCTGTTCGGTTTCTGTCACCAATTTGCTAGCATAGCATGTCATTAGGTTTTATCATATTTTTGACAGCAGTTTGCTGACATTGTCTGATAGTACACACTCTGTGTATAATTTGTTGCTTTTCTGTAATTAGAAATTGGTAGTAGACTCTGCAAAATCTGTCTCTTTAGATTTGATTATCTCGGATACGTGGCAAAAATAAGACATTATTTATCAAACTTCTTTTGTTAATAACTTTGTTCTGAACAACGAGGGACGACTAAAATCTGTTAAAGGTTATTCAGGATCATGAACTTGATAACATATGTCAAAGTCAAAGTCAAAGTCGACACTGGCTCCCTCCTGAATGTTTAGACTCAAAGAATAGTGAGACCACCGACGAGATACTATTAAAGATCGTCAATCCTGGGCAAATTTTTGGCGGTATAAAAAGGGTTCCAAGGGCTCGGAGATAATTGAAGAACGCTGACATTATCGACAATTGATATAAATTTGCTATTATTAACGTAAATATTTGGCTCATACATTATTAAATTCATGATTTTTTATTACATAAACGTTCCATAAATAAATATGCATACTTGTAAAGTATAATATCCTATATATTGCAGAAAAATTACAATTTTTCTCTGCAGTCATCTCTGTTAATAATTAAACTTTGACTGAAATCACATTTTAAAGAAAAATCGAGTACTATTGAATTCTAAATACATAAATCGTCTACTAAACTACTAAATCATAAAATTACAATATTATTAATTTTTAACTCTTAATCACTTCAATATTCACAAGGACGCGAACTCCCGTAAGGATGTCGGTATTTCAAAAAAGAAATCTCTAATAATTATGTGAATCATATTATAACGTACCCAGTGAGAAATGATCAAATCGACATCGAATCGACGTCTATTCGATAGTCTTCCAATTTTGCGAACGAATAGGTCTTACTGACAAATTTAAATTCCAATATTGGCGCTGCACTTTTCAATTTAATGGTGGAAACTTCCTCTGAATGCGCGGCCAATGCCGTGGTCTATAAGTGAAAGTAGCAGCACACCCCACCCTATAGAAACGGATCAAAAATTTACTCAAGTTTCTAGGAAGAGAGCAAAAAAACTCACAAAAAAACTTAAAGTTAAAGTGAAAGCTGTGGAGACGCCCACTCAACCTAGCGACGCCGTTATGTGTTTTCCCGCTATCTCTGATAACGTAGATGGATCCGTTATGCCTTAGCCCAAATAGATTGTATCACGCATGTCTAATTATCTTTATTCCGATACGGATAAATCGTTTTACGCAGTGTATTCGGATGTATGTGTATTCGGATAAATCTTCCATCATACATTTCTCTGTTTTATCCAAAATAGTATCCGAAATTGCTAACGCGGATATTTTATTCATCAAACGACTAGATAGTGGCAAGGCCATAGTAGAGATTAGGTCGGCGGAAGCCGCTAACCGTTTAGTTACCAATCCCGCTTTTGAAAAATACAAGATCAGGGCCTTCATTCCATCGTATCGCGTTCGCAGAACGTTAAAAATATCGTTAAAGATATAGACCAATCACTCTCCTTAGTTAAAATTTTAGGGGTTCAAATTGAACCAACGCATGATTATAAATCACGAAACGATTTATATCTCTTCAAGAACTCTTTGTATTAAGTTCGCAGAGCAGCCGTTGCCTAGAGATATCATTTTATTTAATGCTAAATAGCCGTCGAGTATATACCCAAGGGTATGCTATGTGTGCTACAGAGTGGGACATATAGGAAAGGACTGCAAAAGTTCAAAACCGAGATGCCTTTACTGCGGTCAGGAACATGACAAGTCTGTTGTGATTGTGAGCATAGATTATTACCTACAAAATGCATCAATTGCGGTGGAGAACACCTGGCAACTTCGACTGCCCGGTCATTCGGAAGCACAAGGATGTCATCTTGCTGCATATGAAAAACATATCTCACATCGAGGCGAAAAGAATAATTGCTGCAAATGACAATTCGCTCTATGATTAATTCCTCTCTATGAAGCAATTTTCTTTATATCTTTAATAATTTTCAGCAGCCGTCCTACAAAGATCACATGGCATAACTATTTTAATAGATTCTCTGAATTCCGAAGATTCTGAGGATACTAGGACAGCATACTACCCGAATTATGCGGAAGCAGCAAATGCTTCTTCGTCTGGGCGTTCCCTCCGTAAGCCGAGGATTGTCAATATGGGATCTTTTCTGGTGAATAGCGCTCGTTTGGAGACATCATAAGGGCATCGTGGCGACGGACGTTAACTTCTAAAAATAACACCTCCATCACCACATCAACAACATAACGAAATTCTCTGTGAATCTAATGGTCGCTCTTACGGAGAACAGAATTTTGCCCTTCCAAGGAATGAGAACTGTTACTCTGTCAATAGCGTTTTTGAGCAGATATTAACACTCTTATCCTTCAAGAATCTGTTCAACAATCAGCAGCTATCAACACTCATTGACTCAGTAATCGCAATATTATCAAGGTTAGCCAACTTTATCAGAAATTCTAATCTCAATCTTGATTTCCTTATTAACCTATTCGCCGGTACTGGACTTAACAACTCTTTTTAACTCCTGGAACTTCAGAAACTAACACTAAAATTCACTAATAACAGAAGAATTCTTCATTCATTCAGCATCCTTCAATAGAATTGTTGCGGGGTTAGAAATAAATTACCTCAACTGCAGTCAATCTGCAAGGATTACGACATTATTTGCATCCAAGAATCCTCCCTCCATCCCAGAATTCCTCTCTCCATCCTCTACATTTTCTCTGTGCGGATTTTATGTCGTGAGAGCAGGCATAACTAATCCAGGTATGAGAGGAATTTGCATCTTAATCAGACACAATATCGTTTTCAGTACTATTGACCTATCCAATTGGATTCGGTGGAAATGCTTGGTGTGGAGGTGTCTTCAGACAACAAAATTTACAATCATCAACATCTATCGTCATCTGAATCGCAATATTCCTGCTCAATTCTATGAAGACCTCATGAGGTTCGGAGACTCAAAAGCTAACTGCATTTTTATTGAGGATTACAATGCCTATCACTCCCAATGGGGCTGCTCAAACATGGATCGCGCCTGACGCGACAGACTGATTCTAGCATCAATAGAGAATCATTATGCTTGCATTCTTAACGATCAGCCGCCCACGTTGCTTCTCCTACCTAACTCTGATCTCTTAGTTATAGACTTGATCGTAGCCACCGCTAACATGACTCCCCTGTGTAAGATGCGTACAGAGAGGAGGACACCTGGAGCAACAACCATTACCATCACGGTCAAGATTAGCATCAATTTGGTCTTGCGTCAATAGTACGCCTATAAGATTAACTTTAATACTAAAGAACTGATCGATTTCCAGGACACCCTGGCTGGTTCATACATTTGTTTGTCAGCCATCTATCATCTGACGAAAAAGAGGCATACACTCGACTGGCGAAACATCTGGTGGACACGACCATAATGTGCTCCTCCTCTTCTAAGAACTTAAATGCGGGCACCGTTCCTGTATCAAACGAGAGAACCGCCCCCATGGTGAACGGATAAATGTCAAAAAGCAATCATCAAACGCAGAGAGGCGGCCCGAATCTGGCAAAAAATTCCTACAATCGAAAACTTTTATAATTTTAAAAAGGCGAGAGCGAAATGCTCCAAAGTTCTTTCTTTACAGGGAAAAAAGGAAAGGATAGAGAAAATTTGTTGGATCCTTTGACTCCAAAACTCCGACCTCAGAAATTTGGTCACTGATCAGAATCTTTAAACGACACAACCTGGCACTTTCAAATCAAACAGTTGATCCCTCTAAAGAAAAATAGTCAGAAAGCCATACAGTGACTATGCTCGCCTTCCTGCTTTCAAGATAATTCAATGAGTTTAGAGAAAATGAAGAAAGAGAATGGCAACTCAGGTGCTGTTTTCGAGGAAATCGATTCATCAATTACCGTCAAGCATTTAGATCTCGCAATTTCCGCTGTAAAAAAGAAATCGGCTCCCGGCTTGGACAGAATAATATGCTGGCATATTTGTCATATAAATACAAAGAGCTTTTAATAAATCTTTTCAACAGCTTTCTAGTTAAGGGATTTATTCCAGATGAGTGGAAGATATCCTTGGTTATCTTTATTTCCAAAGCGGGAGTCTCAGGTGTTAGGCCCATCTCCTTGCTTTCATGCATCTTAAAGTTACTTGAGAAAATAGTATACTGGAGATTACTCTGGCTGGTAGAGTCGGAATTACTTCTTCCTCACTAAGAGATGGGATTCCGCCTTAGTCAGTCATGTAACAATAGTTTAATTACATTCACTAACTATTATATATTCTTGGAGCTGTTTCCAGCGGGCAATTTTTAGTCGCTGCTTTCCTGGAGCATTACCGGAGCGTTCGACAATGTACATCCTTCAGCAGTAATCAGCGAATTTAAAAACGCGGGAGCACTAGCCCCAAGCAGGAAATTTGTGGAATTTGATTATTGTTAGGACAGTACACTTCAGAAGATGGGATAATTAGTTACAAACATTTTGCGTATAAACTCTCCTCGATTTTTAATCTGTCCTTGAGCAGGATCTTGCGCTGTGAAAGAAGCCGAATTTCTTCAATACGCAGATGATATTGTCATCTTTGCTGCAGATAGCAATCTCTTAGATCTTCTTTAGCGACAAAGGCTTGAACCTTTCCCCTTCCAAATCCAAATGGATGGTCTTCACATTCAAAAAGCACAAACCAATCGCTTACCATCCGTTTATGATAAGACAACAGGCAATTCCAAGGACTGAGCAAGTCAGATTTCTGGAAGTGAAGAGCAGAATAAAAGATAATTTTCATTTTAAGTATCTTGTCCAAGAGGGACGAGCGATTATCAACATCATTTCCTCGCTCACGGCTGTATGGTGGGACTCCAATCCCCAGAGCTCGCTCTCTATTTATAGATCAGTATTCAGGAGCGCCGTAAAGTATATCTATTCTATAACATTACTTTAAATACAAAGCGTCACTACGGTCTGAATGTTGAGATGTTGAACTAATATATATATTCATATAAATGAATTTAATTTCAGAAAATGATAATTGCCGATATGATTGTCGGACTTTCAACGTAATCAATCAATCTGAAATATTAATAATCCCCCCAAATTTCCCAAATTAATCTTAAAAAATTGTAATAAACTTATTGCGAAAAATATTGTCTCGGCAAGGATCAAGCTGGTCAATGATAACTATATCATACATAGAATCAAACAACTTTTACTGCAATTGGAGGGGAGCGCTATCGAATGCTCTCTCTTCTGGATTCCGACGCACAGGGGGGAATGAAGTGGCTAAGTGGATAAAGCAGCTAAGGAGGCATGTTCTTCGGGTCAAAGAGGATTCTTTTTAACTTCCTACCCGAACCTTTAATCGGAAGCTAGATCTAGATCGCAACAGCGCTTTCACAACTATCTTGAGAGCAAAGCCAGGGACACTGGCGCGTATTATACCCACCAGAGTCAGTGAAATCCTGGTACTTTAAACTTCCTCTTAATAGGAGCGAGATAGTACTGGTCAATAGACTGAGATCCTACAATTATAACTTTAACTACTCTTCTTGATAGAAAGAGCATGGTAGATTCACCAATGTGCCCGTGCGGGAACCCTAGGCAGGATGCCAACCATATCATCTTTAATCGCTCACTAAGGACAAATCCATACCTCTGTCTGCTTATCTTAGGAACTTCTCTCTTTAAAACCTTAAAATCTGGACATTTTTCCTGTCTTGAAATACCCTTCACTTAAACTCTGTAAACTGCTTCTCTCTTTTTTTAAGGCCATTGATATTTCCATATGAACTTTGCGGTTGCTGGAGCTCACTCCCTTTTTCTTTCTCCTTCTCCGGTTCCCTTTTCGAGGCGTTTCGGGGATCCCGAGGGAGGGGGAGGGTTGCGTAGCATTTGCTTCATCTGTTTCAGATTCCAATGATCTTACAACATAGCAGTCCTGTTTTCTTTTCTGGGAAATTCCTGTGAAAGGTTGGAGGGGTATTGGATAAGACTGACCACATTAATCCGGTTACACCGGAACCTGGGCTACTTAAACATAGAAGAAGAAGGAAGTGCATGAAGAACATGAATTCAAATTTTATCAGGAAATATTGAACTGAAAACTATCGCATATCAGTAAATGATATGATAATCAGTTTTGAGAATATCGTTAATATGTCACTAAAAATCCATTTTTTACCTTGAATTCTTTCGAATGCAGTTTGTCACAGACAAAGGTAAACAAAACTTTATAAACAAATTATGCAAATATATTGCCAATATAAAAAAAAATCTCTCCTTGCAATGATTTCTGATTTCTGTTACACAAATGCCGAATAAATTGGAGGAAAAAAAAACCATTAATGTAACTTATTTAAATTGTTCAATAAAAAATTCATTTATCACAAGAAAAATTGTGTTTCTATCTATGGATGCGTTCAGCAGAAAAAGTAGCTTAACAACTGTTGTACAATTCTCTAATATGTTTGTACATTTATATTCAGTAAGGAACTTAAAAAAGGGCAAGACCAATCACATTAAAGAATTGTACAATAGTTGCAGTTGTTTTTTCTGCTGAACGCGGCCTATGTGCGTAGTGTGCGCGCGCATGCGTGTATGTGTATATCAGTGATCATATTTGATCTCAACTTCAGAAATCGCATTACGCGTGCTCGTAAAAATTTATAATTTTAAATCGACATCCCATTTTTACAAGATCTTACTTCGCCAAATTCCTTGGGAAAATGATAAATCACATTATTATAATCCAATTAAAAATATGTATATATACATAAATGTGTATCTATTTAATTTCAAGTTCACTGCTTTAATAACGAATATATCTTAATACTTTTATGTATTTATAAAATAATGAAATTAGTGCAAAGAAAAAATTTACCTTTTTAACCTTCAAACCGTATACCTCCCTTGAGTACCTATTAATGGTACAGAGATAAAGGTACAAATTAAAACTTAACATTTTTAATTGCAAGTCTCTCTTGAGGATTAAAATAAAAATTTCTTCAAAACCACTCTTTTCTTAGGTATAATTTTCTCACGAATCAATTTTAATAAAAAAACATATTTAACATAGTGGGGATAAGCTGGCAACTTTCAGCACTTTCAGTTCATGCGCAATTGTCAGCAAATTGAAAATTTGCGAATTCGCACTAATGTACGGTTTGAAGGTTAAAAAAGGTGAAAAAGGTACCAAAAGTACGTGTTTCTCGAAAAAAAAAGAAAAAAAACTATTGTACCAAATTAAAAAGTAGAACACAAATGACCATTATTGTATCAAATTATAAAACAAGTGGTATTTTTCTCACGTACCAAATTAAAAAATAAAACTCCTATGGTCATACTATTTTTATTATTTACTTAATAATATGTACTTATTACAATATTTATTTAATAATGCCCTAATGAAACATTATTCGTATAAAAGATTCGATATCAACAACTAGCGCCAAGTTATAATAAATCCAATATCAAATTAAATAAAGAATATGATCGAAATGATATATCTTTAATTCTTAATAATGATAATTCAAAAAATAACTTTTTATAACTACCTGCGTATCTTTTAATTTGATCATTAAAAAGATTCAAAATTAAAAAAAAATTAAGTGGTAAGAATATTTTTAAAAAATGCAACAATTTTTTAAAATTATATATTTAAAAAAATTTGTTTTATTTTTGATAATTATAATTATATAATAATTATTAAGTACTCTTAAATCAGTCAACTATTATTCTAAATTTTTTTTCAATTTCATATTCAGATTAAAATCAAATAACCACTTTTTATAAGAGATATTTCACCTCTGAAACATGCGAGCGTATAAAAAAATGTATCACATAATAGAAAACAACATATTCAAAGCTGATCAAAATCGGAGGCAGCATTTGAATGTCTTTCTGTGTTAGAGCAATAAAGTAGTAGAACATAAATCTTAATATACTTGATTATGCCAGATCTGCATCATAGTTTTTGATGTTTGGAAAAGAAAAACAGTCTTCTACAGTTTTTAATGCGCTGAATTCGAATTCATAAATGAACATGTTCTATTCAGGTGTCAGGTTTTTAAGAAAAATGAGATTAAGAAAAAAGCGTCTAACAAGGTATTTCAGCTATTTTTTTAAATTTGTAGTTGACAAATCTGTAATGTGTGAGATTTCTAAAAGAACTCAAATTAATGTTTGAACATTGTATCTTATTATAAAAATATCGAATCTTTTACAATTGGTATCGAACCTCTGACATGTTTTGTTTTTAGGAGTGTAGACGCACAGTGTCAATGATTACACCGATTAAGCTATGCAGTCTTTAATAACATTTGTATAAAATTTGCAAAAATTTCATATTTAGTAAAAAATTTAATTTTCTAATGCACACAACTTACATAATTTTTTAGTACAATAACATTACGAATTAAGTATTTTGAAAAATTGTTTAAAAAATTTTTTAAACAAATGAGGAAATTTTTTATTATTTTACAAAAAATCATCTTTAGTTCCATATATTGAAATCATTACTGAAATTTTTACTATTTGTAATGATATTTTGCATTAGGATTAATCCTTACTTCTAAAAACAAAGATCTCTATAAAGTTACCTTATTTTCAAAAATCGAAAATCTTTAATCTGAAATCTTTAATTGGAAAAATTTAATCTGAGAGCTGGTATCTCAAGTTTCAAAAAAATTTATTTTTTTTATAAAATTCTCTTGTATTCGGAGAATTCTTGTTCTCGAACAGTTCCTAACAGTTTCGGCCTTTAAGTATTTTAAAATAATTTTTTAATATGAGTGCTGACATCGCATATCAAAAATGTAGTACTTCTTAATAGCCAGTTCCAGTCAATTAAAGCTTGAAACTTTGAATAGAAAGTGTCGGAACTATTGCAGAACTATTGGAAAATTTCAAGAAATCGGCTGGAATTGGCCGTGTGAGGTACTTTACTCTTATTGTATAAACGAACATTGAACGAAATCTATAGAAAGTGCCGAAATTATTGTAGAACTATCAGAAAATCAGTTGCAAATGACTATTAGGAGGTACACAGAAAAAATGTTATGGTTGCCACAACCAGAAATAATGATAATTTTCGCCCATCAATAAATTTGGTTATAATAATTGTAAGGTGGACATATCTTTACAGCCATAAGCGTTATATGCCAATCTTATGGATATCACAATTGTACTGCAGTTCTTATTAGATGCTTAAATTAATTCTCACTGTTTCTTGCTACAAAAACTCATATTTATTTCATCAAAAAGGTATTTTATTCACAATATTGCCCATCGAAAGCTATAACTTTTTCCCACTTTTCGGGTAACAAATGGATTCCGTAGTAGAAAAATTCAGATTCTTTTGAGGCAATCAGTCATCAAGCCATTTTTTTGATATCTTCATTCGCAAATGACTTTCAGCAGCATTTCTTGAGATTAAAACAGAAAAGTAATGTTTCCCGCACATGCTCTTTTTTTAGTACGAAACCCGACATTTTTAATGCGAATAAAAAATTGTGTTCTTTACATCCAATCAAATGTTACATACTTGATTATTAAAACCTATTGATAATACTTTCATATACATCAGCAGTCACTTTTGGCCATGTTGAAATAACACAAATACTAACCTCTTTCAGTCAATAGCGAAAATTAATTTACCTATATTGGTTCTTATAATCAAAAAATATATGGATGATTTTTGAGTGTAGCAATTGTAGCTGTTTTTTCCACGTACTTTACTCATGACGTGCCAACATTAAGATTAAAAAATTGTTTAAAAGTATTTAAAGGTTGGAACTCTGAAGAAAACCTATACAAAGCGGCGGAAATATTGCAGAACTATCGGAAATTGAATAGCTGAAAGGAATAGAATTCTGTATCAATGAATTTTTAACTCTTCATAGTCTTTCTGGGTCAAAATGACTTGAGCATCGTCTTTCACGCTAAATTTTAATATCTTCCTTCCTTCGGAAAGGTATTTGCCATCTACTAGAGGTTCAAAGTATTAATTATCGATAAAAATGCTTTTTAATCTGACTGTTAGTATGCGTCTAACAGCCATTCGCGCAAAAAGCATTTTTTTATCAGGTCAAAATGTCAGCAAGTGTGACCAGCGCGTCGTTTTAGTTAAAAGATTTATATTTTTGCAAAAAATATTAAATTGCAAAAATAAGCAAGATATGGATTATGTCCTTCAAATAAGGATAAAAAAAACGATTAGGAAAAAATGTTCGTCTACGACTTATGCGTGATAAACACACTCTCTAAATCTGAATCAGTGGATAATCTACTGAAGCATACTTGGTACAGAATATCATATTTGGCACTAAATAATCAGTAAAATTCAACCACAAAAGAAAAGAAGTTTGAGCATTACATAGTTAAAATACCGATATTTGCACGTTTAGCACATTGTAATTTCAATCTTACAATACCATGTACGTTGAATGCGCTACACTTATATTAGGCGTTGGAATTAATTCGTAGCGTTTTACAAGTGATGGGAAGTACTTTCATTAATGTATTTTTTAATGCTCATGTGAAATAAATAACATTCTTTCATTAAAAAACGCTACGAATTAATTCCAACACCTAATATATTAAAGTAAAGTTAGGGATATTACATTTCATTCATTAATTAACAGTGGCATACTTGACACTGAATCAGTGATTATCTATTGATTTAGATTTAAAGAACAGACTCTATTTGTGTACTGAGATATTGCTGTAACGAAGAGTAATGTTTTCTATGTATTTTTTATATTTTACGTTTTTCACTTGTATTTTCAGTATTAATAATAATAATTTTTACATTAATAATAATTTAAATCAATAATAAATAGCCTTTTACTCGAATTTAACATTTTTTTTACACCTAAAAACGATTATCTTCTACTTTCAAAATAAATATCTTTTTTGAAACGCGTATAATCATACTAATTTTTTTTTTTTGAAAGTACATCATCTTAAGAATATTAAACTAAAATTGCATTTAATAATATTATAAATTTAAACAGTTATAATTTTTTTAAGTAAAAATAATTAAAAATTTAAATAAAAAGTTATAATTTGTTTAAGTAAAAATACACATTTTTCCGAACTTAACATGTTTACAATTTTTTTTGTTAAAATTAAATTTTTCAATAAAACGCCATTGTTCGATTTTCTTAAAGGATGCAATTATATACTGTATTTTTTTTAAATCATTGCAATTAATACTATTGATTTGATAACACTTTAAAGATGGGTCGGATCATTTTAACCCACAGTAATCATCGTATGGCTTTTTTGATCATGAAGAGTTAATATAACAAAAATTCAATCACTTGTCGTATGCGGATACTAATGATATTTTCTCTCCGGTCGGATAGAACAGGGCTAGATAAAACCAAATTCTGGATATCCAGTACCCCTACTCATTAGCACATAAATAGCACTAAAATTAATGAATGCGAACTTGATTTGTGATAATAAGGAATATGTTTAGCAGGGATGATATTTCAAACTTTTTTACTATTTTATAAACATAAAAATATTATTACTTACTTTTGTGGCTCATTAGGATCTCTCTTTTTCTTCTTTTTTTGGGGCTTCGTTTTTCTTTGATTCTTTGCCCCAACATCAGCTGCTTCTGGCGATGGTGGCTCACGCTTTATCATAGCAATCTGGAATAAAAAAAAGTATTTAAAAAATATTCAAAATTTTTTTTAATAAACTATATTTTAGAAAATTTAAAAAAATATTTTAGAAAAATTATTTATTACAAATTATTAATTACAAATTGATTTGTACAATTTTTCTCGGAATGGTGGTATTAATGCAGCAGATACTAATTATATAAAAATGTTTTGAACTAAACTGCTACAGAAAGTATTATAAACATTAAATATATTTTTCACATGTATTACTACATGGGATGAAAAGTCCCGGGATTTTTCAATAGATGGCGCCATTAGAAAATGAACATGATTCATTTCGAGAGGTTCATCTGTCACTAATTTATGTATGAAGTTTCATGACATTTCGTTCATTCGTTTACAAGCTACAGTCGTTTAAGTGGCGTTACTTTCGCCTTCGTAAAAAAAATGAAAAAACAGGAATATCGCATCTTGATCAAACATTGTTTTTTGATGGAAAAAACTTCTGAACAATCATTGAAATGGTTGCAGAAATGTTATCCCACATCTGTCCCTTCGAGAACAACAGTTTATCGGTGGTTTAGTGAATTTAAAATGGGTCGTACAAGCACCGAAGACGCACCTCGCTCTGGAAGGCCAAAAGAGGCTACGAATACGGAAATCGTAAAGCAAGTGCATCGAATCGTTTTGAGTGATCGTAAAGTGAAATTGCGCGAGTTAACTGAGGCCGTAGGCATCTCAAAAGAACGGGCGGGATACATTTTGCACGATGTTTTGGAGATGAAAAAGCTATTGGCACGATGGGTGTCGCGTTTGCTGACCATCGACCAAAAACAGCAGCGCGTTGATGATTCAACGGCCGGTTTGGCGTTGTTGCAGCGTAATCGAGCGAACTTTTTTCGACGTTTTGTGACGATGAATGAAACGTGGGTCCATTATCATACACCTGAGTCCAATAGGCAGTCTGCAGAGTGGCTGAAAAGCCACGAAAGCCGACCAAAGCGACCAAAAGACCAACGCTCTCGGCCGGGAAGGTTATGGCCTCCGTTTTTTGGGATGCGTATAGCATAATCTTCATCGATTACTTGCAAAAGGGAAGAACAGTTACGGGAGAGTATTATGCAGCGTTATTGGACAAACTGAACGACGAAATAAAGAAAAAACGGCCCCATATGGCGAAGAAAAAAATTCTGTACTATCACGATAACGCACCGTCACACGTCCTTGAAAGCGATGATCAAATTGGACCAATTACGATTCGAATTGGTTGCTCACCCACCGTATTCTCCAGACTTGGCCCCCAGCGACTATTATCTGTTCCTAAAGCTCAAGCGGTAGCTCTAGAGAAAGAGATTCACATCGAATGAGGAAGTCATCGCGGAAACCGAGGCGTATTTCGAAGGCTTGGACATTTCGTACTACAGAAAGGACATCGAAATGTTGGAAAATCGCTATACCAAGTGTATCGCCCTCGAAGGCAACTATATTGAGGAATAAATATAACTTTGCTCAAAAAACGCTTGTTTTCATTAAAAATCCCAGGACTTTTCAGCCCATGTAGTATATATGAAGGCAAGTCAATAAGTTCTTAGAAAATCTGTCAGAGGGCACTCGGAGTATCATGTCACATTACTTTTTGATAAGTAGCATCTTTCAGCTGATTACTGTCAAATTCTGAACGGAATTCATCGTGTGGTTTCATTTCTGTAGACGACTAAAGCGAACAACTTTGTATTTTTTGCAAAATGGAAAAAAATGAATTTCGTGCAATGATCAAACATCTACATATGAAAGGTTTAACGCCGAAAGAAATCAAAGCCGAGTTGGATAATGTTCACAGCACATCTGCACCAGCGTTTGTGACTGTATACAATTAGGTGAATGAATTTAAACGTGATCGTACAGCCACTTCGTTCGGGACGTCCAATTGAGGCTGCTACGCCAGAAATCATCGATAAAGTCCACGATATTGTTTTGACTGATCGACGAGTGAAAGTGCGCGAGCTTGTTGAGGCAATAGGCATATCACGTGGCACAGTGATTTCAATTTTGCACGAACAATTGGGTATGAAAAAGTTATCGACAAGATGGGTGCCGCGTTTGCTTACTGTGGACCATAAGCGCGACCGTGTGACAATTTCAAAACAATGTTTGGAGATATTTCAACGTAATCCAGATAAATTTTTGCGTCGATTCATTACTGTGGACATCCATTATTTCACCCGAGACGAAGGAGCAGTCAAAACAATGGACTTCACCGAGTGAAGCAGTTCAGAAGAAGGCGAAGACCATGAAGTCGGCCGGAAAGATGATGGCCACAGTTTTTTGGGATAATTCATGCGGTACAATTCATATCGATTATCTTCATATCGATCTTTCCATCGAAGCAATATTTTATAAATATTTTATAAATATTTTATAGAACTAAATTCAATATTGATTTAACACAGGAAGTGTTCCTTCAATTCAATATTCTTTTAATTTACCATTATACGTTATTAAATCAAATTAATGTTATTGTTACAAATAAAAAGGTTAAAATTAAAATTAAGTCAATAACAAATATAATTGAATTAACTACTTGTATATGTCAGTCCGTAATATATGTTTAATTGATTCAATCTATTTTTTTGTTAACAGCATTTTTTTTCAATGTATATTCGTTGTATGCTCTCAAGCAAAATATTGCATAAATCTAAATATTATGCCAATACAGTACCACGCCTATTAAGTTCACACAGTCACTTTAGTCGAGGCTATAGTACAATCGAATATAACTTACATAGAAATTAAAACTTTTTTGTTGCTCATTTTATTGCTCAATTTCCAATTTTGTTGCTCCAATCGATTCAGAAGACAGTGCCTTTGCTAACTTAAGATTAAAATTTGAAATTAAAAATACAAATTTAGCATCCACGCGCGGACAAAGATTGAATGAGCGAAAACAAAGTCCGTTATAGGATATGACCATATTCGATTATATCGATCATGCAAATAGTTCCTTTATATTTGGCCGCTTAATTGTGAGCAGCGGGATTTCGTATAATGAATTAATTAACACGTTACGCGTTATGTGAGTGTCCGGAATTATATAATCTGATAACAGCGATTGATTATGAAATATTGCCAATGCGAGAAATTATAAGTTAATTACAAAATAGAATGAGCATATAAAAGTCAAGAGCGGTAATTAAAACGCAAAAATCTTTTGATTCTTGATGTTCTTCTTATAAATTGGCAACATACAATAGAGAAATTATAAGATAACATGGTTTTAAGTAATAATAACATAGCCACGGGGATCAATTGTAACTAAATTAAAATTATAGCAATGAGAAAATTAATTTATAAAAGAGGAGATAAGTGTAAAATGTTGAAGTTGCAAAAGTAAGTGTCTTTTCAAAGCCTTTCGTGGTCTATTAATTAGCGCTTTTCGTGAGCCGTGAATCACGAAACTAACTCATGAAACTAACCCTTTAGGCGGAACAAACTCAGGATATTTCTTTTATGGCACTGAAAAATACAACAACTTATTGACATACAAGTCATACAAATATTTCAGTATGTCGAACTCTAAAAGTGTTTCTTAGTAGTGTAGGGATTCCTTTTTAAGGATTAATCGCAAATCACAAGCAACAAAATCAAGAAAATATGATCAATCAAGATACTTGATTAATTTACATCTTTGAGATGTCATGCTGATGCAGGTTGACTATATAAAGGTGATTTTAGGAGTGTAGGGTGGAGTGACAAAAGCAGCATATTAGTAATTAAAACATTATAAAAATAAGTAGTACATTTTTACTTTTTAACTTTTTTTTAATAGCTGTACTAATTTTAACCTTAAGTTAGCACAATCGCTATTTTCTTCAAATCAACTGCAGCAACAAAATCGGAAATTGAGCAATAAATTAATAACAAAACTAAATTTCTGTGTTTTATTCGATTATGCTAAAAATAGCTGTGTTAGGTTAATAGACGTTGAGTGACCATCCCAAACAGCACACAATATTTATAAAATAATGTAGTACAAAAGAAGGGTAAAGAGCCAGTAATGTACAAAAGAACTTTAATTTAAATTAGCATTAAAAATTCATATAAACAATTACAATTAACAACAAACGTTTCGACTCCAATCGAGTCATTTTTTAATGGTTATCTGACATAGTGAAAGTTAGATGTTCGTTACTTTTGCAAATTTGCTTAAAATAATTTATATAATTAAAAAAACTAATATATTCTATCACGAAATGAACTACCATTTACCTGCGTTTTTTTTCTCTCTTTTTATTAATGGACTCTTAACACATTTACTAATATCACTGACAAGAATTTTCTTATGACTATTTTGATTCTTAATAAAAATGACTCGCAGCGTACTACACGAAATGAAAAATATGATATTAAAAATTATAATATTGTAATACCATGTACATATTTTTGGTTTAGAACAATATATTAAGACTACATTGAAAATATGAATTTTTAATGCTAATTTAAATTAAAGTTCTTTTATACGTTACTGGCTTTTTGCCCTTCTTTTGTACTAAATTGTTTATACGTACAGAGCCTTATTACTATTATATTTTTGTGGTCTTAGATTACACAAATCATAAATTTTTATTATATTGGGTCATCTAAAAAGTATCCGCGGTTTTTTGTCACTAGATGTGTTGACCATCAACACCATCTAGTGACAAAAAACCGCGGATACTTTTTAGATGACCCAATAATTATAAAATATTTATTGTAAATATTGTAAATGCTATAAAAATACTTAATAAGACATTATAATCTAAATAAAAATACCATAAATATTTATTTATTTATCATAAATTTACGTAAAATATTTATATAACATTTCAAAAAATAAAGACAGTAATAAATATTTATCATAAATATTCTGTGCAGATTAGGATTTAACTCACCATTCCAGAATGTGGAGTACTATCATCACTATCTTCGCTGGTCGTAGTATTATTATTCGTCTCCGGAATATTGTTTGCTTGCATAGTAGTCGGACTGCCTCCGGTAGGACTTCTATATTGCATTTGTTGCTGTTGCTGCAATTGCTGCTGCTGCTGCTGCTGCTGCTGTTGCTGCTGAGAATGCATATACTGCATATGTTGCATTTGAACCTGTTGCTGCTGTTGTTGCAACATCAATAATTGTTGGCCGCTATGTTGTTGATGACGTGGAGAGCTCATTGTTGCATATGAACTTTGTGAGTTGCCATAGGCAGAACTATAAATGAAAAAGAAGATTCGTTTATAAAAAATAAGTTTTTTTCGAAGTGAGCAATTAATCGCTGCATCAAAAGATAGAATATGTTTATATATAATTAAAAACGCTGTTCATGGTAAAAATATTTATGATTACATTTATTTAATCGCGATAGAATATTTCAATATTTATGCGGTAATAATTATTTAGTTCCGAATCTCCCCAGTTCTAATAACCTTGACATATATTGTCAAGGTCATAATTCTGAGCAACTTTGCCTTAACAACTAAGTGGCGATCTCTTATAATTTCCGAGATATTTAGAGTTATAATTTTTAAGTTTTTGAGATTTTAGAATTGTAATTTTGATAGAAAATTTTGGTAGAACTATACAAAAGAATAACAATCGCTAATGATCTTAACTTTCACATAGGCTGTCAAGGTTATGACCTCAAGTAATTTTCAAAAGATTTTAGGCTATTCGTTAAACAGTTATTTTAAAAAAAGTATAACAAATAAAATAAAAGATCTGCCTGTATCAATTAAATAAGGGTTGAGTTAATGTTTGGATTAAATCGGAGTGGGAGTTCATATGGAGGGTCGAAACTTCTTCCTCTCTTTGCTTCTGGAGTGAAACCAGATCAACAATTGTTCTATTCTAAATAGTTTCGTAGAAAGAACACGTATGAGCGGGGGAAAGGCTCCGCCTCCCTCCTTGCATCCCTACTCCGATTTAATCCTAATCTAATCCAACCCTCTGATTGTGAGATGGAAGTCGCTTCGCGTGGAAAGTCGTATTCTCTTAATCGTTCATACCTCTTTCCCTGCTTAGATGGGTTTCCAATGTGTACTCTTTTTTGTACTACTTTTGGGACTTGAGAGCGAGCGAGAGGGTCGGAAGTTGTTAAGACTCCTGAGTAGTCTACATTAAATCATGACGTTAGAAGTAAGAAATGACACGTTAATTTTTATTGCCACGTGCAATTTATAAATAAAGACAATTTGGATAAAACAAAATGATAAAATTGCTTTAAAACATTTGTAAAAATGGACAAAAACTATGCTTCTGACAATCAATAAATAATCATAAAAAGTAATAAAAGACACGTATAAGTGAAAATAAGTTATGCATGCGCATAAAATAAAAGCACTTCATGTGCCTTTTATCACTTTTTACGATTATTTACTGACTGTCAGGAGGAATCGCAATCGGTAATGCCATTTCACGATTCCATATGTCAAAAATATATCCAATAAGTTAAAAAATGTGATAGATAATTGTGATTTTCACTTGGCGCCTAAACCAATAAATTTGCTTAATTCTTTTAAAAACAGGAAAATATTCCTTAAATACAATAAATGCGATGTTGTATACAAGATTAGCTGCCAGGACTGTGAAGCCACTTACGATGGACAAACGGAAAAGCAATTAATTATAAGAATAAAAGAATATTCTTCTAATATTAATAAACCTACGGATAAACTTTCTGTGATTTCGTGTAGAAATTAATCATAATTTTAAATGGAATGATGCTGGCATTTTAGATATTGAACCTTTTTTTTATAAGAGGATGATCTTTAAGATGATTTACATAAGAAAAAAAGAAGCAAAACCTTAATAAAGACATAAAAATAATACAGACAAACTACCTAAGATCTATTTACTTCTTCTATAATCTCTGTCCTCACTCCTAATTCTTTTCCTATCCATTTCTAGACTTAATCCCTACAGGTTTAACGAGTTGTCGTGTCCTCCGAGACAATTTTATTGTGTGACAATTTAATAGAATACGAACGGTTGATAATGCATATGAGTAGTATTAATTGTGGGCCATTACGGTCATAGTTTTAGATAGGTATTTCTTTTTATACACTAACGGAATATTTAATTTTATCCTAGTAACTTCACAACTTTCTCATTAGGACAGATAGATGTCTAATTCAACTATGTCAATTTAGCATTTTATTATACTGAAAATGACTGCATAACAATAGAAATGTTTACTTGTAATTTGAACGATAAAAAATATTTGCAATAACATATTGCAGTTTGGCCTATATGCTTTTTATTTATTATTTTTGACGTATTTTCTGTTTATTATATTTTATATTATATTAAAAAGAATCTGAAACTTGGATTGAAACATTTATAAATTATTATTGATTTCGAATAATTTATACATATTATTATAGCCGGTGTCCGGTTTGTAAAGGCATGTTTTAACTATTGACTAAACCAATTCAGTCTTTAAAACTTTGGGACAAAGAGATAAGATATTCCAGCTCAGTAATCTAGGCGTTCGCTTGGGTACGAAACTGAACAAAAGTTTATACCTCAAGGAAAAGAGGACTACACCTCTATGTGAGCCTGTAGAAAGGTTATGGAAAAAAACTGGGGTATAAATCTCAAGGTTGTCGTGTGGCTTGGATAAAATGGTTTTAATATAAAATGGTTTTAATATCAAGACTAACATATACTGCAATAGTTTAATAACCTAGGGTGGAGAAGGAGGAAACAAGGAACTTACTCAAAAGAGAGGATGCTTTATGGCTACGACGAGGACCAAGAGAACTAACTGAGGCGCTGAAAGTGACACCCTCGAGTCAGATAATTATCAGCATAGCCACACAAACAGCATTTGGATTAAAGTGTCAGGGTGAAAGAAGGAAACTAGGTTTGGTCATATTAGATCGAGATCTTTTGGAATATACTCGTTTTCTTTCATGTTAAAGTAAGATAAGATTCCTAAAAATAACAGCTGAGAAGACTTTTAAAGTTCAGATACCGGACAAGATTTTGATTTCTTAACCAATCTGTAAACACATAGATGAATCAGAAGCAAACGGCCGCTTTCGAGCGGGCATATATAGGTCTAAAACCAACTGTGAGGAAAGCATACCGATAGGTGAAGCGGTTTTTCAGACTGAGGTATTGACCATTCTAAAATGTGCAGAATTCCTACTAAATAAAAGAAGTAGATATTGTAACTATATCTACTCAAACAGCAGAGCAGCTATTAAAATATTTTCTACAATCTTTACAGAATCATCTGTAGTTTGGGATTGTATGTAAGCTCTAGAAAAACTGGACAAAATGAAGTTACCCTGGTATGGATTTCTGGATATCAAGGTATACCTGGAAATGAGAAGATGGACGGTCTGGCTAAACTGAGAACTAAAGTGAATCTGGATAAACAGATCGTCGAACATTTCGTTTACTGTAGGCAAAAGATATATTAAAAAATAGCTGAAGTAGAAGCATCTAAATTCTTCGAAGGCTGCGAAGGGCTGACGATAGTCAAAGCAACTAAAAAACATCTCAAATTAGTCAGAACAAAAGAAGCAATGAGATGAGACAACTGAGAATGATTTTCTCGCAGGATATATGAACATCAGAATACACCTTATCTTAGGCTCACTAAGCATAACTACCGATTGTGTGGAGAGGAAAGCAAAGACAGCCTGTGCCGCTGTGTATCTTCTGATAAACTGTGAAAAATACAGATTTGGTCTCAGATTTTGAGACTATATTTATTAGGCTTACTATATAAAGGAAAGAGGGTGAGCAATCTTATAAGGTTAGTATGCGGTACGGGATGAATTGGACACTTAACGTTCGGAAAAAAGCAGGGAGCGACAAGGGAACGTTTTAAATATAGATCAAGTGAACGGTGATTGTTTCTAATCCCATCCGCTCAGCTATTACTGCCACTATTGCTAATACTGTTACTACTACTAATACTATTGCTACTACTGCTACTGCTATTACCACTGCCATTACTATTATTACTAAGAGTCTTCTTCAATATAAGAGAAAAATATGTCTGAAAATTATGCACACATGTACATGCGATAATAATTTAGTATCACAGTATATACTACTACAAATAAAAACTACCATAAAAATAATGGTCTTCTCTGAAATATTTGCTTAAATTAATTTTTCTTAGATGTATCTATACTAGGGCTCGGCGAAATTTGCACATTTCAATCGATTTTCAGCTTAGTTAGATTAGAGCTTCTCTGGCTCTAATCTCAGAGCAGGTTAAAGTTAACGAGTGCTATTAGCTATGTGGCGCTCAGGGCCGGCGCGCGCTTCTCATTTGCGGGTACTTAGTCTTTGGCTAATATTAATAAATAATGTCTTAAGATGCGCTCATAAACATCTCAATGAAACAAATATTACTTTTATTTCTTCTGTATTAACAAATAAATAAAAAAAATTGATTCCATAGTACCATCTAAAAATAAAGACAAATATAAATAATATGCTTTGCGAGTTATGAGCGTTCTATTATTTTAATTATTGCATAATTCCATATGATACAATAGTTAAATAGTAACAACATTAAATTTAAAAAATTTAATTCTCAGTAACGATTATGATATCTTATAAAATTTCTTAGATTTGTAAAAGTTATCTGCAAAGTATCAGGAGAATTAAAAAGGTTTTAAAAACACAAAAACTGTTTCGGTATAAAAAATATGAAGATTCACACCTTTCAAAATAAATAATTTTTTCGAAATTATGCTCCCGAAATTTTGCAGATAATTTGTTTTAAAAGTAAAGAAATTATAAATAATCGATAAAATAATTTTTAAGAAACATTATATGCATATCGTTTCGTAAGACATTTTACATTGATTAACGCACTTATAAAATTAAAAAAATTAATATCTTTGAAAAATTCTGTTATTTTATTAATATTTTTTAAAAATCCTATGTTTTTTAAAATGTAGAACAAAGAATCTACTTTTTAAATTCAAATATTTTAATGTTAAAATTTTAGAGAGCTCTCTTTTTTATTTTTAAGTTTACTGTAAAATAAGGAATTCAGTAAACTTATTAGGTGTTGGAATTAATTCGTAGCGTTTTTTAATGAAAGAATGTTATTTATTTCACATGAGCATTAAAAAATATTAGGTGTTGGAATTAATTCGTAGCGTTTTTAATGAAAGAATGTTATTTATTTCACATGAGCATTAAAAAATACATTAATGAAAGTACTTCCCATCACTTGTAAAACGCTACGAATTAATTCCAACACCTAATACATTAATGAAAGTACTTCCCTTGTAAAACGCTACGAATTAATTCCAACACCTAATAAAAATAAAAAAGTTATTAAATAAAACGATCAATAAACGAGCAAATTAAATTAACAATTAATGTATATTTGAATTTAGCGATCATAAAATTGTATACAAAAAATTATTTAAATGTTACAGTCTTCTTCAGTCACAATTCAGCAATAAAAAATTATCCTAATATTTTAATCTAGATACATAACGGTCGATTGAATTTAATGTCGTATTCATATCGCAACACATCATAGTATTGTCACACCATGTCCGTAAAAAGTAACATCAAGGTGTCAAATTTATAATTAAATCCTTGTTTAACGGCGAGAAGTTACGTCACGTTAAGTCACAAATAGCCTTGTGTTGGCTCATAGGCATGATTCCATTATTGATTCAATTCAGCCTTTATAAATTATTTTATATTCAAAGTTTTAATATAAATGTTCCTACACAGAGTAAAGAAGAGATAGAAGGAGCTCTATTAAACACGAAAGAGAATTAGCTGAAAAGAGAGAATACTTTGAGAAATGCTGAATAATCAGAATAACATCACCTAGACCGAAGATATTCAAAATGCTACAATAGAACTCATAGAAAGCGATATAGGTAAAATTAGAGAACTTTGAATATAAATTATGATGTACTCTACAAATTAGAAATTAGGACACCTATTAGAGGATTGAAAAATAACAAACTGCAGGACCTGATGATATTCTGGCAGAAATACTAAAAATGGACATTGATGCAACAGTAGAATTGCTGTACACACTACTTAAACACTCTTGGAATAATAATTTCTTTAATAATCTCTGGAAAGAAGGCATAATAGTTAAAATTTCAAAAAAGGGCAATTTGATGGAATGTTGCAATTGACGCGGAATATTAAACACTGTAAATAAAATAATAACATCTATAATATAATACATGTTATATACCGATAAAATTCTTTCTTTTCTTATTATAAATATATAATTTGTATCTTATTTTTATCTCATCTCTAGTTTAGTATTTCGCCTTTTGATATTTTGTCCCTATTTTATCTTTATTTCGAAACCTTATCATATCTTTTATATATTGTAAAATTCTTTTCCCTTTTATAGGAAGGCATATTTAGTTCCTTTATTTAAACATTCAAACCAACAGATAGCTCACGTTTGTATACCCTTATGCGTCACATAGATAAAGAATATCTATTCTATAATCTTTCCTTTTCTTTTGAAAGCACTTTTTCTAAAATAATAATTAAACAATAGCATATATGCCTAATAATTAAGACCGTAGTATTATATATTAAGACCTTCCCGAATGCGAGAATGAATATCTTTATTTTTTTTTTCCTTTTTTTCCTTTTTTTTCTCGATAAAATTAAAATCAATTTAAAATTTAGAATATATCATTACTTCGCCTCGCATAAAGATGTTAAGAAAATCGAATTTTTATTCTTAACATAAAACCTAGATTCGTAGTGTCGAGAGTAGAGTTTATGCGGAGCCTTACTATCTTATCTTAAGAAAACAAGTGCGAGTATACAAGTGCCCTACCAAATCTTGAAGAATGTTGATTGATTCTGGGAAGATACTCTCACACTCATTGCCAGAATATAAAAGAACTACAAAAAGTAGTCAGTAAAAAAATATAATAATCTCGAAATAAAGTCCGGACAGTCGCCTTTGCAAGTAGGAACTATATTCGCACTCCCTTCATATAAGTTTTCTCACGTTTTTTTTTCTTCGATATATATACATATATATGTAATTGCTATTTCTTTCTTTTAAAAATTTAATAAATGACAGTATTAACTTATTGGATCAATTTCAATTTCATTTAAAGCCGGTCCGCGTGAGCTCCCATAACCTTCGTAACCCTTGCGAAGCCGGAATCTAAATTTCTCCTACAAATTATTACCCATTCTTTCCTTATGATCATTTTCAATCATCGCACAACCTGATCTTCAATCCCCGGGTAAATTGCTTAAATGCATTGACCTAAAAAACTTCAATTTCTATTACATCGTTACGTAACATACAGAAGACTCGCCATCGGTTTAGAATCTCAGATGCAGCAAGAACAATGCGATTTTAGGCCCAATAGATCTTATATAGTATTAATCACATCAACACATTAAAAATAATAAAGAACAATCAAAAACATGGAAAAACAGTCATTGTTATACTTGGTTTTTATCGACTTTCAAAGGACATTCGTCAGTGTCAAACATGAAGCTATATGGAATACGTTTGAATGATTGAAAGTTTCATCAAAATTAATAAACATAATTAAGGAACTTATGGCGAGGCTACGTGTGCAATACTTCACAATTCGAAAGCGACATTTTCCTAATTTTAAGGAGTGTTATTACAAAGATATACATTTTTTTCTTCTATTTTTTAACTTACAAGGAGAGACTTAGACGTTCGAAAAAATTTGAAACTTATTGTACGTGAATTGTATCACTCAGACATTATTTTGGCCAAATAGTAAGATACACTTCTCAGTCAATATCGAGAAAATTGACTTTGAAAAATTCCGAGCGTGATACGTACACTGAACGTTAAACAGGTATTAACGATACCCACAGTCCCATGGCGTAATGGGTAGCGCTCTCGTCTAGTAATTGCTGGATCGCTGAAGTCTCTTTCTTTTTCCCTTTTTAACTTAGCGTCAATTCTTAATACTTAAAATAATTAACTACAAAATAATAATAATAAAAATTGATAAAAATTACAATGATAGTTAATAAATTATAGTGCAAATCGTAATGATACATACGTATACATATTGATAGTAACGACTGTTATTAGTTGGACTATTTCGTACCTGTATAATCGAATATTACCATGTTACGGAAGTAAACTTGTAATTCGTTCGTCAGGAAAACATTTTAGTTTACACGTATATAAACATATATTACGTAAAACATAAAAGATATAAAAAAATCATTAGATTTTTAATTGAATTGAATGATAATTTTTACGCTTGTAAAAATGGGTCAAAACTATCTCCCTCTAACAGTTAGTAAATAGTCATAAGATACAGAAAGCGGAAAGATTTCTTTAAATGAAATCTTAAAGCATAAAATTTCAGCTCTAAGCCTTAAGAAACAGTTTAGGGCTTAAAGCTTAAACTTTCCTTAAAATCTCATTATAAACATCGCTTATGTAATCTTCCTAATATTTTTACATGGTTAAGTACAACAATGCAGCTTTGCTCTACTTTAAAAAAATATCTGCAGTCATTTTATACAATTCAAGTCGAGGAATCTTCATTTCAAGAAATTCTCTTTCGTCTATCTACATATGATGTAAGAGATAATAAACCGCTTTTTCATTACCATTTCCTATCTTAGTTAACAAATATCAGCGGATAATTTCGTTGTTATCTGATTTTCTTTTGTTAAATATTAAGTTATAAACAAATAGATATCGATGATCAATAAATCGCTTTTTCATTGTCATTTTCTAACTTAATTAACAATTATAGTTTTGTTTCCGTTCAATCTTCTTTTGTATGTAATACATACAAATACGTATCAATTTATAAATAAATGGAGATCAAGGTTGAATAGATCGCTTTGTTATTACCATCTTCTAGCTTAGTTAACAAATATAGTGTATAATTTCGTTTTCATTAGGTCTTCTTTTATTATGTATTAAATTATAAATATCGATGACGAATAAATCGCTTTTTCATTATTATTTCCTGGCTTCCCGATAAAAAATTTTTCATGCATAAATATGTATAATTATGTATAAACATACATAAACATATATAAATATTTACAAACATATATAATTTTATATAAAATATGTTCATACACGTTCATATATCTTTCTTTCTTTCTTTTGTAAAATTATTTTTTAGTATAATAGAAATAATAATAGTAATATGGGTAATTATATATATGCAATATAAGAGACTATCCTCCAATGACCTTGGCCTTGACATGTTGTCAAAATCATGACCCCAAGTGATCTCGAACAAATTTTAGCCATCACTCGTTGTTTGTTAAATTCTCTGCTTTAAAAATACAAATTCTCTGGCCTAAAGACAAAAATTATATAAGAAAATATTTTGCGCTGTTAAAGCAAAGAATTTGTCTCATCGGAGCGCAGTCATGTCCAAAAGTTAGGTTTTATTGAAAAACTTTTTTTGTTAATAACTTTTTAACGAACAACGAGCAACAGTTAAAATTCAAGGTTACTCGGGATCTTGACCTTGACAACACATATCAAGATCATTGAAGAATGATCCCTTACATTTACCATCATATGAAAACATTAAAAATAATTAAAAAGGTAATTTTCGCACTGTTTTAGAAAAAATCAAGTTTAAAGAAATTAATAAAAGAAAGAAGAATATGTAAACATGTATATGTATTTCATATATAATTATAAATGTTCATGAATATTTATGCATGTTTATGTATATTTACATAAATTCATAAAAAATTTTTTCCGAGTTAATTAACAAAAAAATATTAGCGTTTCATTTCCGTTCGATCTCCTTTTGTTAAATAAATATTATATCTCTTTTTGTAAATCTCTTTTTTTAAATATTATATATTAAATTATAAATAATATAGAGTTCAATATCGAACAAATCGCTTTATTATTATCATTTCTTAGCATAGTTTTCGAAATTCTCAACTAATTTCAATTTTCGCAATCAAAACATTAATTTCCAAAGCGCTGAATATCCCCCATCAATAATTTGTGGGGACTGCCTGGCAAGCGCTCCGCACATCGCCGAGAGCCACCAAACGTCAAAACTGGAATGTGCAGGTATTCAAGCGCCTCTACCGCCATCTAGTGCCAGATGGTGCAACCGTACATTTTGAAAGTGGTCGACGACGTATCTTAATGTGAGAAATTGAAAAGTGGCAGATCTGGACTTTACGTCGCAATATCTCCGCTTATAGGGCACATAGAGAAAAAATAAAAACACTTTCATTATATATTCCGAGCGGTCGCAATCGATTGAGAATACTTAGAATTTGATTGGTTCAGCCCTTGTTGAGATCCAATAATTTCGATCTGCCGCAACTTGTCGGCTCACGTAAAGTAGCTACAGCAGTGTTACTGCGTGTAGCTAGCGCCAAGACACTGCCAGATATGGATGCAAGAAAAATCGCAATTTGTTATGTTACAGTTGTTCTTCTTTAATCTATGTATCTTGCATCCATAATAAGCTCTATAGAGCTTTAATGCTTTTAGAACCAATCAAAGAAGACCGGCGTCGCGTTATCAGTATGTCATTCTCTTTCTATGAGATTCTTTAATCGTCAATCACTAAATAATATTAGGAACTAAAGATACCTAGGCGCTCGGGAAAAAGTTTTATAAAATTATATAAAATTATGTAAAATTATATATAATTATATATGAAATATGTTCAAATATGGACATACTTCATATACTGAATGTTCCCGATCTATGAGACATTACTTCTCATGAGCAGGTAGAGTGAACTAAATTAAGTCGAAAAATCCTTTACCATTTTGAAATTTTCGCAATACTTTAGGAGATATTAATTTCTAAAGATTGTCAAATAAGCACGTATCCATGCGGATTACCAAGACTATGTCTATCAGTTGCTGTCGATTGTTGCACGAGGATTACCTAATAGGCGCGCGCTAAGCGCCATAACTTAAATAACGCGCCTACCAAGCAGTCATTACTTTCCGCGCAAAAAGCGACCACGACCGATAGGAGTATATACTTGGTGATAGTTTACGCTTATTCAATTTGTATTTAGAAATTAATATCTCTTAAAGTATTGCAAAAATTTGTACAATGGTAAAGGACTTTTCGACTCAGTTCAGTTTGCTGTATCTGCTCATGAGAGGCGATTTCGTAGGTCGGGGACACCTTGAATAATTATATATATGATATAATATTATATAATTTCATCTAACTAATTATTAATATGAAATTATATAATTTTATAAAACATTTTTTCTCCCGGGGTGAAACAAATGAAAGCACTTGTACAAAGTTATTAAGAATTAGAGAAGAAAGATTTGTAGTATATTGTAGTAGGTAATAAAAAATTAAGTTTCTAATATGACATGAAATAAAATAAATATTTTTTACTTATCTAAAATTTAAAAGATACTGTACCAAAAACTAAATACGGATACAGGTGGTATCTCTGTTTATAAGGATCTAAACACTGCATTTAGATACAGCTAAAGTATCTAGACTACTTTTACCTAAATACGTTCCCCAATACTGATTATATATAATTATATATAAATAAAATATATATAATAATGACAAAAGATGTAAGATAAATATCTTACCAATATCTTAACTCTCGATCTGTATAACTTACAATTAGTAGATGATTAAATACTTGGTCTCTTTTGAATTATGGTTTATACTGTTTATAGCGCAAGTATAATCTGAAATTAAAATTTTCGTATAGATGCACGTCAAACATGCTGAGATAATCTTTAATATGCCATTACCACTTATTTCATCTGGCTCAAGGAACCAAGTGGTTTTTCCATTTTCTCGAGTGGATAAAATACAAATCTGAACGCTTTCTGGGTGCTGGGTGTATCCAGGTGGGGAATCTAAACGCAGCTCTGCTTAGGGGTATGCAACTTCATGACGCGAAGCAATTTCCATCCCACCTTTCCCTCTGATTGTTTTTAATGCGAAGAATTTGTGTGTTTAAAGCAATGATTCATTATTTTTAAACATAAATTTACTGCTTTAAACACACAAAATCTTGGCATTAAAAATAAATTTTCTGCTAAAGCAGTGAATTTGTGTTCGCGTGCACAGAGATTACACAACAAGGAAAGATATAGGATAGTTTTTAATACTGTATATGACAGAAATAAGATGTTATTTTTCAAAATTTTTTGTTAATAACTTTTTAACGAATAATGAGCGACGGCTATAATTTGTTGAAGGTCACATGATCATGACTTTGACAACATATGACAAGATCATTGGAGAGGGCTCTCCTAAACAGGATATTTATCAGAATTTTCTTTCATTAGCTACAATGAGTATTTCACACCATTTAGCTGTAATTTTAGATAAATGATTAAAGTTTGTTATAATTTCACTAGATCTAATCTGTAAAATTATAATAATCAACAAATTATTAAGAAACTTTATTTTAGACCGCATATGTGAGAATACAATTAATACTAGAAATTAAAGGCCTATAACAGTCGAAGTTGAATCTTTTAATACCTAAAATAATTCAATCTTGTATTACTATATACTATATATGTACTTGCATACATATGTGTCATAGTCTTTTTGAAGTGCGCGCGCGCGTCAAATTGTTTTTCCGGACTATAAACACAATTAACTACTTTAGTAATCGCGAATTAAATTGACAATTTTAATAATTTGGTGCGCAATCAGGTATTATATTATAAAAATGTTAATATGTTGAAAAACTGTCAATAAAAATTTATTGCGAAAAATATTACCTCAGCTAGGAGTATAATAATTAATACGTAACAGACTGTTTTAATAATTTACTTACACTCATTATTTGACTTTATTATTTTGACCAAACTATTTATAGCGTAGAGTACTTTAAAATTTTCCAATGCAATACACACTTTATTTCGGCAGTATGTTATAATTTTTAATGTGATATGAACTATTGTTACTGTACAATAAACTGGGACTGGCAAGTGAAGATAAATGGGTAAAATAAGCAGTTTATTTATTTTAATGATAAAGTGGCTCTATTTTCATGACCACCACTGTACATTGAAATCGATTTTTGCTAATTAAATAATTTTTATTAAGCGCACGAACATATTATTAGCATTAGCGGTCAAAATGGTAGTCGTAAGAGATAAAACCTGATAATTCTAATGTTAAAATTAAAATGCATTTATTTAAAAAGAATATCGATCAAAATGCAATTAATGTAAAAAAAATTAAGTAAAAAAGGATTCGAATATACTGACAAGTATGAGAAAAAATAACGAGATAAAATATACTAATATAAATAGTTTTGTCTTAATTTTATAATTACTCTCTTCCTTTAAAATTTATGATATCGAAAATAAAACTGAAATTGAAAAAGAATTTTCAATGTTTTCTTTATTTTGATATTATTTGCTCATATAATGAGTGTAGTATAATTTTTCTCATATACTTTACTAATTGCCTAATGTATAATCGTTATCGTTACGTAAGTAATATTTTTATATGTCTCAACAACTATTTGCACTTGTCGTAAATATTATCTATCGATCTATGAGGTTACGTCAATTATCTACATGAAACATTCTACATACAGCATTCTACGTAAGAGCATGGCTATTAATAGTCTATGCGCCATGTTATACATAAGATAATTATGCATAGATAACAATTGATATATCCGCTTCGATTCAATCGACCTGTCGACAGCACGCGTTCAGATCTTTTACTCAATTACTTTCCTCTCTTTAATGAGATTGATTGCAGTATATAATTTGATTAGCAAAATACACTAATTTCGAGATACCTTTGGGCAAAGGGCATATAAAGCTGAAGAAGCACTTAAGTTGTCGTCCATCTCTGATGTTCTATAATATTAAAAAAAAAATTTCAACATTGTAAATTGTAAGACTACAAAATGGCACAGATTTTCACGAATTTGATAGGCTTTAATACACAGCAAATCATAATAGCCTTAGTTATTTTTTGCATAGAAATGTACGCACTCAGGCACATATAAACACATGTACATGTATACCCGCATGCATCCATTAATTCGTATACAGCGGACCGTTTTCTTTCATCATTTTTTTTTAGAACAAAGAAAGAAGTGTAAAAAGACATAATCCTAATACATATTATTACATATGTGGGCCTTTATTTTCTATTTTCTACTGGTTGTATTTCCATATACATGGCCTAATAAGAATCTTATTATTTATAAGTACATCACCTGAGAGAAAGACGTTATTTCCACATATATTGATTATTTTGAAGATTATTATTAAGGCCTTGATGGTCTAAAGATTTAAGACGCTCGCACGGAATGCTAATGATTCGGGTTCAACTTCCAGTCGAGGTAATATCTTTCACAACAAATAAATTCATTTACAGATTTTCAGCATACTAAGATCTCTTTAACAGATGCTTATTGAGCATCAAAATTTCAATTGTGATATTTCAATAGTTTAGCTACATTTTTAAGCCCGAAAAAATTAATTCAGCGAGAAAAAATTAATGCAGTCCAAATGATTACAAATATAGTACATATGTATATACATATATAGTACATACAAATGTACCTGTATACAAACATATATAAATGTATATATAAATGTATATACAAATTCATATCGAATTATTTAAGCATTAAAGATCCAGCTTCGACCGTTATGAGTCTTTATTTCCAATTTCCTATAATCCTAATAGAAATAAGAAATAATATAAATATTCTTGTTTAATAAATACTATTGGGGAAAAGGAATCGCGCATTAATTTCTCCGATCTCTTGCTAATTAAGTTCTTATCTAGTACAGAATGATACATGATTGTTTAACCAATAAAGCAATGGATTTCTATTAGTATCATATGTAACATATATATCATGTCAACTGTATTGAGCCTCTTTTACATTCGTTCCCCAGAATATAAATGTATAACTTTCTTATATCAAGCATTCAATTATCTCAAGCATTCAGAGATGTCGAACGATTTACGGATTATCGCCATGTCGTGATTTATTGCTAATGCCAATGTTTCGTGAACTTGCCGTTCACTTCATCAGGACGAGGAACCGACTAATACAGTATGTGTGCCATCAATTCTGCAATCTCTGAAGAAAATATCTGTGAAAACCTCAAAATTATGTATCTCAAGCATTATGATATTATGCGGAGATAATTTTTGAAAGAACAATATACAAACGAACGAAATCTTCTTTCTTATCATGCAACATTGTATATCGTGCAAAATTATATGTAGGGCGTCTGGAAAGTATTTCAGGAGTAACTCGCAATATTTCAGGAAGCGATTTGAGACTTAAAAAGAAAAAAAAAAGTCTATAAACACAGATCCGGGAATAAATTGTTTAAGAAATAAGGAGTTACAGCCTCTTTTATGTTAAAAAATCGTAGTTTATTTTTCATGATCATAATAATTAGAGGAGGAGGTGATATTATGGCCACTGTATATATTATGACTTTCCTTAATATCTCCGCTATTATATAACGAGTTTTAATGGCTTTGGAAAAAAGAAATTTCTTATGGAAATTATTTATGGAATTATTTATTCAGTAGCTCGCCGTTACACCATGAGACGCTAATATACCAATATTCAACAGCCAGCACTTGTTATAACGCATTTTTACTTTCAAGTATTTCAAAACGTTTCTGAGGTATATTTTAGTATTTAATTACACCTATTTCCTCATTTTTCTTAAATTTGAGTGTATTATCACATGAATGTAGATATTTTTGATTGTATTATTTAACATTTTATTTGACTGTGTATATTTTGAGTTATGCAAATTTAAACAATAACATGGCATTTTACTAATGTGGCCCTCTATGGGTATTGATTACTCACGATCTCTTTTTTGAAGTTTTCATATCGAAATAATTATTTAATAATCGATTATAGTTTACTATTAATGTATAATTTATATTACATGTACTATTTTTAGTACTGAGCAGTTTATGTGCAGAAGTTATGTGAATGTACATATATATTCATTTGCATACATTTTAAAATGTTTTTACTTTTGTATTAATTTTGTAATCAAATATTGTTTTCTAAACAAAACTAATATTTTAAGGATATTTTTATGGAAAGCCACATTACCACCCATTTTTTTCTCTAAGTCATTATGCAATGTCGCCACATTTTTATTAATAATATCCTAAGTAATAAATATTTCGTAACTTTGAGTCCAGAATTGATTCAACATTTTAACAAATATAAATGTCAAGTTTTAAATATTGATTATTGACAAAGTTATTGCGTAAAATGTAACTGGAGTCATAATACCATTTTTTTCTCTATAATTAATTTCACGTTTTAACATAATTTATTTCATGGTGTCTTAACATAAATAACTTCATTTCAGATTATATTAGATTTATACAGGATGCATGTGGAGGCAGTCCGCTTAGTGCATTTCTCTTTTAAAATTTTTAAAAAATTTATTTTTATTTCTTATTTTTTTTAATTTTTCAATATTTGTAAATACAATTATATTATTTTTAGGATAAACATAAACAAGTATTTTCATCGAATTAAATTAAGATTTTTTTAACATAAAAGTGACTATAACATAAAAATGAGTTATTTCCAGACCTATGTATATATAACTTTTCCTTCTTTTTCTCGAGTCACTTCCCAAAGTACTGTGAGCGATTTTCCGGACACTGTATAAGTAACAATCAAAATTGACTTTTTTCAAATTGCTGCAGAACAATGCACAGTAACAAACTAAGTCGAATTTCCATATAATTTGAAGTTCCGCTACGATAGTGCATGCTGCAGTATTTGTTATAAACAGGGTATTTCAAAATTCGCGCTTGCGAAACACATAACACTTTATGCTAAAAGAAACAACTTTTTCCTTTTGCAAAATTGCGTCTGACAAGTAGTTTTTGCAGGAGAGCGGATTAAAATTAAGAGCGACGGCGACTGAATTTGATCGAGATCAATAGTACAAACTATATTATAATATATTATAATATAGTCTGTATATCATAGTATAGACTCTATATATATATATATATATATATATATATATATATATATATAATATTAAATTTCAAATACAATAAAAGTGATATTTTTCATTCGTTTCTTATATTTATTATCAGGATTGGCAAATAACGCGTTATTGGTAACGTCGTTATTTTTTTTAACGAATAGGTAATGACGTTACATTTTCTTCTGAGTAACGTTCATTGTAACGCAGTTACATTTTTGGGATAATGATAACGATTTCACTAATTACTTTTATCGTTACTTTATTTCTAACAATTGCCACAAAGTTTTAATCATAACTAAAACCGTGTATATATATTTTTGAGCTTTATTCCTCTACCAAAAAATAGAATTCTGACTTTCTTTCAGAATTTTTGTCGCAAAAATCTGCATATAGTTGCATTTTTCATTGACAGAATTACCCAGACAGTACACAATATTTATGAAATATTTACAAAATATTTATAAATATTTATAAGATTTATTTTAAATATTTTGTAAATATTTTTGTGATCTTAGATTGTACAGATCATGAACATTTATTTTAAATATTATAAAATATTTATTGTACATATTATAGTAAATGCTGTAAAGATATTTATGAGACATTATAATTCAAGTAAAAAATACTTATTAGAAATATTTATTTACTATAAATATTATATAAAATATTTAATCTAATATTTTAATAATATTTAATTTAATATTTTAATAATATTTCGAATAGAGCTTTATAAAATATGTAAAATATGTTTATGAAATATTTATTATAGCATTTCACAAAATAAATATTAATAAACATTTATCATAAATATTCTATGCTATCTGGGTAGTGCGCACTCAGTGCAATTTAAATCCGTACACACAAATCAATGCAAATGTGTATGTTTAATAAAACTATAGAAACGCGATAGACCGCGAAAAAAATCTTCAATACATTTTATTATGCTATTCGATAAAGTAGCATAATAAAATGTATTGAAAATTTTTTAATTAGATAAAATGTCCTTTGGATATTATATCAATTGAGATATTTCATTTTTACATTCAGATTAGAATAGTGTACAGCAGCTTTAATGTGCACTGAGGTTTGTCAATAAAAAACGCTATAATATTTTTGTTAGCATTAAGCAAAAAAAGTAATGAAAAAGTAACAACTCGTTACATTTTGAGTATCGGTAACGAATTACTTTTATGAGATAACATTGTTTATTATATATCATTGTGTCTCATTCAAACGCATTCATCTATCCTTATCTAACATATTGCAACGCCATCTCAAGGATCTACTGTTAGACATAGTTATTACTTTATCATCCCGAGTCATCGCTCAGCATTCACGTACCTACACGTAATTTGCAGATCGATATAAATCTTTTTTTTTAAGCTTTTACTCTTATTGTGAGTCGAAAAATAATCTACCATTTTGCAATTTTCGCAAGTTACAAGATATTAATTACTACAAATTGCCAAAAATTAGTCTTCAATAATTTTTTACTCAAATATTAACTTTACAGAAAAGCAAGATACAAAAATTGTTTATGTATTTCAAATTCTTAGAACATACGTTTCGCCCTTATTATTAGGTCATCCTCCAGTGTAAAGAAATTAAACGCAAATTTGACAAAATTAATAAAACGGTTAAAATTATACAATTTATAGTTACGCAAAAAGTTGGTAGTAGTTATTCTAATCTATCTTCCGCACAATGTAATGCTTTTCGTTCTGTAATATTATCGGTTTTATTCTTCCGTTATAACAATCGCAATAAGTCCATAATGATAAAAATATTGAACATGATGAGTCATTAAATAAAAATGTACCAGTATACATTCTGTTATCAAATTAATAAAACAGATTATAAAAATTAAAATAACAATGAATAAATGATATTCAAAATTATTAGTATATACAATCCTTATTTTAATGGACAACTATATTAAAGTATGTGTTAATAGATAAAATTATTGTACATAACCTCAACTGCGATTGGTAAACCAGAATATAATCAGTGAAACAATGATTCAATTTAATTCGCACAAAGCAAATGCGATCAGAAATAGAAATTGAAACCAGTTCAGTCAAATTGCTTATATTGTATAATATTATCAAATGAGCAATATTCTGTTGCTTTATATTATCTTGTTAAGAGATTGAAAGGGGAATAGAGATAGTAACAAAGCAAAAAGGAAAGGAAGAAAAGACTAGGAGAAGGAAGCTGCAAAATTTGTAGAATTAGATAATGCTTCCGTGTCATTTTGTTTGTTCAATCCCAATTTTTGTTTTTTAATATAAACCATTTCGGAGATCAATCTTTTATTGTACGACGATTCTTTGTCTAAGATCTTTACCTTTCCAATTAAAATTATGGTTGTAGTTAATACGATGGTCAACGATGGAGAACCAGTCTTTTTATTAAAGTTCGAAATGTGTTCATTTAGTCTTGTTTTTAATTTTCTTTTGTTCTACATAACTAGTTTCACAGTTATCACAAGAAATTTTATATGCAACATTTTGATTAGCTAAATGATCTATCTTTACCTCTAGTTATAAGACTTTTTAATGTATTTGGAATTAAGTATGATAATTTACAATTACATTTATATGCTATAGATACAAAACTTTCAGAGACAGATTTTATATGTGGAACTGTAAAGAACTTTCAGAGATAGATTTTATATGTGGAACTGTAAAGAATTTCTCTTTAATATATTATGTTTTATATTATTGTTCTGTGTGTGGTATTTTAATCTTTCTTTAATTGTTGAAAAAATGAAAGGAAGAAGGTAGCTATTATTTAGAAAAATATTAATAGCATCAACCAAGTTCTTTTCGCGGAAACGAATAAGACAATTTAATTATTTTATCAACAAAACCGAAGATAACACCTCCTTTGTAACACAAAGGATGGTGTGAGTGAAAATTAAGAAATCTGCCTGAACAGGTAATCTTCTTGTATCTGTCAAAAATAATCTAATGATTATCAATCATAATCATAGTGTCCAAAAAACTTAAGTTTCCCTTAGTGCCGATCTCCAGTAAATTGCAGTCTGATATGTAATGAATTAAAGATTTCTAGTATTATATTCGTACTATCTAGTGGAAATCCGTCTATTATTGTTCTGTGTGTAGTATTGTTCTACTTCCGTTATGTGGATGATATTATTTTAGCTCCACTAGATAGTACGAATATAATACTAGAAATTTTGAACTCATTAGGGTAACTCCGATATATTCGCCGCACCTATCAAGAATTAATTTATTAAGTATTATTTACTGTGTTTGAAGTAAACGAACTATATCAGTAAAAACTTTGTACTGTCTACTATTATGAAAAAAATATTAGAAATCCAAAATATTTACAATATATTTAGTATTAAAAAATGAACTCTTAAATTTTCACATTTTTGTCGTATATCCCAGGTAGGGGTAGAATATATTCAAGAAGGAGGGAGGGGGATAGAGGGGCATGTATGGCTCATAAAAAATTTACAAATAATGCATATAAATAAGACCTAAAATGACACAATAACTTATAAAATGCATTTATAAAGTTTTATTAAGGAATAAGAAAATGATATATGAAATATGTATACGAAATAATAAATAGGGAGACCCCGGGGTGAGTAGAATAATCGAGGTTATATTAAAAACAAAACACGCGAGACATGCGTAAATGTATCTGAGCACGCAGCAGCGACTGCGCTAAATCTGCTGTAACATCTTGTTGCGAACACATCTATGATAGAAGTAATACCACAATTTTAAAAAATCGTACACCTAAGTAAATATTATTATTCTTAAAGTTTTTGTTTTATTATCGTATATGATTGTCTGAGATATTTGATTTCTACTTAGATAGTAAGTGCATTTCTTACTTAATAAAGTCCAACAGATTTTTTTTGTGTCTCTGTTATCATATATTATTTTTAAAAAATGAACGGATAGTAGACTAACTACAGCATGGAACTGTATGACTCATTTAGTGACGACTCTTATAATACTTACTCAAAATTTTATTCCTTTAAAGAGATTTTCTTCAGTAGTAAATGTTAGCGCGTTAGCTATTTATGTTCATTTATTCGATGTAAGCGCTCTGCGCCCGCGCGTGTTAGTTGATAAGTCCCGTCATGTAAGACCTGTTATCGGAAGAGGGAGTCGTCTCACGAGTGTACATAGGTATTGGCGAAGGTAGCGAGTGTGATGACGCTGGGTCACTTCCAGACGAGAAGGCGTGCAGAAGTCCGCGATTGTCATTAAAGTTATAAGTGGTGAAAACTGTATTGAGTTAACCCTTCGAACATACACAACAGTAAATATTATAAGTTCCCTCATGTCCAATCTCGAAAACTAGGCTATTCGACGTATTTTTACACGAAATGAATAAATTTTGTAAAAAGAAGTATTGTTTGCCCTGCGAAGCGAATGTTTGTGTTTAAAATATATTTTTATAAAAGTTTTATTAATATGTAGCCAAAGATGTAGCTTAAAATACATTAATCTTTATTTTAATAATCTTAGTCGAATTAGCCCTGGTCCCGGGGCTAGTTGAATCAGATGGAATGCATTAGAAAAATGCATTTCATATTAGTTATCAGTTTCCCTTTATTATTAAAATATTATTAGGTAGTCAAATGTATGTAGTAACTGGTGTAGTATTCATTTTTTCGATAAGTCTCTTAATTTTGTCAGCAAAAATTCGAAACTGAAAAATAAGTCTATTAGCCCCGGTCTGTCCTAATAATTACAATCTTCCCAGATGTATTACAAGTGTTATGACATGAGGTACATATTTCATGTATTATATTTATTGTATATTATATTTAGAGCACTGAATTCAATCTGCGCACTTTGTATGTTTTGGGCATAATTCTGGTTGTTAAAAATGCCATATATCCTAAACAGGTGGGATATGCAAGATAACAAACTAAGCACAGAATACAAGAGCAAAGTACTTGTATTTTGTTATACAATACAATATGCTTTACTATTTCTCTACACTCATGCATCACGAAATAATCACCAAATTTTTTACATCCTACAGTAATCATTTTATCTAGATTATAATTTATGATGGCACTATTTAACACAGTGACAAATCGATTCAATTCACAATAATTTCATTAATAATTTCAACAATAAGAAACTGAAATCATAACACAATACTAACATAAAGGCATCTAACAGAGTAGTTGCGGAAAAATTACCCACTCCTTCTATTTTTTCTGACTTTTGCGGCATAAATCCCAGCGCGGTGTATTTGCCGGAGTTACCTTACATCAGACTGCAATTTATTATGGAGATTGGCATTGAGGGAAAATTAAGTTCTTTGGACACTATGATTATAATTGATAACCATAAGATTATTTTTGATACAAGAAGATCACCTGTTCAAGCAGATTTCTTAATTTTCACTCACACCATCCTTTGTGTTATAAAGGGGGTGTTATCTTTGGTTTCATTGATAAAGTAATTAAATTGTCTTATTCTCATTTCCACGAAAAGAACTTAGTTGATGCTATTAATATTTTTTTAAATAATAGTTATCTTCTTCCTTTCATTTTTTCAACAATTGAAGAAAGATTAAAATACCACACACAGAACAATAATATAAAACATAATGTCCATGTTAAAGAGAAATTCTTTACAGTTCCACATATAAAATCTATCACTGAAAGTTTTGTATCTATAGCATATAAATGTAATTGTAAATTATCATATTCAATCCCAAATACATTAAAAAATCTTATAACTAGAGATAAAGATAGATCATTTAGCTAATCAAAATGTTGTATATAAAATTTCTTGTGATAACTGTGAAATTAGTTATGTAGAACAAAAGAAAATTAAAACAAGACTAAATAAACACATTTCGAACATTAATAAAAACATTGGTTCTCCATCATTGACCATCGTATTAACTATAACCATAATTTTAATTGGAAAGATGTAAAGATCTTAGACAAGGAATCATCGTACAATAAAAGATTGATCTCCGAAATGGTTTATATTAAAAAACAAAAATTGGGATTGAACAAACAAAACGACATGGAAGCATTACCTAATTCTTATCTACAAATTTTGCAGCTTCCTTCTCCTAGTCTTTTCTTCCTTTCCTTTTTTCTTTATTCCTTTCCTATCTCTATTCCCCTTCCAATCTCTTAACAAGATAATATAAAGCAACAGAATATCGCTCACACTTGATAATACAATATAAGCAATTTGACTGAACTGGTTTCAATTTTTATCTCTGATCGCATTTGCTTTGTGCGAATTAAATTGAATTATTGTTTCATTGATTATATCCTGGTTTACCAATCGCAGTTGAGGTATATGTATTAGGTGTTGGAATTAATTCGTAGCGTTTTACAAGTGATGGGAAGTACTTTCATTAATGTATTTTTTAATGCTCATGTGAAATAAATAACATTCTTTCATTAAAAAACGCTACGAATTAATTCCAATACCTAATACAATAATTTTATTTATTAATACTCTAATATAGTTGTCTATTAAAATAAGTCTAATAAGGATTGTATATACTAATAATTTTGAATATAACGATCATTTATTCATTTTTTTAAAATTTTTATAATCTATTTTATTAATTTGATAACAGAATGTGTGCTGGTACATTTTTATTTAATGACTCGTTCAATATTTTTATCATTATGGACTTATTGCGACTGTTATAATGAAAGAATATAACCGATAATATTACCAGAACGAATTCTGAAAAAATTCTAGACTTTTCGACTCAGTTTAGTCCGCTCTATCTATCTGCCCAAACAATATTTGGGTCATCTTATATATGGGGACCTACAATTAAAAATGTCGTTTCCGAACGGCAATTTTTGATATGGAGGTTTCCTGGGCAAGTATACTACTTGGTGGTTCGTCTTTCACCGAGAGGAGTTATGAGCGCATAATAAATTTTCGGTTTCTGCTGGAAATCGAACCCTGGATCTCTAGTATAGCAGACGAGTAGTGCGTCTACGTATCTACTATACCATACTCGTGCTCAATCGCAGTTTAAAAACTGTGTCGCTTAAGAAAATAGGAAAAAATAGAATAGATAATTTGATAGGGGCATATATTAACCTTCCGTTGGTTGCAGTTGATCTGATACATAGCACGGCGATTTTTTAGAGGAAAACTGTGTGTGTTTCAAATTTATATAATTTATATAATGTTTCAGTTTTATATAATGTTTCAATTTTATATAATATTTCAGTTTTATAGTATAGTTTTAACAAAATAGTTAGTGCGATTGATTTGATACACCGTGTTCACGCTAAAAGTCAAACCGCGTCCAATGGAAGGTTAAAGCAGAAACCTGGTTTAGAAAGTCAAAATTTTCGTTTTTTTTTTTTTTACTTTAATCGATAGTATTACTCTTTAAAAATATACTCGTAAAGTTTTAGACCGAAATTCGAAATACTTTTGTAGTTATATAGTCTGAGAAACAGGTACGCGTCGCGCAGATATACAGCGATATCTGTGCGATATCGAAAACTTTAAACGCGTTTTTCTCAAAATCACTTTTTCGAAATTGGCGTGCAAGATAAATCGAAAACTATTTGACCAATCAATTTTGTCTAAAAGTTTTTAGTTATATAATTGTCAACCATCCTAAATGAATTAAAAACATTTGTTAAAAAAAATTAAAATAAATAATTATTTCTGCATAAAAAAGTCGAAATTTTAGTTCAAAATCTAACTTTTCTTTCAAAGTTCCACAATTCTTACAATTTGATACTTTTCTCCTAATTTTTTTTAGGATAAAATATTATCTAATTTCAAAAAATTGTTCGATTTTTGATTCAGGCAAGAATTATAGGCTCCACATTGCACGCCAATTAACAACGTCTGTGCCGAAGCATAATAATGATTAATATATAACTTATTGTATTCACTATTTTCATATTCAAAAATTATATTGTATTATTGAAATCATAACAAATCATAAAAAGTGATTTGTTATGATTGCCATGAAGCCGTTCATGGCTTGTTCATAAAAAATTCGCAAAAAATAGCTACTTTTATAGAAAAAATTTTCTTTATTTTTTTTCCTTCGATTTCCTATTCTAAAATACCGTCTCATATAAAGAAATCCTTGTGTTTGAGAGATATTAGGAAATCTTTTTTTTAATGAACAAAATCGACACTTTTGATAAAAAATTTTACATAAAGTATAAAACTATTATCGATTGCTAACTTTTGGAAATAAAACTTGAATATTTTTGTCTTTCGGAGAGATCTGAGCTCCTCACAACATCTCAATTTTTCGTTTGTTCTAATATTACTCTTAAATACAATAGTTCACAATTAGTTATGAGGTACTTTTTATTTTATTTTATATTTTGACCATTCGATGTATAATTTTAATCGTTTTTGCTAATATTTAATTTTGAAATTATATTACATCTTTTTATTTTTTGATATACTTTAATAAATTTTTTGATAACTTTATATAAATAATTTTTTAATAATTTTAATAGTTTTAATTTTATAACCGTATATCATTAGATTTACATTTTTAAAAATTATTTTTATAACTATTTCTCCATAACTTTGAAGATTTGTTTTATTATTTGTTTTACTTGACAATTTATTGTATTTTACAACATACATTTATATTTATTTTTATTTTTATTTTTGTTAAATCATTATTTTTACGGGCTATTGTAATTATGATTTTAGACTAAACATTGTGCTTTAATGATTTATCAATTGTCTGTAATTCTAAGCTTTTGCGACTGCGCTTTTTAAGAACCACTGTACAAGAACCGTTGACGACCACCAAGCGTTTATTATGCATCTATATTGTCATGTTCGTATACCGAGTAATGCTGTTTCAGCGTTTTCACGTTTTCATATTGAGAAATTTTCATAACCAACTATAATGATAGATGTACATACACTACGATGAAACTTTTATATTATCAGAATTCATTTTTAGATTATGTTACATGATTTTGTTTCAAGATCGTTATTCGAATGAGCGTTTGATTTTTATATTGTTTATATCAAGATTAACATTGAAAATGATCCAATTAGGGTCGAAACGTTTGTTAAAATAAACTGTTTTATTTTTTGATAACTTAGCATTAAGATCTTGATTGGCTCGTAGCCCTATTTTTATCATATTAATTTACTACATTAATTTTACTATATTAATTTTATAAATATTAAATTATAAAAATTTTATTAATTTTATAAATATCTCAGCTTTAATTCTTATATTATTTTTGAATATATTTCCCATAAATTTGACATTAAAATAGGAGTTGAGATTACAGGGGTTAAAATTAAATAAATTACAAAACTTATATAAAAAGTATCTCATAATAGATGACTTTACCCTTCCACAATGTTAATTTGATAAATGTATTCACAAATAATGAAATTTAAACTTTCACTATTAAATGTATACATTTTTATTAATTTAGTATGTACAAGCAAAAATATGTCAACTGATCACATATCAATTTATATGCTAACATGAAGGTATACAGGGTTCTTTCGATGTTACAGATCAGTAAATCGGGTTGTCTATCTGCCTATGGATAGGGGCACGCTTTACTGGTATTGAGGAATAAGATTAGCTCGCAACAAGTCCGGTGAGGAATGAGACAAGAGAAATTGAATTTTATATTCTGGTAAAATTCAATAATATGATATAAAATATGTATTTAATAATACAAATAATATCTGACTTAATCTGACATAAATAAAATTTAATAAACATTTTAAAAATATGTAATTATAATTTATAATTATGTGTTTTTAAATATTTATTAAATTTCATTTATGTTAGATTAAGTCAGATATTATTTGTATTATTAAATACATATTTTATATCATATTATTGAGCTTTATACTATACCAGAATGTAAAATTCAATTTCTTTTGCCTCATTTTTCGCTGGATTTGTGATCTAATCTTATTCCGCGTTATCAGTAAAGAGTGCTTCTGCAGATAGGCAACCCGATTTACTGATCTGTAAGTATCAGAAGAGCACCCAGTACACTGCATGCTGAGGTTACATTTGTATACTCTGTGGTCACAAGTACATGCATTTTATGTGTTAAATATTCGCATTACTAAATGAATGAGTTTATAACATTAAAAATAGTGGAAATTGAGAAGATTAGACAGATTAGACTTCTACGCAAGATACGGTCATTATGTACCATGAGCAAAGTTATAACATTATATGTTGGCAGTAATAAACATTCATTCATATTCATTTTTCTTTAAATCACAATGCACTTTAATATTTAATTTCTCAATGTTTCTTCTCAATTAGAACTTATTATTCTGATATGCGCGAAAGAAGTTCCGTTATATTAATGTCACAGATTTCATAACTTCATTAGTGATAAACGTCTACGATTAATATTTCGATTCAGAGCAGAGTAATGCTTTTTCGTGCCAAATTTGTTCGTTCCGAAAAAAACCGCTTTAAATAAGTATATTATCCATTTTCGAGCTGACGTGACTAAAGAGAATAATTATCACATGCATTTACTAAAATGTATACTTTTACTATGATAACTGACTCGCAATATGTTTGTATTAACATGTTGTGGCAAGTGAATACATCGTCTAATATAATAAATAAATAAATTTATTAAAAGTAGCAGACATTTTTATATTCAGTTAATACATTTGTTAAAATTTTACGAGATGTATCGACTAGTAAGTGTATACCTTTATTAAATTTTACGCTTTGACCATGACATACATAAGATAATCACTTCAAGTATTATTTAACGCTGTTAATTGATATAAAAAAAAAAAACAAAATTGCAAAAAGCGCAAAATCGGTTTATGAATCAATCATATTGCAATGTGATAAACATACCAAAGAACATATGCAAGCGCTGCAGTTTATAAAATCGAAATTACAGTCCATAAGACCGAAACTATACTACATGCGTACTTTCATTTTTAAAATCTTAAGAAACGTGCTGCTCAAATAATTAAGAGATGAGTTAGAAATAATGGAAAATAAAAGTAAAAGACAAATATGATAGACGGAGAATATCGCAATACAATTCCGCAAAACAAGGAATACACAAAAAAGTATGTTCTGTTATGAAGATGTGAAAATACATAACGCCTTACCAAATGAAATAAAGTAATATGAAAGACTTGAACCGTTTAAGCAAATTAAAAAATTATAATACTATATAAAATGTGCGTGTTAAATCAATAGTCGAATTCATTGTTGCCCCTTTTCTGCGATGCGGATTGGTTGTCTAGAGCTCGATCGCATCGAGCGAACTTCGTGAGCGATATTATAACTATTTATCGATTTTTAGATCCTTACTTAATTATTTTATAACTCTTATTAATGACATGTCATTGTATTGTTGCCGCGCAGCTTTTTTATCATGTATAAAACCTGTATAACGATATCGTCTGTCGTTACAGAATGAAGGCCTTATTAATTCAAACTGAAATTACTTAAAGTTTAAAGTAGATAAGTTTACTATTATAATTTTGTTCTTTAAATATGAATTTGATATCAAAATTGTATTACGTTTTTTGTATACGTTTTCGGAATTTGCTAAATAGAAATTAAAGACTTTTATATATTATAGTTATATGTTCTGAATATAATATATACATATGCTCTATGCGAACATGAGATCTGGATTAATATGAAAAAATTTTTGGTAAATATTGATAAAAGGTCAGCACTTTCAAAAATCAATGACATATACTTGGCATATACAGGGTCCGCCACCAAAATCAAGACAAAATGAACAATTTGTTTAAACTACATTCTATTCGTCGAAATGTAAAAATTACAAAAAAAACTTTTGTACATCACTATCCTGGTATCTTTTTAGAGTAAAATTACTCTATACAATCCCCTTTTATTTCGATGATTGCTTCGATCCTCGGCCTGAAGTGCTAACATGCTCTCTGCAACGCGTCCTTGTCCATATTGATGAATACCACCTCGATAGCGACCTGGAGAGATGTCACGTTGGGACGTCTCGACTTGTTGGTCACTCGTTCAATGGCGCTCCACACATAGTAGTCCAACGGATTCAAATCTGGACTGAAAGATTTCCTCGTCCGAAAAAACTTGATGCGTCTCGCAGCTTCGTTTTTCAACGAACACAGAAGTAAGTTACAGCAACTCTGTTCATCTTGGCAGACTCGGAGAGCATTTGTCGAACTTTTATCACATAGGACTTGAAGCGTAAGGTCTTCTTCAGTAATTCGACATTGTAGTGTCACTCACACCCAATGTTTTTGCCAACGTTGCTGTCAGAGACAACCCTGGGACCTCCGAGATGAGCTCTTGAGTCCTTTCGATAATTGTTGGAATCTTTAACGACTTTTCTTTCGAATGTTTCTTTCTCGTCGGATTGGGAGAACTTTTTTCGGACGTCTCCCAAGCCATATTTAGCCGCAACATCATAAACAATCGGGTATCCGAATAATTTTGGTCTGCGAACGCCCAGTGCTAAAGTCTTCGATTATCGCCACTCTTCGATTATACTCCGCACTCGATCTTATCTGTTCGGATATTTTGAGGTTTACAAACATCTTACTTGCCTGAACGTCAACAACGATTTATCACCGAAGTCAAATAAGGCGGAAAATTCAAATTTAAATTTGTTCGGATTTTTTGATGATGGACTCTGTACATATTGTCAAGATCATGACATTAATAATTTCCAATAAGTTTTAGCCGTCGCTCATTATCCGTTAAAAAGTTTAACAGAACAAAGAAAGTTGAAAAAAATAATGTTTTATTTCTGCTATATGTATATATATATATAATATTAAATACTATTCTATATTCTTCCTTGCTTATGTAATGGTTTTCCATGCAAAAGGAGTTCCATCCCACCTCCTTGTCAAGGGACGCACGATTTTCCAAGCGAAGCAATTTTCATCCCACCTTCCCTCCTGCTTCATGGGCGCACGACTTCCACGCAAAGCGACTTTCAACCCACCTCGCCCTCTGTCAAAGAGCGTCCAAATTTCCACGCGAAGCAACTTAGCGAGATGGGGTGGAATTAACAGAGTTGCCACAGAAAATAAATTTTAAAATTCCCTGACTTTTCCAAATTTTCTAGAGGGAAAATTTTTCAATTTAAAATATGTTATTAAATTTTAACACATTTAAAATCAAAAATTGTAGGAAAACTAGCCCATATTATTAAAAACAACGCAAAAAAGATTAGTAGCATACTAAAATTTTGGATGCAAATTCGAGCCAAACAAAAAATAAATTAATATTAGAAAAAAATGCAGTTATAAAAAAGGATCAAATAAAAATAATGAATAAAATATAAATTTTATTATTTTATTAAAATCATTTAAAGTGTGCGAGTTTTGGACATATTTCACTATAAATGTCAGATATAATATTAAAAAATTATAACAATTATCTGGAATAGCAACAGTTTAAGGAAATTGAGCAAATTTCAAAATTCCAAATTTATTTACATTTTACCCTAATTTTTCCCGGTTTTTTCATGACCAATTTCAATTTCCCTAACTTTTCCCGGTTTTCCAGGTAAGTGGTAATCTCGGTGGCAACCTTGGAATTGTGGAACTCGCTTCGCGTAGAATTAAGTCGTGTGTCCTTGAAGCAGGAGAGGGGGGTGGGATGAAAGTCGCGCGCCCCTGAAACAGTGAAGAGATGAGGTGAAAGTCGCTTCGCGTGAAAATCGTGCGCCCCTTGGCAAGAAGGGCAGTGGGATGGGAATCGTTTCGCGTGGAAAGTCATAAAATATATTTTAAAACCAAAAATTCCTGTTTTTTATACTAAAAAAGAGACATATTATTTTTGAAACTTTTTTAATTTATAACTTTTTAACGAATAACAAGCGACGGCTAAAACTTTTTGGAGCTCAGTTATGACCTTAATAACATATGTCAGAGTCATTGATTTTTGAAGGTGCTGACCTTTTGTGTATATTTATCAAATTTTTCATACATTAACATATATTAAATGCCCAACTTAATTCTTGATCTTTTTCATTGAACTTTGATACTAATTTACAAAAAGTCGAATAGTTATCTAATCTTCAAAATAATCTCTCTTGCTTTCTATACATTTGCACCATCTTTCGGGAAGCTATCGAATTCCACTTCGGAAAGAGGGTTGTTTTGAATTTATTAATTCGACCATACTTTTCTCGACATCCTTGACATCCTTGACATAAATGAAATGAGTATCAGTCAGATGATATTGCAGGGATTTAAAATGATAATCTGAAGAGGCGAAGTCTGGAGAATACGCCGGGTGAGATAAAATTTCCAGCCCAAGTCGATGATTGTTTTCAAAGTCGTTTTTGTTGTGTGTGACCGCGCGTTATCCTCAAGCAGAATGACCTTCCTTTTTCTTTTGCCGATGTAAGACCTTTTCTCCTCCAAAGCGTCACTAACACGAACCACTTGCTACTGATAATGCTGAGCAATGACTATTTCACCAGATTGGAGCAATTCGTAATAAATGACGCCCTGCTGATCCTACCATACACACAGCAACATCTTGTTGATGTGGATTCGATTTTGCGATCCTAGTCGAAGGCTGTTCCGGATAAACCCACAATTTTCGTCTCTTTAGATTATCGTAGAGAATTTTTCGTCGCAGGTCACAATCTTGTGCAGAAAATCCTTCTTTTTGAATCGGGATAGCAATGACACAGCAATATCATAGCGCTTGTTCTCAGCTGTGAGTTGGAAGGGGCCAATGACCTTTCTTTTAAATTCTCCCCAGCTTAGAAATAACTTGCCGTGTTACTCCGAGTTTCTGTGCGAATTTTGACTATGTGCGACAGGAACTGTTGTCGTCCAAAAATTATTCCAGTTCCTCATCGTTGACTTTCTTTAGCTGTCCCGGACGTTTTTCATCATTAAGGTCGAAATTTCCACTCTACCGTTGGAACTACTTCTTACAGGTACTGTAAAAAACAGCATCTTCCAAAGCCGAACAAATCATTTCCTGTGCTTCAACGACACTTTTTTTAATTGAAAAGTGAAAAGGAGGCAATGCCTTAAATGCTACTTCTCGAACGACATTGCTTTTAACATTTTTTTTTTTAAGTTAGACAATACAATCGCCAACGATTACAGTATGAAAGCTTAAAAATGGCGCTCCAATATGACTATATGGCGGGAAAGATATGTAAATTTGAATAGGTACTCATCGACTGAAGTTAGGGACCGAGAATTAAGTTGCGCATCTAATATAAATAATATATATAATTAATTATATCTAGTGATTTATGTATAATTATATATAGAAACGATTTTTTTAATTTCTCCAAACTTTTTTTTTAAAGAAACAATGCAAAAATTATTCTTTTAATGATTTTTTATTTTCTCTTAATGATTATATATATTTTTTAGTGATTATTATTTTTCTAAAAAATTAAATAATATAAAAAGAGGCTACGAACTACACTGGACTGTTTTGTGTAAATGACTTTTTGAACAATTAAAAATAAACAATAAATAGTCAAATTAAATGTAACAGAATTAAATCAAACGTTTCGAGCCTTATCGGGTCATTTTCAATATTAGAATAACTTGTTGTAATTAGAATAAATTGTTACTAGTAACTATTAGTAATGGTGCAAAGATGCTCGCAAGTTGTTCAAGTAAATGCAAATAATACTCGCATGTTAGATAATTAACAGAATAAAGCGCTGCAAAAAGACCCAGTTTTCGAAAGCAGTCATCAGAAACTTGTAGATGTTAGTCACATTCAATATAGTCATCTCTTTAGCAAAATTCTTCTCAAATCATAGAACCGGATAATATAGATGAGTTACATGTAATAAAACTATAAAATCGCTTTATATTTCCTCTTATAATTATTAATCAAACATATGTATTCACATAGACTAAAAGTTGTAAAATATAATTGTGGAAATACAATATAATATTATGAAATTGTCACAAATTAATTCGTTTTATAAGAAAAAATTGAGTCACAAAATTCAATAAATAATAATAAATATTAATTAGCGGGCAATAAGAGCATATGCAGCGCGGTACTTGGAGTGCAATAATCTTGTTAAGAAATGTTCATTCATCAACAAGTACAGTAATGTAAAATTATAGTAAATATATTGTATTTTATATATATTGCGCTCCAAGTACCGCGCTGTATATACCCTCATTGATCGTTAATTAATATTTATTATTGTTTGAATTTCGAGAGCCCTATTAAATATAATTTGGTTTTTGTTCAATAAATAATGAATGAATAAATGCCTACAGTTAATAATATTCGTTCATCAAAATTACAATAAATAATTGTGAAATGCAAATGTATAAGATCTAATAAGAATCTAATAAGAAAAAACTTCACAAAGTGGGTAAGGATGGAATAAGTGATAGACATACATCAGGGAGAGGTTCAGTATCTATCTGTTTATTTATACCTTGTTTTTTAATGTGGATCATCTCTGATATTATTCTTTTTTTTATAAAAAGGGTCATTATCCAAAATTTCAACTTCATTCCACTTGAAATTATGGTTAAAGATGGTCAGAAATTACTGAAGGAGACTCAGTTTTTTTGTTAATATCAGATTGATGTTTACGTATTCTTGTTTGTAGCCTCCTTTTAGTCTAGCCAACGAAACTCGCCTCACAATCTACACATTTAATTTTGTAGACCACACACTATTGCGGGAAAGATCTAATTGGTCCTTATCTTTTTGTATAAATTTTTTAAAAGTATTCGGTATTGAATAAGCTGTCTTTAAATTGATGTTAAATGCAATCAGCATAAAACTTTCTGAAATGGATTTTACATATAGAATAGTAAAAAATTTGAATTATTTTTAAATAAATCTGTCTTCGGGTGAATTATTTTTTTTTTATACTAAACAATAACTTTACAAAAGAAGAAGGCTTTAGATTGTATGTATATTTCGTATATAATTATATGTATATAAATAATTTTTCCCGGATATATATATATAGTGTGCGTGCGTGCGTGCGCGTGAATTCGAGTCGAGAGGCTATAGCTCGTATAAGGAGCTATCGTAAATAATTAATCTTTTGGATGTTGCATGCCATTTACTCGTATCACCTAAATTACCGTATTTTCACGTAATGTTCGCCACCCTCTTGCCACAATCTTGTCGCCGTGTTTCGTTTTAAACATAATTGTATGTTAAATCGCCATATTATACAATACGCATCAGTTTTGAGTCATGACTTTCCTTATTTCTGCGTTGACGAGACCACTCGGGTTCCATGTAAAGTATGGATATTATTTATACAATATTATTTATAACGTTTTACAGAAAAATCTTAATTAATTGTAATATTCGATTGGCGAAATTGTTGCAACTCTCGCGATAATAGCATGTCCGCGTTCTTCCTGTTATTTGTGTTACGCGATTCAATGATTTCCGATTCTAGCGATCTTATACTACTGAAATACGAATAATCGCTATTATATATTGCGATGTGATTGTTTGTCTAATGTACTCCTAAAAGATCAAAAACGTCTGTTATTCTTTTATTATTAAGGAGATTACAATTCTTATATTCTCTCTCTCTGATATATTTTCACTCCAAATAATTCACCATCTCTGCCTATTTCGGGGCTGAGCAGTCATAGTGAAAATCATGCTAAAATATAGATATTATTGTACAATAATAAAAAGGGCAACTGGAATGAATACCAAGTGCCTATTTCTGCGATGCTTGTTTCTAACTACCTGAAGATGAATCTTAGGTACAATGCATCGTATGCTCATTTTGTGTGCGCACTGGCTGTGTTTGTTTGTATTTCAGAAACATTAAATAAAGTTTTTTAATTGCAATATTGATGTATTTTACGTTTTATTATTGATTTTTCGGAGCATCTCGTATTAGGAGCACAATTTTTTGTCTTTGCGATTTCACTCACTTTTAACATTTTTTTTATTAAAAAAAAATAGAATGTGAATTAAGTGTTTTACATAACATTATCTTAAAGCTTATTAAATTCCTTTCAAAATGATCTATTATTTTTTTAAATTCTGCCCATAAATTTCTAGCATTATCCAAAATGAACTCGGTATCTCATAATAAGTGCCTTTCCTTACACATTAATAAATGTTACTAATGTCTACATTCTAAGCAGAATCGTAAGACTCGTATTCTTGTAAAACTTGTAAAAATTTGTAAGTGCTTATATTTTTATAATATTTTTATAATATTTTCAGACAGCTTTTTATATATAAAATTAGAATATTAGTCACAAATTCTTCTAAGTTTTGCGAGAACGCATTACAAGTCTTACGATTCTGAAAATTGATCCATTAAATTTATAAAATTTAGATTAATTCAGTAATTTAGATTTACTGATTATTTATAAGTGTTATATTTTTATTTTATAAATAGTTAAAAAAAACTAAATAAAGATTCATTTATTTATTTATTCTCTCTTTCACTCTCCCTACTTCTCTCTCTTTCACTCTACAAAGTTTCTTTCAACTACTATAGTATTGATATTCTTCATCTCGCCTAATTTACAAAGTCACGAACTAGAATTTGAAAGCAAGTTCTTTCCACTTTTTACATTCTCTATTAATCAATTCACGATATTGTACTTGTTTAGATAGACAATTGAAAAGTGAATTTTATGTACAAAAGCATTTAATTTGTATCATTGGACATTAACAATAACTCAAGAATAAAATTCGTACTCACCTGACATTGATCGGTTGCATCGAATGCTCTTGCTGTAAATAGAGCTGTTGCTGATATCCATTAGTGTCCAGATTGAGACCGTCCGACGATTGTTGCATACTGCTTTGAATCATCTATAATAATTTAATAGTAAAGAACACAAATAAATAAATTCTTACATAATAAATTGCTTAATTCATATAAAAAAATTCTTAGCCGCAATTAAATTATTTTTTGTTTTTTTGTTTTAAATATACAGACCATAAAAATAATATGTCGCGAAAATTCAAATTATTTACTTTTTCCTATATTAATATTAAATATTATACATAAAAAATTCGTTGAGAATAATGTCATGCTATGAAATAATATTACATGATAATTTATTTCCCTTCTCTCGTTGATAAAGATCATTTTTATTGCGCGTTTCAACATTTCTTTATCTTTTTATTTCGAGGTCAAAACGAGAAAATGATGAGCGTGCGTCTAAAAATGTCTTGAATGTTACATGAATAATGCTCAAATACGGAAGTTGTTAAATGGCTGATACATCGTTCTGATATCATTGTTTTATTTTTCTTTACCACGCAATGCGCGCGCGTGCGTGTGCGTGTGAGTGTGCGTGTGTGTACATATATGGGTACATTATATATTGTTAAGTGTTACCATTTATACCATATTAAGTTATGTTTGTTTCACGAAAATAAGCATTCAATAAATTGATCAAATAATGGAGAATATAGAACAGAGAAATATAGAAATATAGAACAGAGAACATTTAAAAATTGTATTTTCAAAGTAAGAAGCTTATGTATTTTATAAATTTTCATAACACGTATTCTTAATCAATATTTTTTTTTTCTGAATAGAAATCTCTGACAGAATATCTTCTCAAACTAAGAATATAGTCTAACTTCATGATAAAATAGACGTCGCAAATGTTCTGTATGTTTTCTACAGAGCAGTATGTCTTTTTGCGATAGCGACATTTGTCGACTGTCTGCAGAGAAGAGTCCTATAATTTAAGTGTAGTGTTTAGCTTGGTTTATTAAAGTTTTGCTACATATTTATAGCAAAACTTCAAGGGATTATTCCACTCTGAAATTTTAAAAAATCGAAATTTTGTTTGCTTAAATCGATAGTTTAGGATCTTAAGAATATAAAATTTTTTTTTCCGATAATGAATTCCCAATATTAACGAAGATACAGTTGATTATCAAGCGGTACACAGTAATCGGTGCTGTTAAACTTCTGTTTATGAATAGTTTCATTATTTGACGTTATAGTTACATATCTATACTGAATTTGACGTTGGTACACAATTTTAATATCTGAAGGCATTGGTAATGTCTCGGCGCTAAGGCGTACACTACCGTGGTTACTTTACGCGAACCGGTGAATTGCAGGGGATTGAGATTATCATATCTCAATAAGGGCAGAACCGATTCTATGTACGCTTAATCGATAGCATACACTCTGGTTGTATAGTACGTGTTTTTATTTTTTCTCTATATGCCCTACAAGCGGAGATATTGCGACGCAAAATACGAATCTGAAATGTAAAAAAGTAATTAAAATTAATGTAAAAAAGTCATCGTCGTCATCGTTTTCCAGCAGTGCAATATAGCAGTGTCTCTTTATACTAAAAGATTTAAGAGAGAAAAATGTTTTTTCTCCTGAGTTCTCCTCTTCGGGAGACTCTATTCTAGAGAGATGATTTCGTCTTATTTACAGGACGACTTCGATTGGTGGCTCAAGATATTCTCTGATACCAATCAATTTAATCCCATCTGTTCAGAGCCTTTTGTATGCAAAATTTACTCAGACGCGACCTTGACAGGTTGGACAGCGATCTGTGAGGGCCAACACACGCATAGTTGGCCGACATACAGGACTTCATATCAATGTACTGGAACTAAAGGAAGCCTTCTTTGTCCTAATGTGCTTTGTTCGAGATCGCAGGAATTCTAACATTCTCCTTCGAATTGATAACACTACTGCCATCTCTTATATAAATAAATTTGATTCGGTACAACATCCCTTCTTGTCAGACGTCGCAAGAGATATTTGGAGATGATGTGAGAAACGGAACATCTATCTTTTCGCATCCGTCGCATCAGTTGACAATGAAATTGTAGAATCATGTATCTCAAATACAGACATGGTCTTTATCCATTCGGACGTTTAATTGAATTAAAGATACGTTGAGGCAGATCCTTTGAGGCAAATCTCTTCACGTCGTCAATTAACATCAAGGTAGAAATCTATGCTTCCTGGTTTCCCAACCTTGGTTCTTAGGCGATCGACTTTACCTTGAATTAGCGTTCTTGATATGTTTATGCTTTCCCGCCAATCATTTTACTTCCTAAAGTTTTATGTAAATCATGGGATGACGAAACCTCGGGAGTTCTAGTGATCCCCTAGTGGCTATCGCAACCTTGGTTTCCTATGTTTCTCCTCGTTGTCTCTTAATTTTGGATCTTTTTTCACGTCTTCTCAGTCCCTCATATTTTTTCCTTGCAGATTTTACCATCCAGAGTGGAAAAATCTTTCCCTGGTAATAGGGAAGTTAACAGGTAAACATTCTTACTGCAGTCCATCCCATCATCAGCGGTAGAGATCATGATCGCCTCGCTAACTCCAGCCACAATAAAGCAATATACTCGTCCGCTTAAATCCTGGTGGAATTTTTGTCAGAAACATCTAATAACTTTCTTTCTGAAGGCAAGGTCCTCGAATTTCTGTCTCAAGAAGCGAAGACATTGGTTATTATCGTTAGAGGTCATCACAAGGAAACTAGTCCTAGGCTCGAGTCAGCGTACGCAAACGCTTGCAGCTATTAGAATCTCGCAGATTTTTCGTGAAAACAAAAACAAGATAGTTATTAAGATCCATGATTTGAAAACATCCGCTCCGGATCGGGGTCAACTGTTATTTATCTTTTCTCGCTTTTCTGATCGCTGTATTGTATTGATATATGTATTGTCAATATTTTAGACCACTACTTCTAGCGCACCAAGAACTTACATCCTCCCGATTGCGATATCTTATTTATTTCATGCAGAAAACCACATAAAATAGTAGGAGCCCTGTTGGTAGGATGATGGATCCGCGGGGGACTGGAAGACTGCGGGGTGCGGAGTGATTTCTTTTCAGCCCACAGCACCCGTCACACTTCCACTTCCCTTGCGGCCAGAAAAGGAGTTTCACTCAACCTCATTAAGAGAGCGACTGGCTGGTCTGGTGATTCCCAGGTATTTGCAAATTTTTACAACCATATAGTTGTTAATTTAGAAGCATTCTGCAACTCCGTTCTTAGCAGTTATTCTATACTAGAGACTTTAGGCGCACTGGAGGTTTGGGAAAAAAAAAGAAAAGAGAGAGAAAGAGAGAGAGAAATTTTGTATTCCTTTATTGCGTGCTTCAAGTTTCCAGAATTATTTAGTTCTTTAGCATTTAACATGCTATCTTATACGAATGTTACTTATGTTATTCTACAATTGAAGTATTTATTCGCAAATCATGCTGTAAACAACTACATAGTTGTCCATCCGGACGAGATATTGGCATAATTTATAGATTAAACAAAAAGTGAAGTTTTTGAAAAGTGAAGTTCGATTTTAATTATACTATATCTCATCTGGATGGACCGCCCTCGCTTCAAGTTTCTAGTCTTCTTCCTTCCCGAGGGATGATTTGCTCCAATTCTTTGAAACAATGGCGCGATCGGCGGCACCGGAGCGGAGAACAGGGTTGGGCATGTATTAAACATAACGTATTATACATAGTTTTTATGCCGTATAATACCGTATGTTATACAAACATATTATACATACGCAAGAAATTACTCGCAGCTCTAAATTGCCCAACCTGGAGGAGAGTAGTACTATAATCCGTTTATTGGCATCACCTGACGTATACAGTCATCTTACAAATCCTCATTGAATCACAACACTATCCACACGGGAGTCAATATAGATGTTGCTTTAACATTATGTTGCTTCAGAAATTACGATTCAGTCTCTACAATTACACGCATATAAAGAAATAATACCTATGTTTAATTACATACTATCTTATGTAGATAAGATTTCCTTACAGTATATGTACATTATTAACTTAGTAATACTGACTGCTTTATATTATAGTTAAGTTTAAATTTGAATTTGAATACTATTAAAATACTATAAAATCCACAACAATCTCCAGCAGATCTAGCTTCAGATTTTTGAAAACTACTTTTATATTAAAGGGAGTTTTAATTCTTTTTTGATTAAATTTTTTGATCATACTTTTGCGTTCCTTGTCATACTACTGTAATTACAGCTGCCAAAAAACATATTCCAAGTCTTCCGAATCTTGTTCGCAAAAACAGATATCGCTATTGACTATCTTATATTTTATAAGACTGTACTTAAGTGAACAATGCCCGCTGCGTATCCGATTAATCATAACAATAGCTTTCTACAAGTCAAGTTTGCTAAACCATAGTCTTGATATTTGAAATATTGAAAGAAAAAAAGGTCCTTATAATATTGTTCTTCGCCACACACTTAGCTTTATATTTACTACAGACATTAGAATAAGAGATAGATAGCTTGCTCTAAAAGATTGCCTTCAAGTGCCGCCTGTTTAGCAAGGGCGTCCGTTCTTTCGTTACTGATCCGAGGCAGAGAATGTCACCGGCTTGGAGAGCGCCATCTTTGGGGTTTCTGTGAACTCTGTTGGTAACACGAGCACGAGGATGTGACTACATAGTTGCCCATCCGAACGAGATATAACATAATTAAGATCGAAACTTCACTTTTCAAGTTCGCTTAATCTTTAAATTATAAAATCTGCAAATTTACACAATAGCATGGCATTTTGTGGCCCTCTATATTGATTACTTATGATTTCTTTTCGAGGTTTTCATGTAAAAATAATTATAGACACTACGCAAAAAAATTAGGGGAACACTTTAAAACCTGCAAATTTTGTCGATTTTAAGAAATTAATATCTCGGCTTCCAAGAATCGCAGGACATTGTTCCTTAGCGCGTTTTAAAGCCTCTATTTTATTGTAAAATAACTTAAGTGAAATTTTTCGTCTCAATAAATTACTTTTTTCGTGAAAACTAAAAGCAAAATGGAGTCTTGAAAATGTCATGACATTGCAACCTTCCATAGGCAAAGCAATGACGAGGCGAAAAACGTCACCACATCAGTTTTGAAACCGAGAACATTCCCTTAAAATGGCATAAAGCGGCATTCGCGTTATCTGATGTGAACCACGAGGAGATTGCTCGGTCGAAGTTTGTACATCATTGATTTAGTAAAAAGATTAATATAGTTCATGCAAAAATATATATGTATAATGTATATATCTTAGAAATTTACATAAACACCTCCGTCAAATCGTTTAACTCTTTTTTTTCTAGCCACTCTATTATCTTCTCCTCCATCGCCTCCATTGGTCTATTAAAGCCTTGCTAGGCACTGCAATACACTTAAACTATAGATCTCTTTTCTGCAGATAGTCGACAAATGTCGCTAGAGCAAAAAGACGTACTGCATTGTAGAAAATTTACAAAATACTCATGGCGCGCGCACGCACACGCACGTACCAATTTTAGAAGAAATTACTAACTTTATAAAGCTAGCAGGATATCAAATTAGCAGAATCAAATCGGACCTATCGGAATTTTTAGTACTCATTTTGTACTAAATTATATCATTAATATGATAATTTTATTGTGACATTTCGAAAAAAAATCGTGATGCTACTAGCTTAATATTAAGCTGGCAGGATCAATTCAAAATAAAAGAAAAAAAGAAAAATAATATCAGAAATCAATACAATTTGTATTATTTTGTATTATCAAAAATGATTCCATATTATATGTCATTTCCAAGAAAATAGTGATACTGATAGTTTAATATTTAAAGGACCATAAAAAAAAAAAGAAAAACAAGTCAAGGGCAAAAATTAACATAACTGAATTTGTATTAATTTGAACATACCATTGAAAGTTAATATTTTAAGTGTTTTCCTTAAATGACTTTATTAGTACAATATATATAATAAAGTATAATACTTATAATCTATGAAGCATTCTACGTCACCTTTGAAACATCGTCATTTTATTTTTTTTTAATGTGCTAGTATGTTCTACAGATAAAAATATGAAACACGTGTTTCGTGAAAAAAATGTGAGATTTTTTTTGTGTAGTTATTGACGCTTGTAAGTCGCAGAAATTTATGAAAAACGTTGTTTATGGGAACATTCAAATTATTATATCGTCGAAAACATTAATCGTACAAAAAAAATGCAAAATTTTCCGAAAAGTTCGATTTTAAAGATCTTAACTTGTTGGATTATTTTTAATTTATCATTTTTATATAAACAAATTATTTTCTATTTGTTTACAATTTTTATCAACATTTTTCATCAATTCATCAATTAAAAAATTTTGTAAAAATATCATCATATTATTATTTCAATTATGAAGTAATCCTGAAATTTTTTTAAATAGAACTCTAATGAACTGTATAGTTAAAAAATTCGAATTCATTTTGAAATTTTCTGTGTTACTTCATAATTGAAATGATAATATGATGATATTTTTACAAAATTTAAATCAGTGAGTTGATAAAAAATGTTCATAAAAATTATAAACAAATGAAAAATGATTTATTTATACAGAAATAATAAATTAAAAATAACCCATCTATACAATAATTTAAGATCTTTAAAATCGGACTTTTAATCTCGAAAAATTTTGCATTTTTTTGTATGACTAATGATTTCAATATAATAATTTTAATGTTCTTATAAGTGACATTTTTTATGAATTCCTGCAATTTATAAGCGTCAATAATTAAAAAAAAAAATCTTACATTTTTTTCGCGAAACACGTGTTTCATATTTTTATCTGTAGAATAGGTTGAGTAGGTATGTTAGCAAATTTAAAAAAGAAATAAAATAATGCTTCAAAGGTGCCTGATTTGGAATGCCTCATATATTGTAAGTATATACTAATAAAATCATTTTAAGGAGAAAACATGTAAAATTTTAACTTACTTTCAATGATACAAATTAGTATAAATTCAGTTGTGTTATTTTTTGCCCTTGTGTTATTTTTTTATGGTCCTGCCAGCTTAAATATTAAATTAGCAGCGCTACTGTTTTCTTGGAAATGACATATAATAGAATTGTTTTTAGCAGTACAAAATAATATAAATTTAATCGTATTGATTTCTGATATTATTTTTCTTTTTTTCCTTTATTTTAAATTCATCCTGCCAGCTTAATATTAACCCGGGATGTCTCGAAACTAACGTTAGTAGGCGCGTCCTGGTCATTTTGATCAAAATATATTTTCGCACATATATGAATATAATTACTATAAATAATAATTAAGAAAACGTTTTGATAATGCTTTATATTAATCAATTAAAAACAACGTAATAATTATTGGAAATAATTGTATTTAAAGGGTGTTTTTTTAAGCCCGATAGAACTTGAAATTGTAAAAAATAAAACAAAAAATTAAATTAAACAGCCGCGGTGGCCATATGCCCGAAATCATTTTCAAATGTTAATGCCATGCATTGATCTTTCGACTAAAAAAAATTTTTTGATTATAATTTAATTTTTGTGTTAGTTTTTACAATTTTAAGTTCTATCGGGCTTAAAAAAACACCCTTTATATGATATATCTTTATTTTAATTTTATCTTTTTTTATTTGTTAAAATTATTAACATGTAACAAAATAAAAAAATTATAATAATTTTATTGTTTATTTATAAAAATATAATAATGGCGGAGACTAGCGGAGACGACAAACACTAACGTAAGTGCGCGCGTTATAATCTTAGATCGATCACAAACATATTTTATGTAAATATAAGCGTGTTTATGCCATCTATTTTCGCATACTATACGAAGAAACATTAACATTTACGTGAAGGTAAAAATATAATAGTATCAATAAATTGAAAGATATAAATAGGAAATGAAAGAGTACGGCAAAATGACTGGTACGCGATCACTCTCATTAAGCTAGCGCCACCATGATTTTTTTTCGAAATGGTACGGTATAAAATTATCATTAATGATATAATTTAATACAAAATGAGTACTAAAAATTTCGATAAATACGATTTGCTTCTGCTGATTTCTTGCCGTGCTAGCTTTATAGAGCTGAGATTATTATAAAAATAAGTGGAAAATCTTAAGTTAAGAATATAATTTTTTGGATGAAGCTACACTAAAATGATTCAAAGGACTTCAAAGAAGAGACGCGGTAAATATGCCGATGAAAAAACCCAGTCCTTGACATATGTTAACAAGGTTATGACTCTGAATGATTTCCAACAGGTTTTAGTCATTGCTCATTATTTGTTAAAAAATTATTAACAAAAAAAGTTCAAAAAATAACATCTTATTTCTGCCACATACAATATTAGACCACATACAATATTTGGCGGCACGTACTGCCTCCACGCATACATTTTCCAATGCGAAACAAAATCCACCCTACCTCCTTGCCAAGGGGCGTACGACTTTCCACGTGAAGTGAGTTCCACCTCACCTCCTCCTATGCTTGGAGGCAATTGCAGTTGGATCTCGCTTCGCGTAGAAAGTTGTTGCGCCTCTAAGCAAGGGAGGTGGGGTGAAACTCACTTCGCGTGGAGTCGTAAAATATGTTTTAGAGCAGAAAATTGTTTTATATAATAGAAAGAGACATCATTTTTCAAACTTTTTTTCTTAATAACTTTTTAATGAATAACGAGCTAAAACGTTTGTTTATGACAAAGCGATTTTAAACAAGAATTGATTGTCTCAAAAATGAAATCAAGAAGATCATTAATAACGTTTAATAACGTTTCAATGATAAAATTGATATTCTTACAATAAAATTTCGGATGCGACAAAAGAAAAGTTTTGTCAGCCATTCCAATAATAACTCTTCTCTTTTGCGAGACCGGATAAAAAAGTCAAGATATTTTTCAAAAAGTGGATTTGTGAAACCAATCAAATTCTAGGAAGTCATTATTGTTAGAAATTTTAATATCCAAGAAATTTAAGGGCATGTCTCCGATCTCGATGGTAAATTGAAGTCTCTGATGAAATGAGTTAAATATAAGGGTCTTATTAATCATATTCAAAAGAATAGCTGTGGCGATATCATCCATATATCTGATATAAAATGGGATTGAGAATCTCAATTTTTCTAGAGCCTTCCTCTTCAAATCTTGCAAAAGTTAGCAGTCATTGGAGATAAAGGCGATCTTATCAGTAAATTAAAGGTTTATGTATATTGTCAAAACGAAAAAAGTTGAATTTATAACAAGTTAGAGAGCAAGTATAAATTCATTTTTCGGGATACTAAAATTCGTAGAAATATTTGATCATCTATTATAAATGTTTTCTGATGCTAACTCAAACGGCATATTTGTAAAGAACAACATCCAATGAAATTAAAGAGTAATTCATGTCAATATGTGTAATAATTTATATGTGTCCAATAATTTTTCTAATTCAAAGCTATGCTTTACATAAACGTTTTAGGAGTATTATTAAATAATATTATGAAGAAAAACTGCCAAATATAATAGACTGTCAATAGATAAAATAATTATCCATAAAGGACAACCAGGTTTATGTACCTTGTATAGTACATATTTATTTATACATAAGCCCTAGGTTCCCATTAGAACATATACCTTTCTATAGTCCATATTTGTAATAATATTAATATGATTCCTCCATCTCGTGAGTAAAATACGTTACTTGTGTTTTTATCGGATTTTAATATCTCACGAAGTCATTTAATATCTCATGCATTTTCAGTTTGTAATCTTTGTTATCAATAGCTGCTGTAATGCTCCCCTTATCTGTTTTAGTAAAAATAATATCCAGATTATCAGTCATAAATTCCTTGGTCTTTTTTAAAAGAGTGTGTACGGGCTTGAAATAGATAATTGAATCAATTTTTCCAAAACTTTTTATTCATCATTTCACAATTAATCGCGGCGTCTTCTGAAACGTATCTCTTAACGGATTTTTGCTGACTAATTGGTTCAAAGTTTATTACATTATCTTAAGCAATCTCTCGCATGTTTGAACACTATATTTTCTACGCTTATATATACAATATTCGCTGCATTTGTTTTTCTATAATGGATACATTTTCATGACTCAAGTATCGACATCTCGCCTACCAATTAATCTTGATTAATTAATTGTTATTGTGGCCGTCAGTAGGTAATTTAGAAAAATTTATGATTGAACATTTGATGATATTATCTCCTGTCTGAATAGTTACAACACGGACCTTATTATCAACGCTTGGATCAACGCTTCGACCATTCTGCCAATTACAAGGGTAGATATTTTCATTTACAATCAAAACTATATGGCCACAACAGCTAAATTTTTTTTTCTTGAATTCTATTTACATTTATTCTGCAATGAAGTCAGATACTCGACACTCCAACGATTCCAAAAATACTGGGTTATGCGTTGAGTCAATTGTCATTTGTTAAGCTTGTTAGTTAAAGCTTGTAGATCGTTAGGATTAGATGACAACCGACACAATGGTCTCGAATTCAAACATGCCTCGATTTGCGCTAGATCGGTATTAAGTTCCTTGAAAATATGTCGTGTTTCGCGTTTCCAATTACTCTTTTTAAATGATTTAATACCTCCCATATATCATCCATATGAGGGGCATGGGGAGAAATAAATTTCAACTGAATGTATCCAGATACACAGTATATCAACATATATCGTCTACTGATTGATTAAATAATCGAATAGCTTGATATATTTCATTGAGTTCTCTTTACGCATCCACAAAATTAGTGGCATTATTGCTGTAAATTTTTTGCGGATATCCTCGTCTACTTACAAACTGGCGCAATGCAGCCAGAAACGCCTCCGACGTTAAATCACCAACAGTCTCCACGTGCACTGCCTTAATCGCGAAGCATATAAATAAGACGATATAAGATTTGCGAATTTTTTGTCCCCGACCTTTATTCGCTAATGTAATAATAGGTCCAGCGTAATCGATACCAACAATATAGTCCGGGAGACAGTGAACATTTTTTAACGTCATTCAATTAAAGCTCAAATTTTGCATACAGTTGACTGTATCAAGTGTAAAATAAACCTTGTCTGCCGACTTCCCGCGAGTGGGTTGAACATGAGCGTCCAGTCAAAGTCGTCAAAAAACCAATGCACTAATGTCATATGATTAAAGCTGAAATTTGGTACACTGATAGTTTACTTGAACAATAACAAAAAAAGTTGTCTGCCAGCTCTATAACGCTTCGGCTGACATACGTAAAGGCAATAAATCAAAACCACCACTGTACTCCATTGCAAAATTCGAATTAAATGGCATATCTAAATTATTTGAAATAAAAAAATAGTATTAAGGTTTTGTAGAATAGTATCTTGTTATTATAAAAGGATAAATATTAATATACTTAATTAATCGATAAATCGCTAAAGTTTAAGATATTACACTTTTAACACCAATATGTAATAAGTTTAATTTGTACCTTATAACGAATCTTTAAGCCGTAATACCCAAAATTTGTAATTGAAATGGTTATTTATGTGCATAATTACAAGATCTGGATTATAATTTAAAATTTACTTTTTATTCTTATATAGCATAAGTATTCATACATACATATATATTATATATATATATATATATATATATATATATATATATACACATGTTTCAATCTTACTGAGTTTTCTTCAGTGTAACTAGTAGGTGACGCAATGATTAAATTTAAGAGTAAGTCTGTTAACTATAGTTTTGTATATATATCGTTGATTCGAATGTATTTATACATACGATTAACACTGCTGATAAAAATAATAAATAAAATTTTAAATTTTAATAAAATACACTGTATTATTGAATAATATATTTTTAATATCCTTGACAAAATAAAAAAAATGTTGATTAAAGACGTTGATTATTTACAGAAAAATACATACTGTATGCAAGTAATAATTACTTATTTTAAGTATTTCAAAATTTTATATATTTGTAAATTTATCATGAGTTCATCAGAAGCATCAAATTTATTCAAATATATTCTTAATCTTGTAAATTTAATACTTCAATCATTATTAACTTAAAACAAATTGTACTTATTATATAAAAAGTCGCTTTCTCGATCAATTTTATAATATTTCTCTTATATATTGTTCTTTAAAAGAAAATAAATTCTTATTATGTGAATACATAATAATAAGTTTTTCTAAAATTTGGTATAGGTATATTTTATATTTTAAGATCATTATCAAAATGTTTTAAGATCATTATCAAAATGTTCTTTGTTAAAAATAACAAAGTTTTTTTAAAAAGGAAGAATGTGAACTGAATAAATACTTTTCTTAACAATAATATATTTTTCTGTGTATAAAAGACCATTGCCATCTACAGTCGGAGTAAGGAGCGTTATTATGTAGAATTTTGACCTTTAGAAAGAAATTATCATTGTACAAACTTCGAATAAAGATATAGAATATATTATCCTACATCAAATGATAAGTAAATTTTAATATAAAATTGATAATGTACACAATTAGAATATGTACTTTTATACTTTTTTTTATTGATTTATTGTGAAATTGATATTATGAAAATGTATATAAGTTAATTATTGATTTTTGTGAATATTTAAAACTAATAATGTGACAAAAATTCGAATCACAGGCTTTTGTGAATCGAGACGCTTTATTCTTTTGACTTCAATTACATAATTTTATTTTTGACAATAAAGTAATTCTTGATGGATTCTCGTCTTCCAACGAAAAAGGTTTATGAAGATCTTGTAATACCGAAGACATATATCTCAATACATTATTATATTAATACAATTTAGAGTGCTCGTTACAATTTTCATTGCTAAACCGTCACATCCTCATCAAAACAGTATATAATAAAATTCTTTATTAGCAATGTCAACTATATATGTAAATATATTCGATTCATCGCACACATGCACACGCGCACGCACGCACGCACGCACAAAATTATTGTTATTAATAGGCTCGCTCTTAAATTTAATTGTACATTCGTACATTTTCTTTATAAATTATGGCGTTATCCAATACTTTTTGTGTATTTTGTAACACAAAGGACAAATTAATTTTATTTACACAAAGAACATTGAAAAATTATATCGAAATACTGAAAATTCGAAAAATTAAAAATCTAAAGAACCACTGACGTCAAATTGCCATCAAATGTGAACATTTTTGAAGGATATTATCACAGCTGTTACAAAACTTTTATAGCTTTAAAGAATATAAAACAGCTAGTGCAACTTGTACTAATTCTGAGCTTTCTTTTATACAAACTTTATCACTCAAGCCATCAATAAGTACACATAATATGTATATAAATTAATTTCTAAATATCTGTTTGTACGATTCGTAATCTATACGCAGAAAATTGTTACTAAATACTTTTTAATAAAATTTTTTCGCAGTGAAGTACAGCTTACTCAAAAAAGTACTGAAGAAACAACTAGTCAGGAACCAGAATCGTGTCGTATCTCTCAAGAAAAGAGAAGCTTCGGATTAACGTGCATTTTTTCTAACTTTGATTTGAAAAAAAAAATATAATGGACGTATGCAATCCTTATATTAGCAACAAGAAAGATATAATAGAAAATATCAAATATACAACAACGCAATTAAATGGACATGCTTCAGAAAATTGCCATTTTGCCTTCAGAAGAAACAAAAGTTATCACATAATGTTTGTAAAAACAAATTATAACAATAAAGCCAAAGTAACGATAAAAAAGAGCTGGGACCTTGACACACTGCGCGAGATCATCATAGAGTTGCATTTCAAGAAGTATACAATTTTATTAACTGTATAATTTATAAAAATAATTTTCGCTTTCTACATTTTTTGCATACTTTATATGTTAATCATTTAAATTTGGAATATGAACATAATCCATATTTTTCATCAAATTTATTTTCAATTCAGTATTTAGAAAGTAAAATATTAAATATTTTTAATAAAAAAATGGAAATAGTTATTATCAATAAAAAAAGATTATAAAACGGATTGATGGCGTAATTTTATAAGATCATGATTTTAAAATCTTAGAAAAATCTGATATTGTATTAGGTGTTGGAATTAATTCGTAGCGTTTTACAAGAGATGGGAAGTACTTTCATTAATGTATTTTTTAATGCTCATGTGAAATAAATAACATTCTTTCATTAAAAACGCTACGAATTAATTCCAACACCTAATACAAAGAGCTCATTTTACGGCAAGAAATTTTTGAAACAGAAAAAAAGAAATACCTGATACATATACACCAAATAATTTCATAATGGGAAAATGTATTCCAGATATATTAAGTATTTTTTATTTTACATTACTGAGTGGCTCGTCGTCGTAAATGGAGATCTAATTGCCAAAGATTAGTGAAATCTTTAGCTGAAGATGCAATTTTTACAATCACAAACAGCAATATTAAACCTTCTAAGCATATTACTTTTGGGATGGCTTTAAAGAGTTTAACTAGTAGCAAAAAGGTAATAAATAACTACGGTCATTGTTGCAGTTGTACTTGAAGAATTAGAAACAGAAGCGACTTTTGCCTCTACTAGCCGAACACAAGCCTGCCCTGTAGATATTGTACAAGCATTCAATTTACAGGTTTGGCTTTTGACAATTTTGATAGATTTGTCAATACTATGACTGGAAAAGATACTTTACATGATACCATTGGTATAATTTTTCAAAATATTCATGCTCGTAATGTTGTTGAGACCAAAATAATGATACCAAAATAATGAGCTTCTCTGAAAATGATGTTAATCAAGTAAAATCTGAAAAAAAACAAAAAAAAAGAAAAAGACGAACTTTTGATGAAATAATTCTTGAATTGGAAGCGTACACCAAAAAGCCAATAAAAAAATTGCAGCCTTTTAAGCAGGAATCAGTACCAGAGAACTTGAAAAATTTTCAGCAAATAAATTTAATATGGGTATTATATCACTTGCTAAAAATTTCCAACATACCTATGTGAGTTGGTTTTAATAGCGAGATATTTTAAGATGATTCAGTTAACCAAAAGGATTTCGTACTTAACTCCAATTAATTTATCTCCAACAAACATAATTGTCGTTTTACAAACGATAATACAAGAAAAGTAAAAAGGTCGCCAAAGAATGTCATGAAAGATACATACAAGTTATGACTTTAGCTATTGCAAAAATCTCGTTGCAAATCTACTGAAAATCCGAGATTCAACAATATTTTCATTCATCTAGGCTCATTTCATATAATAATCGATTTTTTCAAAGCGATCGGAAAATTCGTAGACAATTGTAGCTTATCTATTGTCATGGTATATAGCGAAATGCTTGCAAGTGGCTTCATAAGTAGATTTATAAGTAGGAAGCATTTTAATCGGTGCAAAAGATTGCATCCAATGATATCTGTAGCCCTTAAAAGTTTAAATTCAAACATTTTTTGAATAAAAATAATTTACAAATGAGGGATGATACAATATCTGCAAGATTTTTTAAAAATCAGATTTCTTGCACGTGTGTGAAGTTGGCACCTCATCTTTTGGCACCGCAAATTTTGATAAGAGTTCCATTGGCACCCGCAATAGTTCTATAGTTCCTGATAGGTTTTATAAATAATTCCGTTGATTTAGCTAAAAAAAATAACACTTGAAAATTTGCGGTGCTTCCCGTGGCACCGCAAGATTCGAAAAAATCAATTGAAAACTATGAAATTTTATAGTTCTCGAAGAGTTCTACAGTTCCTGATAGGTTTTAACAATAGTTCCGGTCTCTAAGTTATTTTAAATAATAATTAAACACGCGCGCTGGCACCGCACCACAAGAGTAAAGTATTCTTTAACAGCCAGTTCCAGCAGACTTGTTGGCATTTTCCTATAGTTCTACAATAGTTCCGACGATTTTTATAGATTTCGTTCAGAGTTCTGCCTTTTAAGTACTTTTTAATAACAATAATACCCGTGCGCTGGCACCGCACCACAAGAGTAAAGTATCTCTTAAGAAGGTTGTAAGATCATAAAACACATATATTAATATTTACGCTTTAAACAAATTACATATGTCAGTTATATTGATAACATTGTCTTTATTAAACAACACATTTTTATATATTATTTTTATATATTATTTGTTATTATTTGTTATTAGTTTTATTGTTATGAACAGAAATTTTGAAAATAACAAAAATCTAAATTTTTTATATACATATTTGAGGTACTAAAAATGACTTATGCAAAGGTTTCCATTAAGATTCACCAATTATTTTTTATAACAAATAAATATTTTGTTTATTTACTAAACATTTAATGTCTTCAAAAATGAAGTCTAAAAAATCTATAAATCTATAAATGAAGTATAAAAGAAATCTATAAAAATCGTCGGAACTATTGTAGAACTATAGGAAAATGCCAACAAGTCTGCTGGAACTGGCTGTTAAAGAGTACTTTACTCTTGTGATGTGGTTTGATATATTATACAGTAAGTCTTTGTCTAAGTCAGTTGCAAATAGATTAATATATATATAATATATATATGGATTAATATATTCATTTATAGCATTAATAAAAGCTTCAAGTTGTGAATAATTTTTTTCAATTTATTTTTTTCTAAATCTGAGTGATATCTTTAATTCTGTTAATTCTGTTTCTTCTAGTACGTAAGAAATTATTGTAGATTTAATACTTGTGACTTTTACACCTTCGCTGTTGAACTGAAATTGAATTAGTAAGATGTGTGATTAATTTTCTGTTGACAATTGTTGTTAATGTTCTGGCAGCATCTGCATTTATAATCTGCTCGAGAGTTAAGTCAATCGGTTGTCTTGAAAATGGTTTGTCGGTTCTTTTAACACCAAAATAACCTTTTTGTAATAACTGTTTCAGTCCTGGATGGAGTCTCATCGATTTTTAATAAATTGTTGTAATATTTAACTAATTCACGCATAATTTGATTGATTAAATGTAAAAAATAAATTTGCAATTCTCGGTAATACATATTTGAACAATTCGAAATTTTCATTACGAATGCTCGAAATTAATATCAAATAATAAACAATAAGATTTAGATTTATCATGTAATACTGAGAAGTTTTTCTATGCATACTATTCAATGTACCTTCTCGATAATTTTCGTATAATTGAAACAATTGCATTATATCGTGGTTGTGTATGGTGGGAGCAAGAAATACGTGTGTGAAGTTGGCACCTCATCTTTTGGCACCGCAAATTTTGATAAGAGTTCCATTGGCACCCGCAATAGTTCTATAGTTCCTGATAGGTTTTATAAATAGTTCCGTTGATTTAGCTAAAAAAAATAACACTTGAAAATTTGAGGTGCTAACTTCCCGTGGCACCGCAAGATTCGAAAAAATCAATTGAAAACTATGAAATTTTATAGTTCTCGAAGAGTTCTACAGTTCCTGATAGGTTTTAACAATAGTTCCGATCTCTAAGTTATTTTAAATAATAATTAAACACGCGCGCTGGCACCGCATCACAAGAGTAAAGTACTCTTTAACAGCCAGTTTCAGCCGATTTGTTGACAGCAGCATTAGAACCTATAATTCAATTTTTGCTTAATATTGAAAAAATGGGTAATAAACAACGTCAGATATTTATTTCTGAATGTGTTGTAGATAGCAATCGATTTGAAAAAACCATTAAAAGAAATAAAATTTTAACATTCGCGGATACACTGAAAACAAAAGTGTTAAAATTGCAGACAAAGTTCAACAAATTCGAGTACAAAGAGATTTATTTGATCAATTTCTAGGACTTTCAATAGAACAAAAAATTAATATTAAAAAAGTATTAACTTATCCTTTGACACCTGTACCCTTCTTACTTTGTCACATAGATGGAACATTTTGTAAAACCGACAAATCGATTTTAATGAAATCATTGAAAGAAATTAATACTGAAGAAGTAATACCAAATGTAGATGTTGCTATAACGATTTTTTTCTTATTACATTTGATGAAGGAAAACATATCATCAAATCTCAAAGAAAATTTGCAAATGATGATTGCATATAATGCAGGCATAATTGCTATTATTTTCGACCGCTATTTTAAATCGTCAATTAAAGATAATGAGCATGCTCTGCGAGGCACTGTCAAAAATCGAAATTACATTATTTCAGGTCCTGATCAAATCCATCCATCAGATTTTTTATCAGTAGAATTAAAAAACATAAACTAAAGAAGCATTGGTAAACTTTTTAATAGAGCATTGAGCAAGTGATGAAATACTTACCATATTTCGGCTCAAAAGTCATATACATAAATTTCGATTTTTGTTATCAATACAAAGTAAATGATATGAAAGTGAAAATAACGATTGATTACAATTTATCATGCACAAGCCATGAAGAAGTTGATATAAAAATTGTTCATGTGTGTAACATCGATCTTGATTCTACGATTTTGATCAGATGTTCTTATTATAATGTTAGGAAATATGGACCATGCAATCAGTTCTGCAAATTTACATGGAGACTGGTAATGCTATATACAATAAATGTTATATAAACATCAATAAACTCTACGACATTAGGCAAGTCTTTATGTACCAGGATTTCATGCATTTGCAGATTATGACTAAAACAGTATTTTTTAAAAAAGGAAAAAGAAAACCACTGGCTTTATTACGCAGTGACGAAAAATTTCAGAAAGCTTTCAAAGATCTTGGAGATACAAATGTATCGAATTCTACAGAAGTATTTGGAATATTAGAAGAATTTGTCTGCCGAATGTACAACATGAAAAAAATTAATGATGTCAACACGGCTAGATTTCAAATATTTATAATCACATTTAAAATTAAAGATGTAAATGAATATTTCGCAAAAAAGTAAAAAATTATAATGCTTCGACTTTACCACTTTGTAAATCAGAGTTACGTCAATAATTATTAAGAGCACGTTTCATTAGTAGTATTTGGAGGAACGCAAATTTAAAATATATGACTGATTTACAGCCATTGAACATGATTGGCAGGAAATAAATAATAAATATGAATGTTTTTGTTTGATTCGACGGTGAGCAATTACTAACATTTGTGCAAGACGTTGTGATCCAGCTTGACGATAAAGACGATCTAGGTAAATAATATTTATATATTTATAAATATAGATAAAAATTTTTATATATTTTTTTATACTATTAATCTACATTTTTATATAATATATGATATAAATTTTTTTTAATAAAAATGACACATACTAAGGAAATGCAATGTGATAGCGAATATGATGATGATGATAATGATAACGATGATAGTGATGATGATGACGATGAAGATGATTATGGCAATGATTTTGACGATTACCGAAAATATGATTTAAATGATGATGAGGCTACTTAAGATGCTAGTTGTGACAGAGAAAAAGCTTAAATTAATTAAAATTTTTGGCATATACATTTAGAAAATTATATTTCAATTTTTATATCTTATTAATAAATAAAACGTTCAAGTACTTATTGTACCTTTGTACAAATAAAATTCGTATTAAACTATGTTTTCTATGAAAAATTTTAAATATTAAGTTTTATATAACTAAATAAATTCGTTGTTTATAAAAATTTAATAACAAATTTATTCAGAATCGTACATATTATTAAAAACATAATACAATATTAAAAATTTTTATTACTTTATTCAATAATTGGATTGTATCTATTAACTGTCCACTAGCTAGCACTTTTACCTTATTACCTTCTAATATTTAATTGCACGATTGTTATTAATTTCAGATGATAATATTCAAAACCATTAACACAACGTAATTGACAATTTTATTCTTTTAATGGCATTTTAAAATAAATGTCAATTTTTGTACCTTAAAAATATTTATCTTTTAAAAATACATTTTTAATGATCATAATGCTAATATTAGAATACTAATACTATTTAATTATTTATCAATAATTAAAATATAATTTATCAGAAAATTTTTCGAATAATTATAAAAAGTGTTAAGTTATGACGTTTTAAATTATTACTTTGTTATATATATTGAATTTTATATATTAGGTATACAACTTTGCTTCCGTCGTTTTTCTATAGATGGCTTTAGCGGTAAGTGGTGGTTGAAATAAATAGATCATAGACGTCATACAATAAACTTGGGCATCTGTCAACATAATCCCATAGAAACATTAGTTGATTTGTGTCTGCATCATAAAGTTATTCTCGATTGAAAATGTCAGTTTACGAGTCAAATTCTCGTCATTTGCGGGAAGTTTTAATTTTCTGCTACAATATGAAGAAATCTACGGCTGAGGCTCATCGAATGCTCTCAAATATTTATGGTGAGGCCGCTATTAGTGAAAGAACGTGTCGTGAGTGGTTTCAACGCTTCAAGAACGGTGATTTTGACGTCGAAGACCGGCATAGCGGTGGAAGAGAGGTTTTCGAAGATGCAGAATTGGAGGCATTACTTGATCAAGACTCGTGTCAAAATCAAGAAGAATTGGCACGATCATTGGGAGTGACTCAACAAGCCATTTCAAAACGCCTCAAAGTCATGGGAATGATTCAGAAGCAAGGAAATTGGGTGCCGTACGAGTTGAAGCCGAGAGATGTTGAACGGCGTTTGTTTGCTTGTGAAGCAGCTACTTGAAAGGCAAAGACGGAAGGGATTTCTGCATCGCATTGTGACTGGGGATGAAAAATGGATTCATTATGATAATCCCAAGCGCAGAAAATCATGGGGAGTTCCCGGCCATGCTTCCACATCGACGATTAAACCGAATATTCACTGCTCCAAGGTCATGCTCTGTATTTGATGGGACCAGCTCGGCGTAGTGTATTATGAGCTGTTAAAATCAACTGAAACAATCACAGGCGATCAGTATCGAACGCAATTGATGCGTTTGAACCGAGCATTGAAAGACAAACGGCCGCAATACAACGAGAGACACAATAAAGTGATTTTGCAGCATGACAATGCTCGACCCCATGTTGCGAAAATGGTCAAGACTTGGAAACGTTGAAATGGGAAGTCCTACCCCACCCGCCGTATTCTCCAGACGTTGCTCCCTCTGACTATCACTTGTTTTGATCAATGGCCTGGCTGACCAGCACTTCCGGTCTTATGAAGAAGTAAAAAATTGGATCAGGATTCGTACGCTGCCCGAAAGATGGGAGAAAGTAGTGGCCAGCGATGGACAATACTTTGAATCATATAACCAGTTTTTTACAATAAAGCCTCGAATTTCGGAAAGAAAACGGCGGAAGCAAAGTTGTACACCTAATATATACATATATATATATATATATATATATATATATATATAAATATATATATATACACATACACACACTAAAGATTTTACCACAAATATTGAATACATACATTAAAGTTAAATAAATATAATAAAAATTTAACTTTTGGTATGTTGGTGTTAAAAGTGCTGATGCATATCTTAAACTTTAGTGGTTTATCGATTAATCAAGTATATTAATATTTATCCTTTCATAATAACAAGATACTATTCTACAAAATCTACCTAATACTATTTTTTTATTTCAAATAATTTAGATAGAATATGCCATTTAATTCGAATTTTGCGATAGAACGGAATGCAGTGTTGTTTTGATTTATTGCCTTTACGTTTGTCAACAGAGCACCATTACAGGCCTGGCCGGCAATTTTTTTATTATTGTTCATGAAGTAAATAAACGATCAGTGTACCAAATTTCAGCTTTAATCATATGACATCAGTGCACTGGTTTTTTTTGGCGACTTTAACTGGACGCCCACGCTCAACCCACCCCGCGTAGATCGGCAGACAAGATTTATTTTACATTTCATACAGTTGTCAAGTGGTATGCAAAATTTGAGTTTTAAAATGACGTAAAAAAATATTCACTGCCTTCCGGACTAATACACGTCAACACGCGCTGATAAGTTATTCTATTTGGCGGTAACGATCCCATTATTTAGGTCGATGTTCTCGGATTAGCCTTGAAACACGTTATGCATGCTCTCATTTTCTCCCGAGCAACAATGTGCCCGTTTAAAGACCGAAATCTCTCGCGAATTGATGATAGCAAGGCCTGCGAACCTGCATGAAGCATACGATGACAATACTATCGCTTGGACACTAACCTTGTAAATCGGCATCCCGTAGACAAGACAAGAATGTTTTTTTATTATAATTCAAAGTCGATCGTTGTAGTCTATCCTGAAAATTCCTTCTCTATCTACGAGCTTCCATCTACGGGCTCAGGTTTATAAGAGAACTGCTCTTGTTTAAATTTTTTAATATTGATAAGCTATCGAACTCGCGATCCGGAGACTTACTCTTCAATTTTATAATAAATCGTCAACACTACGCCAACATTCGTTCAATCTTAGTCAAAGAGGGAAAACTTGCCCAAAATTGTTTCGATTATAGAATTGGAGGCGAATTGAGAAACGAAAATTCGTCTTTCAAGTCTTTCCTCGGATCGTATAATTTCGGGATCTTGCTCAGACAGCTCATCTGTGCGAGTCAGTTGTTGTAACTCCCTCGCACATTTTGAAAGCCATAGTGAATCCAATTATCACAATAAATTCGTATTCAAGCTATCAAGAGTCATGCCGCGCGAAATCAAATCCGCGGGATTCTCCCTCCCAATGACTGCTTGATAAGATAGATTAAATAGATTTTACTAATTCTATTGAAAACGAAGGCTTTCTGTCGACTTGCCTTTCCCTTCTTATCCACGCGAAAACAATTAAAGAATCTCTTTATGCATAAACTTTATGAATCTTGATAGTTAATGATTCCAAGACAACTCGAATTAAATCGACCAGTACTATCGCTCCGCATAATTCCAATCGCAGAACCATCATTCTCTTAACACATTAAATGCTACGCCGGTTCCTACGGACCGGCACTAGACTTTCCATTTACGCCATATCAGCCTAATAGTAAGATATGACAAGAATTCGTCTGCTTTAGGAATCTTTGTGCGCATGCGTGAAGTCGTGAAGTGCCGTAGCAGCTCGATCCAATGATAGAACAAACGAAGTGATACGAGTATCTTTGAGACTTCTTTTGTACATCTTAGTGACCGATTGTCCCAAAGTAGGAGGGATAGTCTCCAATTTTAACACTTTGTTCCGCTTTACAACGCGTAATTTTGTCCTAAATTAAGGCTATATTGAATTGTTCCTCCTTAAGTATAAAATAATAAGTAAAAATAATATAACTTTCAATTAATGTGTGAAGAACTCTATTTACGATTTTTTATTTAAAAATCCAGATGTTATTTGTAAAATACATTCAGTAGAAAAGTAGAAAAATTCGATTAAAGGCCTTACAGTACCATGAAATTTATACGTCTGTGAGGCTGCTCAGCGTTTGCTCAATAAGTATGTGCTAATAATTCTTGCCATCTCCCATCACTGCACCAGCCCTTACAGACCGACGCTTAATTCTTTATTTAGATTAGAGCTCGGCAAAATTTGCACTTCTCGGCCCATTTTCGATTTGTCTGATGTAAGGCTTTGCCTTCCGCTATTCCCCTCGCCTCTCGCCCCACGCTCAGTCCAAATATCGTTCGATGTTTAGGAGCGTATGACGCTCATAGACATGAGATCCATTCGCTTTGGCTACTCATGCTGTAAACTTCATTCTATTTTTTTTTCGTTTATTACATAACTAAGATAGAATGAAGCAACGCGTAAGATTGAGCGTTTATGCGTTGCTTAATTTTATCTTAGTTATGTAATGAACGAAAAAAAAAAGATAGAATGAAGTTTACAGCGTAAGCGTCCAAAACGAGTGGACTTCATGTCTATGAGCGTTATACGCTTCTAAACGTCGAGTGATATTTGGACTGAGCGGGGAGCGAGAGGTGAGGAGAATAGCGGAAGGCGGAACCAAGTCGGAAATCGGGAATCGAGAAGTGCAAATTTTGCCGAGCCCTGGTTATACCGCCGCACCGGTCTTGCGTACCGGAGGATGAACATTTCATTTACGTCGTCAGACCTTGAAGAATTTAAAGTAATAAGTGGAGAATATAAATATAAGCGCGTGAGTTTCTCCAGTTGCATGGTATTGTGAGACGTAAACAGAAAGTAAAACAAAATATGCTCAGCATTTAATGTGATAACTGGGACGCGCGACTTAGCACACAACAATCTCAATACAGCTCGCTTCTCGCCATCAATCGCTTGTATATAAACATACGTCCCGTGCGCTCGCTCTGAGGCATCGCAAAATGCATGTAAGTTAATGTATGAATCTTGCTATCCGATGACTCGTCAATTCGCACTGCACTGATTCCGGCCACATCCGAAACATTCTCACCATCGTAAATCCGATAGCAACCTATCATCCTAACCGAAATTTAATTGCCAAGTTGCATGATTATTATGGCCTTGATAACCAATGAATTAGAAAACTCGCCAATCCTAACGAATCAAATAATTTGGAAATGGATGATAATATATCATGTTTCGTCTCCGCATTAGGCATAGCCCGCGATTCAAATTGCAATTTATCGTCGCTCGGCTGCCACGTTTTCACAATATTTCGCTCGTTTGTTATAATTTGAACATCAATTGTATTGTTAAAATCTTTTTCATCGAACACTTCGATCCATTCGAATTCAAATTGCCCCAACTTCAACAATCTTGTCAATTCGTCGGTTAATAATATTGTCTCATCGATACTATCTACTCCCGTCAAAACGTCTATTTATCATCTATATATAAATCCCGAAGTACAACTTCGCGATGTTTGCGAATGATACTGATTCTCCGTCTCGCTGTTGTCTAATGTTTCGTATCGCTAAAAAAAGGGGCGCACGATTGCCCGTAGGTTACGGTATTTAACAATATTCCTTTATTTCTTCGTCTGAAAAACGCCATTAAATACGCTAATAATGTCGATCGCACTTATTAACGAAAATCTATTATATACATTTTTTGTAAATCATGATCGGATGGAAGTTATTATGGATATACAAGTATGTATTGGAATTGAATTAGTAACTGTAGAATTGTTTTGATATATGCAGACATAATAGAATTGTTCGCGTCGCATACTCCAACATGCTTCAACATAGCTCCTATTCACTCGAAAGAGCGCGTTTGAGTAAGTAGAAGCTACGGTTGGAGGAAGTGGAAGCATATTGGAGCATGCGACGCAAACAAACCTACTGTTTGTGATATATTTTCTAACTACTCCAAGAACTACTCTTTTTTGTTTAAAGAGTAGTCATTGAATCCTTTTATCAAGATTTTATGTTCCTATTCTTGTGCACCAATTACCGCGCTGTACTCTCATTTGCCATATATTCTTTAATGTTTTTTTCAATTTTGAGTCTTTAATAAATGTTTTTTTATTGAAATATAATGTATAATAATACGAAAACGTATAACAGAATATTTATTCGAACATTGTTGAATCGAAGCATACCTGTGGCTGACCATATGCTTGCATGGAATCATGTTGTTGATGATGTTGCTGCTGCTGCTGCTGCTGCTGCTGCTGCTGCTGCTGCTGCTGCTGCTGCTGCTGCTGCTGTTGCTGTTGCTGATGCTGCTGATGCTGCTGCTGATGCTGCTGCTGATGCGATTGAGGATGAATAGTTGGTATGTCAAAGTCTTCGTCACCGAAACTTGGCGTGTGAAACGTCTAAACAAACAAATTAAAGAAAATAAAAATTTACGTTTTTCTTATTACAATAATAAAGAGTTTTTGCAATACCGTTTATTCAGATACGGTAAACGATAAGGTCAAGTTATCTTCTTCTTAAATAACTAATTAAGAAAAGGTTAACATAACTTTAGCGTTCACGGTATTTGAATTCACGTTATTGCAAAAACTCCCTATTACTTTTATAATTTACGTGACTTTTTATCGTCATGTATGTAAAACAATTGGAAGAACGGTGAAGATAAAAAGTTTCAAAGAAAGATCGTTTTAACCCATTGCACGCACAGTATCCCACATATGTGACATCTTTTTAACCTCAGTTTTTTTATGTTTTTCATACAGTTTTTAACATATTACTACAATGAAAACATTATTAGTGTTTAGAACATCAATTGTCATAAAAAAAATCATGGAAACATTCCTATTATTAATGAAATGTACTTTATAAATAAATAAAAAACTGAAAAAATTCATCCTTTTTTAACAATATATATAAATGTGATTGTGACTAATCAACAATAGCTAATTAGCCAAAAATGAAGTCTGAGAGGTTTTTTTGAGTCACTGATTACAAATTTGAAGTCAAAATTAAAAAATTAAAAAATGGCGGATCCAAAATGACAGACAAGAAAGCGAAAAATTGCTTGTTCCAATGAAACTTGTTACTCGGGGATTTTCAGGGACGCTGATTATGAATCTGGCCTCAGATTTTCAAAATTCAAAGTAACGGATCCAAGATGGCGAACAAAAAAATTAAAAAATTAGTTCTGGGGTTGTAAAATGGGGTCAAGTAGGTTTTTTGGATCTTATTGCGAATTTGAAATCAAAATTAAAAAATTAAAATTACTCGACCCTATTTTACAGTCCAAAAATAATTTTTTAATTTTTTGAATTTTGAAAATCTGAAGCCAAATTTGTAATCAATGACCTTGAAAACCCTCGAGTAAGAAATTTCAAACTGAATTCTACGTAAAGAAAAATGTATGCTTTAAAGGGTTAAAGAAAAGAAAGAGGTCAATGTGGAAATAAAATTGAAAAATTTATTTTTCAATGCACCAACGGTAGATGGTAAATAATAATACAACAAGAGTCAAAGCCTGTAACTGTTGAAGTGAGATCTTAGATGTTTAAATAATTTCATGAATTTATTGACTACTTGTGTAATCATTTGAACTGCGCACCGAATTGATGTTTCGGATTTAGAAATGCAACTGAACTACTGTAGTAACAAGCAATTTAATAATTTATCAATCACACATCCTATTAAAGAAATGTTAATGTATCGAAAACCTGTAAATAAATTTATTGCGAAAAACTGGGAGTCGAACCTGGATCTCTAGCATTTCGTTTTTAAAGTAAACTAGAAAGTCGTTTTTAAAGCAGAAAATTTATTTTAAAGCTGAGAATTTTGGTTCTCGTAAATCTCCAGATCAGGGGACCCCCCCCCCCTCAAATGACCTTAACTCTGACATATGTTGTGGAATCTAAAATTTTAATTTATTAATCGTTAATTTTTTTTTAATTTTTGAAAAAATTTTTTTTTTTAAGATTTCAGTCTATATTGTAATTAACTTCTGGAAGCAGTCGGAAGTATTAGGTGTTGGAATTAATTCGTAGCGTTTTACAAGTGATGGGAAGTACTTTCATTAATGTATTTTTTAATGCTCATGTGAAATAAATAACATTCTTTCATTAAAAACGCTACGAATTAATTCCAACACCTAATATATATATTAAAAAGAGAGAGAAAGAGAGAGAGAGAGAGAGATTTTTAAGCTTTTTACATTTTTTCTTTAAATTTTTAAAATTCTTTTTTTTTAATTTTAACACATATAAAAAATAAGAGCATAAAAATCACAGCACAAGTTATAGTTTGTGATATATTTATAATTATTATTACATTAATTAAAACATTAAACGTTTCGGCCACAATCTGACCATCTTCAGTAATTCAATAATATTCTTAAAACGCAGAGTTACATCTAGTTGACATTAAATTCAACAGTCGAGAGTTGTAATTAAATAAACATGTTCTTATGTATGTGAAGATGCTTCATGCAGTAATGTTACATCGTCAATTGTCATATCAAGAAAAGTGTAGAACAAGAATTTCCAGATTCTAAATAAAATTGTATATATTAAAATCTTCTAGTCGGAATATAAAGAAATAGAATCATTACCTGTTTTACAGCAAAAAAACCAAACGATGAATTTTAATTTTAATTTTTTTATCTAAGCTTTCAATTAAAAAAAAATGTTTTGCTTTTAAAATGTTTTTATTTAATATATTTTTTAAATTGTATTTTTATTCATTAATTTTAATTATTTGCTCTTAGTTAATTTAGAAATTAAATGAAAATGTGTAGTTAGGACATAACATTAGTTATACAACTACAATTTAATAGGACATTCATGTGACATCGCTTCATGTTGCTCGTAGTTCTGTTCCATCAAATGTGCGTTCTGTAATACTATGTATTTAAAATTTGTTAGTATTAAGAAGGAGGTTCCGCAATATAGGATCGAAACGTCTATTGTATTACTCGAATAAATGTATTATATGTGTACATCTTGTGTTTGGCTTTTATAGAATTTTCTTTGATTTATTTCGTTAAAGTTTATTATTTTCTTTAATTAGTTTTAACTCTTATTGTTATTCATATACATTCTTAATAAATCGTTTATTATTATTGCAAGTAATGTTATATAATTTAAAATTTTCTTAGCAATTTATTCTTCTTCACAAAGAAAAAGGAAAATAAATTTACTGTGGCGTACGTGGTAGGGAGAATAAAAGTTTTGAAATTGATTTAAAAGCGTCAGGAATTTTTCCTTTGAAGAAACATGCTTAATTATCGATCGTCAGTTTAGTTATGATACATTCCATTTACCCCTTTCTTTTACTATTACACTAATTTACAACAAAAAATTATTTTGAACCGGACTACATTTCTCTTATAGATTTTTGGATACTGAAAATAATGCCACAAGCAAAAAAATTCTAGTTCGTTAGATTTTCAAAGTAATTGAGGTTTAAAATATAAAAATAATTTTTTGGGCGACATTTGTAATTTTTTGTTATAAAGAAGGTTAACATTATCTCGAAATTTTGATCAGAAATTATAAATATATTGTCCATCCCCTATAGAAAGCATTTTTTTTTAGAGATTGTTTTTAGCCATGTTATGAAAAATTAAATATAGAAGCTACTTCGAATATAGGATCTCCTACAGTATTATGTGTATGCGGATAAATTTTTGAGATAACATTTTAATAATTTGAATCTTTTATGCACATTTTTATATCTTAATACTTTTATGCGCAGTATAATGATACTAATCAATTACTAAAAATACATAGTTGTTTAAAAAAAAATTATACAATTTGTAATATGCAATATGCATCTTTTTTATAAAATCTCTTTCTCTTCCCCCCCCCCTCTCCTTCCCCTTCTCTCTCTTTTTCCCTTTCTCTTTGTACACTTGTCGAACAATTTCCGGACATTTAAAATTATATAAAAGGAACTTAAAATTTCACAAGATTCAGATCACTATACATTGATAAAAAAAATAAAAAAGCATTTTAAAGCTTAAAACTTGTATTTTAGCATGCTTTCGATAGTTTTTCGAAAACTGTTTATCTTTATAATTTTTGTATTATAAATCACAAATATCACATTTTAGTGTTTCTTAAAATTACGTACAATACATTTAATAGTGCGCAGTTTAATAAGTTTTTTTTTCCCCCAAAAAAGATCAATACTTTTACAAAACAGAGATTTATCTACAAAATTTTTTTAAAATTTTTTATAAATTTTCTTGACTGAATTACGCAACGTTGAAACTAAACCTGCATAGTTCATAACCAACATTAAAATTCGGTGAAATATCACAAAAAATTAAAGAAACATTTAAAAACTCGAAGTTTATACTTGAACAAGCTTTTGATCATTTTTAAATTTAATTCTAGAGAATTGAGAAGATAAAAAATTTTTACCTTTCACCGTTGGTTATAGTAATGCAGGTTTAGCTTCAATGTTGCGTAATTCTGTCAAAAAAATTCATAAAAAAATTTTTGAAAAAACATTTTGTAGGTAAATCTTTGTACTGTTTTTCAAAAATATTGAACTTTTTGAAAAAAAACTTTTTATCAACCAGATCAACCTGCACACCATTAAATGTACGTAATTTTAAGAAATATAATAATGTAATATTTGTTAAGATACAGAACTGTGAAGATAAAATTTTTTGAAAAGCGACCAAAAGCATACTAAAGTATAAGTTTCAAGTTTTAAAATGCTCTTTTATTTTTCTTGTATCTGCAATGATTTTTTACCGAGTTACGGTGACCTAAATATTATGCAATTTTAAGTTCTAGGTCCGAAAATTTTCTGACGGTTCTGTATGTGCATGTGCGTGTACCGGTATGCGTGCGTGCGTGCGTGCGTGCATGGTGCGTACGCGTGTGTTATTGTTGTTTTGAAATGATTTTAGCTCCTATCTTCATTTCTTCATCAAATTGCTAAAAGAAACGCTATTAAAGTAAAAGAAATGTATTTTATAGGGGATGACATCCATACCTTCTGATCGAAATCAAGAGACATGGTAGTGTCTCGTGTGAAGTACAGGGTTGGCCATATTCGACGGAAAGATGTTTTTTTTTTTCAATCATGGGAAATGTCGTTACTCGATCTAACATCTCTGTCAAAAGTTACAGTGTTGCCAGATCTTTCCGTCGAATATGGCCAACCCTGTATATGCGCTCATATTGGGCGCAGAAAATACTACAGTGTATATTTGCGTCATCGAGTTGAAGGAAACACTATCATCATATTAAAAAACGGCTAAGCTAAACTACGAAATTTTTAATAGACTTAATCGAGTCAGTTTAGAATCCCATTACGTAATGAATATGTCCTTATTCTTTTTTTATGATAAATATTAAGGAAAATATTTCAATTTTTATGTAAAAGTGGGGTAAAATAAATTTAAGAAACGTCGAGAGATCCGACATACTACGATTCGATTATAAATCAAACAATTAATTCTCGAATACACTCACACACTCCTAAGCACCCTCTAACACCTATTCTACAATTTTTGTTATTCATCCGAACAGACACAACAGAGACATTAATACACACTGACATTTCCCGATATGACCTACCATACTCTTACTCAACCACTCTTACACCTCTATCTCCCTACTCCAAGTCCACTCCTCACTTGCTTTTCCACTTTAAACACTTTAATACAAGAACAAGTCAATAAGTTTTTAGAAAAACATAGTAAAATTTTTTTTGATCGATTCATTTTTATTTTTCAACATAGTCTCCTTTCAGCTCAATACACTTGATCCAACGTCTCCAACTTTTTCAAGCCATCCGAAGAATAATATGATTTGTCCAACCCTTCAAAATAAGCTTTTGTTTCGGCGATGAGCTGCTCTCTGGTGATGAATCTCTTTCCTCCAAACCATTTCTTCAGATTTGGAAACAGGAAATAATCGCAGGGGCTAATCTGGCGAATATGTTAGATGGGGAAGCAATTCGTAGCGGAATTCGTTGAATTTGGCCATCGGTGTTGAACCCGTATATTGTCTTGATGGAAGAGCACTTTCTTCTTCGTCAATAGGGACGTTTTTTCTTTAAAATGTTGTTGAAACGGTCCAATAAGGCTGCGTAGTAATCGCCATTGATCGTTTGCTTCGATGGAAGGTAATCGATATGAATTATACCGCGTGCGTATCTCAAGAAATTGTGGCTATCACCTTTTCGGCCGACTTCACGGTCTTCGCCTTCTTCGGAGATGGTTCACTCGGTGAAGTCCATTGTTTTGACTGTTCCTTCGTCTCGGGTGTGAAGTAATGGATCTATGTTTCGTCCACAGTAATGAATCGACGCAGAAATTCATCTGGATTACGTTGAAACATCTCCAAACATTGTTTTGAAATCGTCACACGATCGCGTGAGTATGATCCACAGTGAGCAAACGCGGTACCCATCTTGCCGATAGCTTTTTCATATCTAATTGTTCGTGCAAAATTGAAATCACTGTGCCATGTGATATGTCTGTGGCCTCAACAAGCTCGCGCACTTTCATTCGTCGATCAGTCAAAACAATATCGTGGACTTTATCGATGATTTCTGGCGTAGCAGCCTCAATTGGACATCCCAAACGAGGTGCATCACATGTGTACGACCACGTTTAAATTTATTCACCCAATTGTATACAGTCGCAAACGGTGGTGTAGATGTGCTATGAACATTATCCAACTCGGCTTTGATTTCTTTCGGCGTTAAACTTTTCATATGTAGATGTTTGATCACTGCATGAAACTCATTTTTTTGCATTTTACAAAGGTTGTTCGCTTTAATCGTCTACAGAAATGAAACCACACGATGAATTTGACAGTAATCAGCTGAAAGATGCTACTTGTCAAAAAGTAATGTGACATGACACTGCGAGTGCCCTCTGACAGATTTTCTAAGAACTTATTAACTTGCCCTCGTACATTTCGAAACGATTTTTTTTAATACAATCAATGCATCCTTGTTCACTCATACACATTATCACCTAGCCTCACTGCCCTCTATCCACACAGTACTGAATGTCATCAGAATTTCGTCAGAATTGAAATCTAAAATATTTTGAAGATGATCAAAACCATTCTGACAATGTAACAAAATGTTCATACTTGGCAATATTTTGGAGACATTCTGTAATATTCTGGAAATTATTCTTTAATACGTAATACACTACACAGAAAGTCACCAGAATGCCGACAGAGCATTTCAAATGTTTTATTTAAATATTTTGATGACATTCTGGTGCAGAATACTTCAGTTGAAATATTTTTGCAAACATCTAGAGATATTTTATTTGAAATATTCTAACTCAATTTGAAATATTACATTTGCAATATTTTCTTAATATTCAGGAGACATTCAGCTTCAAATCTTTTTGCACGGTTCATCTGCCAAGAGACACGGTAGTGTCTTGATGTTAAGACAAGTGTAGCGATATTACCTGTTCCTTTACGCGAGCCGGCGAGTTGCGGGGGACCGAAATTATCAATAACAGCTGAACTAATCAAGTTTTACGTACGCTCAATCAATAGTTGCCACTCGGAATGTGTAATAAATAGCTTTTATTTTTTTTTCTACGTACTCTAGCGAAGATATTGCGATGCAAAGTTCCGATATGTGGAACTTTTCTCATCTCATTATCAGATATGTCGTCGTCATTATTATGTATATATTTATGTTCATCACCCAACCAGAAAGAATGCAACCAGAATGTACTGCTGCTCCGCAGTCGCCACAGTCAAATTGGTCGAATTACGCTACGAATTGCTGCCGCATCCACCGAATACTCTCCAGATTTAGCTCCCTGTGATTTCTTGTTTTTTCTTGTTTCAAATTTGAAAAAATGACTCGGTGGAAAGAAATTCTCGTCGAATGAGGAGGTCATTGCCGAAACAGAGGCCTATTTTGCAGAGTTCGACAAATCGTATTTTTCTGAGGGGTTAAAAAAATGGCAGAAGCGTTGGGAAAAGTGTATCCTCCTAAAAGAGGATTACGTTGAAAAATAAAAAAAATTTTTGTGAAAAGCTTGCTCTTCATTACTAACACGGGTACTTATTCTTTGCTTTTCGAAATTCTTTGCTCCAAGAAGAAAGAGTTGCAACGCATAAATCAAAGATATATTTTGCATAGTGTTATTTTGCAATTTTAAACTTAGAGATTGCAACGAGGAAGAAGAAGGGAAAAAAAAGAAAGATGACCGAATAGTGACCCTACTACGACACTTTGTCAAGCAAAGATGTCGAGCAATAATCACGTATAGCGTTCAATCTACTAACAACTCACGAAAGCGTACAACTCCGATAAGCTCTCAACGCTAATTGGTTTTCCATAGCTTCGTATTTTCCTATATAAAGACTCCTCGGAGGGGAGGTTAGAATCTTTTCGGAAGTGAAACGGTCATTATCAGTAGCGAATCGAGCGTGATCTATAGCGAGTTGAAAAAAAACCGTGAGCCATGAGCCAAGTCTCGGTTAACTGGCGCGAACAAGTCGGAACTTGTTAATGTTCTGTGTCAAGCCGAATCTTGTGCACACAAAAAACATCTCATTCTCTCTGCAAGGCCAAATTTTCTCTCTTTTAATGTATAATAAACTATCTGGAGACACGGTAGTGGCTCGGTGCTAAGCATGGCGCGAGACACTGCTTTTACGTGAATCAGCGAATTGCGTCAGATCAAGGTTCTCAGATCTCAATAACGGCTATCCCGATCGAGTTTTAAGTACTCTTAATCGATAGCTTACACTCCGATTGTATTATACGTGCTTTTATTTTTTCTCTATAAGCGGAGATATTGCGATGCAAAGTCCGGATTCGTAACTTTTCAGATACGTCGTCGACCACATTCCTTTGGTGTCCTTCTGATATTCTTTACGTAAGGAACGCTAGTGATATACATGATCAGCGAGCGCTGCAATCTGTATTACGATAGTGTCGATTTTTTCAAAACAACAAGATCGGTAAAGTCAGTAATAATGAAACACGCTGGTAATCGCTAACTAAACTAGGAAATAATAATAAAAAAGCGATTTATTCGATCTCGATCTCCATTTGTTTATAACTTAGTATTTAACAAAAAGAGATTAAATGAAAATAAAATTATATACTGATATTTGTTAACTAAGCCAAGCTAGGAAATGACAAAGCAATTTATTCGATTTCCATTTGTAATTTAATATTTAACAAAAGAAAATCAGATAAAAACGAAATTATATGCTAGTATTTATTAACTAAGATAGAAAATTATAATGAAAAAGCGATTTGTCTCTATTTGTTTACAATTAATATTAACAAAAAGAGATCGAACGAAAATAAAATTTTACACTGATATTATTAATTTTACACTGTATTTGTTAATTAAGTTAAGAAATAATGAAAAAGCCACAATTTATTCGATAACTATCACTATTTGTTTATAAATCAATATTTAACAAAAAGAGATGGAAACAAAATTATACACTGGCATTTGTTAAGTTAGGAAATGATAATGAAAAAGTGATTTATCTCTATTTGTTTATAATTAATATTTAACAAAAGAAGATCGAACGGAAATGAAATTATACACTGGTATTTGTTAAATAAGTTAGGTTAATGATGAAAAAACAATTTATTCGATATTGATTTCCATTTGTTTATAACTTAATACATAACAAAAGGAGATCGAACAGAGACAAAATTATACACTATATTTGATAACTAAGTCAGAAGATGACAACTCGATTTATTCGACTTGAATCTTCATTTGTTTCTTACTTAATATTGAACAAAAGGAGATCAAATGGAAACGATATTATGCGTTGATAATTTTTAACCAAACTAGGAAATGATAATAAAAGTGATTTATTCATCATCGATCTCTATTTGTTTATAAATTAATATCTACATAACAAAAGAAGATCGAGCAGAAACGAAGTTATACAATACATATAGTATTAACTAAGCTAAAAAATGATAATAAAAATGCGACTTATTCGTCCTTGAACTCCATTTATTTATAGCTCAATCTTGTTTTGTAACGCATATAACAAATAACACTTCTGATAAAAACAAAGATATATGTACATAAAATTTATTATATATATACAGGGTGGGCCATCTATTGGTACGTTTTTAAAAATGCGATCAAATGAGCATACATTGATATTTTTTATTAATTTTTTTTTTGTTGTGAAGCTAAAAGTATCCGCGTCAAGAATGAAAAACGATTTCGTTCATGTGGCTCCCTCTACTGGCCTTACAGTATGCCATTCGGTCACCCCAATTATTAATGACATTTTGGACTACCTCGGCGCCAATTTCACTCAAAACAGTCGTAATATTGTTTTTCAAAGCTGGAATTGTCTCACACTTTGGGCCACAGCCTCAATATTCTCGGGTGTGCGCACTGTCCGAGCTCTGGGACCACTTCTGTCATCCACTAACATCCCTTTCTCACGAACTTTCCTCACCAATTTGCGTATAGCTCCTTCGGTGGGTGCTCTATCACGACCCATATTTCTTTTCAAAATTCGTACAGTTTCGGCGACACAGCACTGACTTTGAAAATAAGTTTTTAAAATTTCAAAACGCTCTTCAAGAGAAAACATGTTGTTTCGTGCCGCGGACGGTATGACTAATAAACTGTCAAAATTTCGGGTCTGTAGCTCGTTCGGTGTTGCCATACGACGAAATTCAAAAACGTACCAATAGATGGCCCACCCTGTATATATATATATATATATATATATATAATACAAGTTATACGCTAGTATTTGTTAATTACTATTCATCGGAAAATACAAGTGACCGTCGTTTTGATGTTTTAATCGACTCAAGTAATTATATCTTTAATTCTCCTTTAAAACTTATAATATATTAAAATTATTTCAAAGAAAAAGGATCAACAGGGGCCAATTTTAGTCTTCTCCAAATTACGTACAAACACATTGTATCGGAATCATCGTTAATTTCAATATATTCTTGAGGAAGGCAAATAAACGGCTCATAGATACCGAACTGTTCCTGTTCAAACATACCTGCGACCAACATTTCGTTCAAAACATGCATGATCTCGCTCCTGTCTAATCACGCTGTCTATCTCAGATGGCACGCGAGTCCCCTTGCGCGACATTCGAAAATTTGACGATCGCGCACACGTTTCGCGTGCGAGAAATCAGTTCGCTTCCCGATCCCGATCAATACGGATCGCTATTTATTCGTAACGCTTCTTCTCGAATTATTAAGTGCGAACCACACCGAAGCTCCGTCGTATTACCGCTGCATTTTGTTACCTAACGTTCTCGGTATACGGGTATCGCGAGGACAGTCAGTGCGTGAGAATTACGTGGATCTCCGGCGAGATTTACCGGTCTTGTTGCTGCTCGCAATACATTTCTTTCGAACAGCTGTAAGAAATTACTCGACGTCGTATCAAGTGTGAATTATCTGTGCACGCATCGAACCGAACGCATCGAGTCTCGGCTTACGAGCATCACTTACCGCCCGCTTCGAACAAATCTTAATTTGAGTCAACAATAAATTCCGAATTATTACAACAAAGAGAATCGTTATTTACACGCCGCCTTGGCGAGCCTTCCATACAAGGTGATACCAGCGTCACAAACACAAACACATAAAAATCTATTTCTTGAAGTTCTCTCAATTATAAAGTAAATTGTCCATAAAGACGTTCGTCACTACAATATGCATGATATCAATATAACTTTTTAAAAAAGATAAAAAAAGGCTAACCATCAGTGCTCCTCGAATAAAACCTAAGTCCAATCCAACCGAATCCAATTAACAATAGCTTTAATATTTCTTCAAGGATATTCTTATTGAAGATCTTATTTCAACCTAAGTAATGGCAACTTTAATTCTCTGTAAAATATTATTACTCTTCCAAAAAACTTAATGTATCAAATAAAAAATTAAACAATATAACAACATATTATAGGACCGTGTATGTGATAACACAAATTTTAGAAATCAAAGCCTTACACGGTCTAGCTGGATCTTAAATGGTTGTATGATTCTTTGCGTGAATTTATATACTACGTATGGAGTCTCCAGAAACGCGCGCCGAAATGATTTTTCGGTGATTTTTGAAAATGTTAACTCTACTAAACTACTATAGTATTATCACGAGTTAAATTGACGCATCTTCGAAATGATTTTAATAATGTTGATTAACATATTAAAATCTGTAAATAATTAATTCTTATTGCAAAAAATATTACCTCGAACCCGGATCTCTTGTATTTCGTGCTAAGATCCAGCTAGACCGTGTAAAGCTTTAAAAAATTAAAACCCAGATGCTATAATCTTAACTAATCAAGTTAAATTCTATCAAATTAAAAAGTAGAACACAAAAAAATATACAAATGGTACTATCTCTTGTTATTTATTTAACTTTATGATATATATCATTCCTATAAAAGATTTAATATTAAGAACTAGCGCAAAGGTCTTTCCCAAATCCTATTTCTTTATACCATGCCAAATGAAATAAATAATGAATATTAATCTAATGATATGTATCAAAGATTTGATATTGTACAAAAGATTTGATATTAACAACTATGATGCCAATTTAAATTCTACTATCAAAATAGAAAAAATAAAATCCAAGTGATACTTTATCATTTTACTTAATCCAAATGGTATTATATTTAATTTTTATACAATGCAACTTAAGTATACGTATATCTTATTGAAGGATCTTCGTATTTCAATCCAAATGGTTTACATTCCTCTTAAATAAAATTATTATGTTCACAATTCATTCAAAGATATTTTCTCTTCCAACTAAAGTAGTGGTTATTTAATTCTCCTTCAAAACATTATACAAAACATTATCAAAATTGCGTTACCTTGCTTAATTTAAGTGTTACCACAAAAAATTAAAGAATTAACCGTATACTTTCAGGATATGTCTAACAAGATAAGATTGATCCAACCCCATGTTTATTTTTCATTTAATTATAAAATTTAATTACATAACATTTAATTACAAAATAAGTAAAAGAAGTTTGCTCCAGGGGATAAAGTTTCATGTTACTTGAAATGACATAAAATTTTATCCCTTGTTTATTTATAAATAAAAATATAGTTTTGTATATGTATTTATATACTTTATAAACTTATATTTTAAATTAACAAAAACGACTATTGCTACATAAATAAATTGCTTCAGTCTCAAAATATTTTATATATAATTAAAATAACAAGAAAGACATTGCACAATAGTCATAAAAAATCTTTAACTTATTGCTTTAGTTTTGAAATATAAACAAATAGTTAATATCATTATAAAAATTTATCTGAAAAGTAATTGTAAAATTATCGTAAAATTTTATTTGAATTTATCATAAAAGCAACGTGAGCATAAACAAGTTTTGACATAAACAAGAATTGGAGTGATATGTCACTTATACCTAAACAATTTCGACCACTAAGACAGTGAATAAGTCGAAAATAGATTAGTCGAGACCATATAATCGTAAGATAAACAGTGCATGTACAATATAAAATAAACAAACCGTGAGGTCATTTTTACCCCAACTTTATCAATGGAAGGTTAACAAGTGGGAGGGGGGGGAGGCTAACTGACAGGCTACTCAACTCTCCACAAAAAAAAATTTTTTTTTTTAGTTAAACGAAATGAACGCAAACATTTTTTCTTGCGGATTTTGAAAGCGCATAAATAGCGCATTACTATATAATTTATTCATTAAGATTTGATTAAGTGGGGGGGGGGGGGAGAAGGGCCAGTTAGGTGGATGTCTCACCCCCGCGTCCTCTCGCGACAGGCCCCGAGGCCAGCTCATTGCGACGATCCAGCTCAATGGATCATCTCCGACATCTCAGTTAACAATTGAAGAATAATACATTTCCGTTCGGATACGGTACAAATAAGAATGATATTCGACGTACTATTTATTTTTCCTTCACCTCCTCCTATTGAAAATTTACTTTAAAATACTTTAAAGAAATATTTAAAACTTACTATAGAGAAACCTAAAAAAATATGAAAGGTAAATTTGGAACTTCAAACTTTTTTTTAAAGTAATTTTAAAACATACTTAAGAAAAAACTGAAAGGAACTAAACAAACTTATAAATTAGAAACAATAATGTTAATAATTTTGAAATTTTTCTTTAAAATGTTAATTGTAAAAATTATAAATTTATATACATTTCAAGATAAGCCCCTTTTATTTATAAAGAAGGTCGCCATTAAAATTATTTGATTATAACGCGAATGAAAAATCTCATAACACCGTGCCTTTTATTCTATCCTGAATCTTATTTATGAGAAAATGTAATACTGCTGTGTCTCTCTAGTGGCGGTGTCAAATAGATACTATGTAAACTTTATGTTAATTTACTTTAAAACTTAAGAGCTTTAAAAATTCTATATGTAAAGAATGAAACTTTCAATTGTTTAAAATTAATCTAAGATTATTGATAGACAACGCATAGAACTTACTAACATGTTAATAGCTTCAATTAAGGGATACTTTAAAGACATCTGGAGGATGTTCTATGTCCTAAAGATGTCTCCAGGCACATCCCTCGGATAAAGTGTACTGTGTGAGTTAAGAATGCTTATAAACTCTAAAAAATGAAATAAAAATATTAAAAATATTTTAATATCTTTATAAGAATATTTTATACTAATACAATAATACAATGGCGTTTGCAGTTTCATGATTTGTGCTCGACCTGAGACTCGCCGCCATTCTGATTTTCCCTACTCCGATAAACAATCCGCCACTCTCCCAATCTGTTCATTTCCATACGATGCGCCGACTATCTTTCGAGTCCCGGCACGGACGTATCAATTTTATTTTTTACTTTCTTTAATTTTTTAAAATTATAGAAAATGGTTATAATTATTAGACAATAAATCAGATTTCTAAAATATCAAAATTTTTTACAACATTTATTTTATTATAATGTTAAAGCATCTTATAATTATTTTGATATCACAATATAATCATTTTTAGATCTGTATCCTGTCGTTTCAGCTAAATCGTTCTTTCTGTACATAAATATAATAGTATTATAAAGGATCTGATAATTAACTCTCGCGACAGAATGGACTAAACTGAGTCGAAAAGTCTTTTACCATCTTGCAATTTTTCGCAATAGTTAATAAATATCAACTACTAAAAATCACCGAATATTGGTTTTCAATAATTTTTTATTCAAATATTATCAACTTTACAAAAAATAATTATCAAGATATTAATTACTAAAAATCGCCACATATTGGTTTTCAATAATTTTTTTACTCAAGTGCTATCAACTTCACAGAAAAACAGCAAGAGACAAAAATTGTTTATTTTCTTCTTATCAAATTCTGAGAATTTTTTCAGAATTTTTTAGTACCACATTTTCTCTGTTGGTAAAAATAGTTCCCAATAAAAAAATGTAGTACTAAAAAATTGACAAAAAATTCTGATAAAATTTTTCTATGAGAAGAACACAATTTTTATCTCTTGCTGTTTTTCTGTGAAGTTGTTAGTACTTTAATAAAAAAATTATTGAAAACCAATATGCAGCGATTTTTATTTATAGTACTCGTAATTAATATCTTGATAATTATTACGAAAATTATAAAATGGTAGAAGACCTTTCGACTCAGTTTAGTTCTATCCGTATGCGAGAGTTTTATCATTAATTATGATAAATATATACAGTGTGTTTGGAAAATAATGATAAATCTTTCGCATAAGGGCTAAATAGAATGGACTAAACTGAGAAAAAAAGTCCTGTACCATTTTGAAATTATCGCAATAGTTAACAAGATATTAATTAAAAATTGCCGAAAATTTTCAATAATTTTTTACTTAAATACTATCAACTTTGCAGAAAAACTACAAGAGACAAAAATTGTTTATTTTCTCCTCATAGATGTCTAAAATTTTTTTTTAATTTTTTCCGAATTTTTTAGTACTGTATTTTCTCAAGTTGTTAAAAATGAGAAAATGTTATACTAAAAAGTTGATAAATTCTAAAAAAATTCGTAGAGTTTTATAAGAAAAACAATTTTTGTCTCTTACAATTTTTCTATAAAGTTAATAGTATTTGAATAAAAAATTATTGAAGACCAATTTTTGGCAATGTTTAGCAATTAATATCTTATTAACTATTGCGAAAATTGCAAAATGGTAGAGAACTTTTCTTCTCAGTTTAGTCCATTCTACCCTTATGTAAAAGATTTATTTTCCAAACACCATGTATATGTATATATAAAGTTTGTGTGTGTATGCAGCGATTATGAAAATGGGAATTCTCTCTTTTTTCCACACAGATATATCAATGTTAATTACGAAGAAACAAATTCTTATGTATTCTTTCTATTTCGATTCTAAACATAAAATCCATATTTGGGTTAAAAATAAATTTCCCAATTAAAATCTCAGTGCGATATACTAATTTGCGATAAAGTTGGGCATTCTGATTGTAATCTATGCTGTAATTGAGAAGATTTTGAGAAAATTTCTATGCGGATATTTCAACAGAATAATCGTTAATTAAATGTTTAACAGCACTTCAATGTATACCGTTACTTAATAAAAGCCATCTTTCATTACATACATACTTATTTCTCCTATCCTTGGATATTAAATTCGCAATCACATAAGATTGCAGGTAAATGGAGAGTTAAAGAAAGAAAAAAGATAAGGAAAATAATACGATTGGCCCGAGACTGTGGGTGAAACGTGAAGGTGAACAGAAAAGCAAACGAACAACGAAGAAATATCGTTCTTCCTGCCATCGTTGTTGTTTTCGTCGTTTTTCTTTTCCTCGATGTGAACTAAACTCGTTCCGACAACTCGTTAAAACTTGCACGCGACTTTCGCAACTTGCTTCTCCTTCTGAAGAAATATTATTTAGATGGTTTTCCTAGTTATGCAACCACTTATTTGTTAAATTATTATTTCTTTTATTTATTTTATTTCTATTTTATGCTTACATATACAAATTACATATTATTTCATTACGAATTATCCATTAAAGTTTAATTATTATTTATTTGTTAAAAATACAATATTACACTGAGAGAAAACTAAATTTTAATAAATATTTGGTCGAATAGTGCCAGTTGAATATTTACTAAATGTAAATATATATTTATTTGATACAAGAATCACTAATTTGATTTATCTATTATTAGATTCTGTTTAACAAATATTTATTTTACAAATAAAGTAAATAAAATATTATATTAGTACTATTCAAACAATTATTTATTAAAATTTTTCTCTCAATATAGAAACAAGGATTTCGCGAAGAATACTTTTAATACTTTTAAAAAATCTAAAGATTAGAAATAAAGAAGTGCAGTGACTCCCAAGTTATATGTAATAAGTAGACAGATGGTTTTTGTTGAACTACGCTGTGACCTTGTGTCGAGAGAGAGAGAGAGAGAGAGAGAGAGAGAGAGAGAGAGAGAGAGAGAGAGAGAATGACTCCTTATCAGCTTTCTCAATTATTTCAAAATAAAACTTATGCAAACAATCTTAAATAATCTAAATTTTACAATATAAAATGTACTTAACAGCATTAAATGATATATATTCTTTTAACATTTACTTAAACAGCACAAGTCTCTCATACTGTTTTATTTCATATGGTGTTTATTTCATAAGGCGTTATACATTTTCACTCCTTCATTAAACGTACTCTTTTGTGCATTTCTTGTTTTGCAAAATTATTGCAATTCCCCTATCGTGATTGTTTCTTTCATTCTCATTTCATATTATTTTTCTAATAAAAACGGAGACTATGTTTCACCATGTGTACTTTTATTTTTAAGATTTTACATGTTGCCAGAGCAGTTGAGAAATAAGTCAGAAATTATCACCGGATATCCGGAAAGTACCCGAAGTAGTCGGTATCCGGTATTATCCGGCACTTTTTTTATTATCCGACCGGATATCATTAGTATTCGGGAATATATCCAGTTAAAATTTAATATTATTAAATTTCTTTTTATGCAAATGTTCTAGAGTATAAGCATGCATATTTATGATGCTATCTTATACATTGTTGCAAAATTACAATCTTTTTCTCTATAGGGCTTTTTTTTTTAGAAAACACTTTCTTAGAATCCAGTCGGATATCCGCAAAATGTTGAATATCCGACTCAAAGAAATTATCTTCTCGGATATCCGATCGGCTATCGAATATCCAATGTTACATTCTGTTCGGATATCCGGTATTCGGTAATTTTACGATCCGATGCATTTCTTTCTATTAGAAATAATAGGAAATAAGAATGAAAGATGATCACGACATTATTGTAATAAAATTTTGCAGAACAAGAAGTGCGTAAAAAAGTATGTTCAATGAAGGAGTGAAAATGTATAACACTTATTATATAAAATAAAACAATTAATGTTACTTACAAATTGTAAAATTCTTTTTTGCGCCTTCTAAAATTTAATAACTCAGTTGTATTTCTCTTATATCAACAGCAGCAAACATCCAATACATTTTTTTAGCATCGCAATTGTCTTTAAACAGAAATCTATCACCAATAATATACCTAAGTACTCGATTACTTCTACATATTTCAGTATCATCTAAAAGGTCTGTGAAGCTGGCATCCCTAAATGCGAATTTTGACAAAATCTACATCGCATTTGATTCCACTATTTATGCACATTTGTTAATAAAAAATTTTTGTCCACTTTCGAAAAAAATTATAAATAAAAAATTGTAGCAGCTCCATGTAAGTATTCTTTCGAATTACATACAAGATTTGATTGTCCATCATACGTACGCGTTTGTCGACGCGTAATTGTTTTTTGTCCGTCTTGCAAAATAAAGTTATAAATAAATTAAACTTAAACAATTCGTCACTGTATACATAAGTGCTTTACTTTCTAATTACATACGGGATTCAATTGGCCACCATACATACGCCATATGTTCATGCAATTTGTCAGTGATGAATTGTTTTACTTTAATTTATTTATAATTTTTTTTTTAAAAGTTGGACAAAAAAAATTACGCGTGAACAAACGTGTAAGCTTGATGGACAACCAAATCCCTTATGTAATTCGGAAGAAGATTCATATGGGGATGTTACAATTTATTTATTTATAATTTTTTTTCGAGAATGAACAAAAAATTTTGTTATGGACAAATGTGAATAAATACAGTGGACAATCAAATGTGATGTAATTTTGTTAAAATTCGCATTTAGGAATGCTAACTTCACAAACCATCTAAACATTTCAAAATATAATATTATACACATAGCTGTTTTCTTATACTTATAACTATAATATCATATTTTTTGTTTGCATTTCAACTTCACACTAAAATTTAGGAAAAAAATTGGTACTGTTATGTCATAAAAATTTTCAAAACTGTCATTTTTCGTCTCCCGGACTCCATTTTTCTAAAAACTATGACGTGCTAACCAAATTTTATCGATAGATTCGTGTTTAATAGACAAAAATTCATTAAAAAGAACTATTTACGTATTCGTAAAACAAAGTGTTATTGAAAATTATTGCCGCCGATTACTCACCTGGTCCGACATATTGTAACTGCCGTGATGATACGATGTTTGATGATGTTGTGGAACGTTCAAAGATAAATCAAAATTGTTGTTTCTCTGTAACAAGCAGAAATGGAGTTCTTTGAGTAACTTAAGAATAGCTTGACAGCTATTAATCAATATTATATTGTGTTTAATTCAGCGCAAATGACTATAGATATAGATAATGCAGCTTGGAAGCGACTATAAGTACCAAAAGTAATGATGAAAATTTCATTCTCGAAAAAGTGAGAAAAGTTTGTGAATCGATTAAAAAAAAGGTGTCTTCCTGAAAGTGAAAAATGAATATTTCTAAGAATTTGATGTTAAAAATTAGTTTACCTATGACATGCTAATTACATTTAAATTACATCGTCTATGAAATTAAAATTACTAATCTGATAATAAAAGCCTGCAAAATTTATATTTCAATTCGTAAGGGTGTAACATATGTAGAATCTAAAATTAATTAAAAAACTTTTTTATTATATTTCTAAATAAATTTTAGATAAATGCATAATACTTATTCAAGCTAATAATAAAAATTCTTTCATTACAAAAACAGAAATTAGATTGTTTCTCAAACGCATTAAAGAAAATGAAATTCAAACTATATTGCACTATATTTCAAGAAATATTAGAGGTATGCGAATTAAACATTTGCAAAGTTGAATCGAATCGAATTGAATGTATGATAATATGCTTGAAAACGAATCGAATCGAATTTTAATTCGGAAACGAATCGAATTCAAATAAAATTTTCACATACTGACAGTTAAAAAAAACTTAAAAATTCATTTTGAATGTATAAGTATATAAAAAAATTGACATAAATATATTAAAAAATGATACTTTCTGGTAATACAACCTGCACATTAAAAATAACTCATTTTCTCGTTTATTTAAAGAGATCTGGATCATTATTAAAAATACTTAATTATCTTTTAAATTAACTTTTATTATCCTGTTTCTAGTATCTATCCTGTCTACATAAAATATCACATCAAACAAATATAACATAACATTGATTGATAAATTATTGATAAATTAGAGACTTAAATCTTCATATGCGTACAAGTAAATAAATAATAATCGCGGTTATAATATATTGTTTTAAAGGAATTATTATGATTATTTATAGGGATTATTTATATTATATATAAGGATTTATTTATGATTATTTATTCTGCAGAGAAATATTTAGTATTAGATGTTGGAATTAATTCGTAGCGTTTTACAAGAGATTGGAAGTACTTTCATTAATGTATTTTTTAATGCTCATGTGAAATAAATAACATTCTTTCATTAAAAAACGCTACGAATTAATTCCAACACCTAATACATATAACCATCCATTTTGTTGATATTTGATTAAAACTTGACAAAAACTTTCTTACTCTTTCATTAAAAAATTCGTTTTACCAAAATTTTTGTTATTCTAACCAAATTTGTTTTTCTAATCAAAATTTGATTGTTGTAAATTTTAGTTAGGACAATACAATTTTTTAATGACAAAGTAAGAAAGTTTTTGTTAGTCATACATTTTGTTGGTCAACAAAATGAATGATTATATCGTCAAAACGTTTCTTTCAGTGTGACTTAATTTAACCTATTGTAATTTAAAACTAATTGTTATGCTAAATTTATACCTTTATTTCATTGGGTTAAACAAAATGAATAGTATTTTAAAAATGAAGCGTTTTTTTCACAATTAGCCAATAAGCGCACGCGCTTGTATGAAGATTAATAAGCGCTGATACAAGATTGGTCGCAGCAGATATAGGGGGGGGGGGGAGAGAGAGAGAGAGAGAGAAAGAGAGAGAATCTCTCAGATTCAAAAACGAATCGAATCAAATCCACTGTGATTCGATTCGAACTAATTCGCATTAGAGAATAAATTAAGAAATATATTAAGATTTCTTCCAGATATCTTCTAAAAAAATAAATTTTCAAAATAAAAACAATTATTCCATAAAATAGGACTAGTTAATTAACTATTTTTAAATTAAGTTACATAGTTTTTCACTTTATGCTATAAAAAAGAAAATAAAAAATAACGACATAATACCCATCATCATTATTTTCAATTTCCTTTAATCTTTTGGTTTTACTGTACAAAAAAGTTATTAAACATGATTTCTTATCATCGAGTTTCTTTTGAAGTGGCTCAACATCAGATGATTTTAATTGCTCTCTAATCGACATCGCATTCTGAAGCATTCCATATGCTACCTTAATCCCATATATGTCTTTACTATCCAATATTTTCTTCAACCTCTGTCTTGAAGAAGTGAGTCACTTGCTGCTTTTTTTTGTGCCTCAGTTTTTTTAGCTTTTTTATTTTCTTCTCAAGCTTTTTTATGTTTTGTCTAGCTCTATTTTGTTTTTTTAGAAGTTCTGATCTTTTCCATTCCTTCTTCTTCATTATCTTTCTGTCTCCTTTTTTTCTGATCTTTTTTTTCTTCTAAATATTCCTTATATTTGCTATGTGCAAATCTAGTAGAGATTATTAAATCTGTGATCATAGGCACCATTTCAGGTTAACTATTAAAGTACTTCAAACCAGTCTTGATATTTAATTAAGAATTCTCTGTCATTTCAGATTGTCATCTGTCAAAACACGGGCTGAGACTATCCTAGTCCTGATATTGAAAGGAATTTTTCAGAGATAAAATAGCCTTTATAATTTTCTGAATGTTTGGATATTTTGGTTTAATGAAATTGTTTTTTCGATCAAAAATTTGTCTCTAGTAATGATCAATTGAGCTATTGTCCCATATAGGAAGATTCTTTTTTTGAAGAATCTTCCATTCGTCTAAGAATTTATTTATTGAAATTTGATTTAGAGGTATTTTAACTATTTTCTCTACACTTAGGAACTGCTTCTTTCTTGATTTTTGAAGGAAGAAGACAACGAAAATGCTTTGCTATTGATAAACTTAGAATAGACTTCTTAAGTAAATACATTTTGGCAATTTTCGAAAATTGAGAATATGAACTTCTTTAATATCTTGAGAAGAAAGTTCATTTTCTGTTAAATCTCCACATCTAACATCATTAGCCAAAAGTAAATTCTTCACAGTGATAAGATTACTAGAACTGTACATTTTAAAGCCTCCTTTTTGCAAATCTTCTAATCTATTGGGTCAATCATAAAACTAATTATAGACATGAATAGAAAAGGAACTTACATTACATTCTAAAGAATCTAATGCTTTCTTGTTAAAAGAATTATGGATTATATGTAAATTGCACGTTTCTATATCATAGATATCAGTCCCATTCTATTATTTTCTTTTCTTACATTAAGTTAGCATATTACAAATTTGTTAATATTGAAGCCGTTACAAAATAACATTAACATTTTACAAAGAAAGATTATTGTTTTTTAAAGCATTAAATATACAGTCTTTTAAAATTTCAGCAGTAACATGTTCTAAGAAAAATGTTTAAAGATGACAAAAGATTACTTCATTTAAAATTTCTGACCAAAATTGAAATTTGTAACTTTTTCATTCCTTTTGAATTAGTAGTTTTATCATAACAAATCACAAATGAGTCTTTCTGTGCATCTTCACTTACTAATTTACAAAAAGACCGAAGCAATCAGTTTGCAAATATTTTTTTCTTACTGAGTGAAAATGTGTCAAAACACCTGTGCTGAATATAGCTCTAAATAAATTTGCAATTCTGTCACATGATAACGAAGAAAAATTGCTTAAAACACATTTTATGATCCGAGATAATTCTGGTCCAATTTCTTTTCTTTTTATGATATATATAGATTCCATTTTATACTAGACTATGTCAAACCGGCTGAGGCATAGGAAAAACTTGAAATACTGCTAGATGAAACTGATTGAATAATTGATTCTTGAAGTTTATCAGTTTTTGATGATACTGCATATGATATCAAATCAAGATAAAATTGACTAGTATCAAGTTTAACATCCACATTCAGTTTATACTTCGCAGAGGCTACATGCTGAGATTTAGCCTGATATTCTTTAATTGCACAATGGATGTGGCACATACAGATTTCACAGAATAATATTGTAGATTCCTTTCTTCCTCACGATTCAATTTGATGATCAAGCGCATCAACCATTCTCTGCATACACAGTATATTTTTATCTATTCTCTTCTCAGAAATCATCTTCTCTCTGTTACTATATAGTATTTAATATTCCTGACAATAATAAAAATTAAAATATTTTCACAAAATTCATCAGCAAAGTTAGTATTGTATAGTATTGCATAAGTAATTATTTAGAACAGCTATCTCACTTTCGATTTTTTAACGAAATTAGTTCATTCGATGCGTTTTCACTCAAAACGAAAGAATCCGGCTGAAAAATGTGGCGATTCGCCACGCGAAGATATTAAGCATTAAAATTGATCACTATTGAGGTTAGGAAATCTGTCACAGTGCGATGCAAGCACGTGATCTCACATTCTCGTGCTTTAAGGCTACATGTGCATGCGTTTTTTTGCACTTCTACATCGATATATTAATGTTTGATATTTAGATCATCTCCTTTTCATCGCTCATTGGTTTATAACTTTCCAGTAAAGTGCGGACATACAAGAGGTTTCTAAGTTTGTACGCAACAAAGATCTAGTAAAAAAAAATTGTGCGCAAAAGGAGGCAAAATCCTCCGTAACCACTAAGCACATATATGTGCGAAGGATTCCCGCTCCCTTTCCTCCTCTCGTAAAACCAAAATCAATTTCTTTTATTAAATCTCGTTTTGCGTGTAAACTTGGAAACCTATATGTTAAACCGCGCTTCACGTGGAAAGTTGTAAACTCATGAGCGATTCAACGTGAGTTTACAACTTTTCGCACGTAGCAATTAAAGCAGAATAAGCTTTCATTTTGAGTGAAAACGCAATGAATAAGCCTAATTTCATTAAAATCGGAGATGAGGCGATTCTAAATAAATAATAACCAAAGTACGTGTAATAGCGCTGCATTAAGTTTGTGTGACAGATTTCCTAACCTCAATAGTCGTCAACTTTAACGCTTAATATCTCGATTCGCGGGACCGACTGCCACATTTTTTGCTGGATTCTTTCGTTTTGAGTGAAAACACTTCGAATTAGCCTGATTTCATCAGATGATTCAAAAGAAGGTGAGGTAACTGTTTTAAATAATTACCATACTTTGTAACAATTATAACCTCTATACATTAATATTCGCAACATTAATATACAAATCGTAACTATTTATTATTTAAGATTTGAGAAACTAACTATGTCGTAGTTAGAATAATATTCAATTTGTTTACATGCTGATTAAGCAGACTGTGGGTGCTTTCCATCAAGGCTTTTAGGCGACACACATCGACACAGTGTCGGACGCGCGGTGCTTTCCAACGACACGCCACGACACGAGATTAGATACAGCAAAAAAGCATAGTCGAACACTCTGATTATGGTTGCCAATTTTCGATTGGCGTTTTAGACTATTTCCATTTTACACATAGGGTACGAAACAAGAAGTACGTACATAAGTCATCTGGATCACTTTAATGTAAAAAATTGTATCTACGCATAAAATTATTATCTAACAAGAAACAGAAGTGATGATAAATCATTACATCCTTGTTGTTCATCAACGTTAAACAAGGATGAGATGATTGCTATGTCGTAGATGAAAAGCACCCAATAATAATTGCATTAGTAATATTGCGGTTCGTCGAATCACAAGATCTGTTCGTGTTTGCTCGCACTCGTGTTGTTTGCACTCGTACAGTCACAAAAGCTGCACTCAGAACAACAACCTCACTTATCACGTAAGGGGCTGCGCACAATAAAAGGAACAGGAAACAGAGAATAAGAATTTCAATCTATCAGAAATAATGTATTGTGGAATACACAGTTTCTGATAGGTTGAAATTCTTATTCTCTATTCTCTGTTCCCTGTTCATTTTATTGTGCGGAGCCCCTAAGAATATATGGGTGGTAAAGGCCACTCTACATTGGTTGTATCGTAAACATTGCAAGTCACAAGCTTGTTGCTTCAGCCAATCCGATGCTTCAATTTTAAAGTTGCATGATGCTTTCGACGCTACAATACGATCAATGTAGAATGGCCTTAATGCTGGGTTTACACTAGATCCGAAGAATCCGACGTGCGTCGTACGATACTCTACAATCAATCAGAAAACAGAATTTTGCTTCGTATCATCGATATGAAATAAAATTCTGTTTTCTAATTGGATGCAGAACGTCGTACGATGCACAGATCCAGTATAAATTCAACAAAACATTTCCGTGGATACGCAGTAGGAGAATGAATTTTTTGAGCAAAATTTGATTGGTTGTTTCCAGTATTACTATAGTTATTATACGCAATGCTATACTTTGTATTTTTACATTATGCGCTCACTGAGCGCTCAGTGGTTGTTCTGAATGATTTCTTATTCTCTTCATTGGTTTTAATGTTGATATTTATTTCTACAAAAAAAGTGAAGAAAATGAATTTTTTATAGAAAAATGAGGAAAAATGAAATGTTTCTAAAAAAATGAAAAAAAAAAAAAATAAGCCGTTCCCATGCCTAATGAATGTGTCGCACGCACGCACGCGGAACTTTTTTCTTACTATTCTATCTAAAGATCTGTTTTTTTTTCCTAAGTTCTGAACTGGTATACACTGATGCATAAGTTAGAGTGCGATTACATGTAGCGCGATACGCGGTACAGAAATTAACTAGGTAATTATAGGAACCGCGCAAACTGTGCCATTTGCTTCTTTTCTTCACTATTAGGGTACTGTCCCATGACGCGTATCGCTGTACGCGTGTATTCGCATATCGAAGGATTCAACCAATCACTGACGCCATTTTATGTACGCGACAATTATATCCTTAATGTCCCATGGATTCGTGCGTAAGCGGATTAGTGGATCGCCATGAGAAAAGAAGCAAGCGGCACGGTTTGAGCGGTTCCTATAGTTAGTTTTTATGCCGCGCTACATGTAATCGCACCCTTAGAGTGAGATAGTTATAGTATGCTTCACACTCTGACTAATTCAGAACTAGTTCAGAATTCTTCATAAAAGAACAGACCTTTAGTCTTCTAAGAATGCTATTTCATGACAGTCGGAATCTCGGAAAAATAATAGAATGAGAATCAACCAATCAGAATTATTGGGATGCATTACTGTCTATCTGCACATAAATACAAGATTATTGAAATTGAATGTCTATAAAAAAAAATTCATTATTAATAAATAATTGTTCGATAATTTATTAATACAAAGTGTCTCAATAACTGTTACCACCTAAAATATCTTCTAATCTATAAGGTGTAGAAAAAAATATATACAATCAAAATTATATGATGTGAAAGGGATTATCATATAGTGATAATAATTTTTGTCCAGGTGGAGGCGCTTCGGAGATGTCAACTTCGTTTTTTTAAATGGAATTATATAAATTTTTTTACATAATATTCCTCTAATTATTCTGCATATAAAAGTATTAAGATAATGATAGCAGAAATCTATAGTTTACGAGATAAAATATTGATATAAAATATTAAATAACTCGTAAAAACTATTGGTAAACTATTGATTTTTTTATATCACTACCTTAATACTCTTATATACAGAATAATTAGAGAAATATATCATCATATTATGTAAAAAAATTCATATAATTCCATTTAAAAAAACAAAGTTGACCTTGAAATCTCCGAAGCGCCTCCACCTTACAAAAAATATTATCACCATATGATAGTCCCTTTTATACCGTGTAATTTTGATTATATAAATTTTCCTCGACACTTTAGAGATTAGAAGATATTCAGGTGGTAATAGTTATTAAGACACTCTATAATAAGTATAAGTATTCATTTTTTCAGCATAACCATTTATAAAACTGCGTGCTTGTCGATCTAAAATTTTTGTGGCTGTGTTCCTCATGGAGCGACTTTTTCGGAAAATGGACTATTATTCTAACCTCAAATCATCTTTCAATTTATAAGATTCTTCTTAACTTCTGTTATAATAAAAAATATATTGAAAATTTTATTTTCTTACGAATTCTTTTACTATATAATAATTATCTTTTTTCATAAAACATTTAAAATAAATTTTCTGATTTTTCACAATTTCGGAAATATTGGTCCATGGGGAACACAGCCACAAAAATTTCAGACTGATAAGCGCACGGAATTTTACCCCAATGATATAAATAGTTATATTTATATGCTAAAAAATGAATACTTATATATTAATGAATTAATACTTATCGAACAATTATTTATTAATAATGAATTTTTTTATACGTATTGAAATTTAAATTTTGGGAGTACAAATTAGTTCGGTCCGTTTTCCAAAAGATGGCTCCGGCTGTTGTAAATGGTTCATAATGACAGCTGATTTTGGCGTTTTCAGAGAGGTTAGACATCTGCTAATAATATTCAGTTTATATCGCTTTGAGTTTCATACAAAAACCTTGATTTTTACTGTGTTTGAAATGTCGAATTTTGTGTTAACCAAGCAGCATTTGCGGGAGGTTCTAATTTTCTATTTTAATTGGAAGAAAAGTGCAGCTGAAGCCCGAATGCTTGTCGAAGTTTATGATGACACTGCTCCAACTGATAAATCATGTAGGGAATGGTTTCGATGGAGATGGAGATTTCAGCGTTGAAGACAAGCCTCGCTCTGGACAGCCAAAAAAATTCGAAGACAAAGAATTAAAGGCATTACTCGAAGAAGATCAGAGTCAAACGCAAGAGCTTGCAGAATCATTGGGAGTAACTCAACAAGCCATTTCTGCACGATTGAGAGCCATGAGAATAATTCAAAAACAAGAAAATTGGATGCCTTATGAACTGAAATCGAGAGACGTTGAAAGGCGATTTTTCACTTGCGAACAGCTGATTCAAAGACAACAAAGAAAAGGTTTTTTGCATCGGATTGTGACTAGAGATGAGAAGTGGATATTTTACGATAACCTCAAGAAGAAAAAATACTACACTAAGCCCGATTAATCGTTGCCATCGACCTCAACATCAAAACTAAAGCCGAACATTCATAGTTCGAAGATCATGCTCTGTATCTGGTGAAATCAAAAGGGTGTTGTTTACTATGAGCTGCTGAAACCTTGGCGATTCCATTACGGGCGATCGGTATTGGCTACAATTGATTCGTTCGAGCCGTGCATTGCGAGAAAAATGGCCGGAATATGAGCAAAAGCATGATAAAGTTATTTTTCTTCATGACAACGCTCAGCCTCATGTCGCAAAAGTCGTAAAAAAATATTTGGAAACGCTCAAAATGGGATGTTTTACCGCACCCGCCACATTGCTCCTTCTGATTACTGTTCCGAAGGATGCAGCATGATTTGGCAAGCCACCGATTCACTTCTTTCGCAGAAATCGAAAATTGGCTCCAAAATTGGATTGCCTCCAAAGACGAATCATTTTTTCGAGATGGAATTCGAAAATTGCCTGAGAGATGGGAAAAAGTAGTAGCCAGCGATGGACAATACTTTAATTAATCTGTTCATTCATTTTGTTTTGAAATAAATGCATTTTTGAACACAAAAAAACGGACTGAACTAATTTGTACTCTCAATATTTTCAATAATCTTGTATTTAACATATATGTGCAGTCGGACAGTAATGCATTTCAATAATTCTGATTAGTTGATACTCATTCTATTACTTTTCCGAGATTCCATTTTCCGAAATTCCGACTGTCATGGAACAGCACCTTTAAGCCCATGATAAAAAAACGTAAGGCCGTAAGACATAATCAGTAAGCGAATTGACTAATCACGGTAGAGACCGTAAGGCCACTAGCAAATTCGATGTTATGATTTTCTTACTACTTAACGGCCTTACGTTTTTGTGTGTGCCATGGGCTTTACTCTTACTTCGTGAGAATGACATAAAAATCGCGGGAAATATTCTGGATATCATAATAAAGATATTCGAATAAATCTATCAAATGTTTTAATCACTATAAATGAATCTAGTATTAATATCACTTCGAAATAAAAACATAAATAACTGACGAAATAGCAGCTAAGTGGAGATCCTATTATATTGCTTTTTTCGCAACTTTTTAATTAAAAAAGAAGTTAAAAATTGTACATACAGGGAGTTGATCACGAGCGGTTACAGTATACAAAAATTATCTTTGATACGGATTACCTTTAAATTTTACTTGGAATTATTTAAGATTACCTAATATTACCTCAAATTATTCCAGACTATCAAATACTACTTCATACCCAGAATTACTTAAGATTATCCAAAATTATCTTAGAGCATTTAAAATTACGTCATATTTTCTGAGATTACCCGAGATTTTTCTAAATGTACTTTGCTCAGCTAATTGTAAGATTACCTTATACGAGTATATAAAGTATTATTTCTTCAAATCACTCTAGAACAGTGACGTAGCCATGGGGGAGGGGGCTATGGGGACTACAGCTCCCCCCCCCCCGAAATTCTGAATAATTTCAATAATTTCATAAAAATGTAAAAAATTGTTGAGCCGTAAATATTAACTTGTTTTGAAAGAGGAAATTAAATCCTGTTGGAATAGTTCTCATATTTAATTTAGTTGCCAAAATATTGTTTATTATATTAGGTGTTGGAATTAATTCGTAGCGTTTTACAAGTGATGGGAAGTACTTTCATTAATGTATTTTTTAATGCTCATGTGAAATAAATAACATTCTTTCATTTAAAAACGCTACGAATTAATTCCAACACCTAATATATTAAAAATATATTGTATAACTTGTGGAAGATTAGTAAATGGATAAGCTCCATGACTCATCAAGAATCATTTTCAAAAGTGTATCAAGTTTAAAAAGAACGACGACAATAATTTAAAAAGTGGAAATAAATTAAAGACAGTAATTTGAAAGAATCGAGTAAAATAAGAATAGCATCGACATCGAATTACCTTCTTGTTTTGAAACAGTCATTGGTGTCAAGTTATGTAATTAAAATTATAACTACACAGAAAGAAGAGCTGGACAAGGCAATAGCAAAATTCTTTTATGCATGCAATATCTTTTATAATCTTTAAAAATAAATTTTAAATATTTTATCTAAATTTTATGACCAAGTTACAATCTTCCAAACAGAAGACAATTATCTAAAGACTTACTAAATAAAATTCAAGATGAAATAATGGATAAAACTTAAAATGAATTGAAAGAGAAGAACAGTTACGTTAATGAAAGATGGGTGCGATGTTATAAAACACTCCAATTATTATCAACATTTTATTATTGGCGAATCGTCTTATTTCTTATTGGTAATTGTTTTGGATCTAATATAAAATCTGCAGATTTTTTTTATTGTTGAACATGATAAAAGCAGCCATTGAAGAAGTTGCTATAAAATTCAATTGTAAAGCACCAGTTTTATTTGTGATAATAAAAAAATAATTATTTTGACGAGAAAAAAATTGTCAGAACTATCTAGTGATGAGAATTTTATTATATTATTATATTTGAATTTAATTGGTATTTTCAAAATGAAAAAAGCATTAGATATTTAAAATCAAATGTTTTAAAAGTTCAGAAGTACTTCAGATATCATCATTGTTCAGGGATATGATTAAATAATTGTAAGGTCATGCAAACTTCTAATTAACTAGCAAAACAAGAAGGAAGAGTTCAACAACTAAAATATTTAACAACTTTTATTCGCAATCGACAATTTTATCTTCAAATAGCTAATGAGCAAAAAGAAATAGATGATAAAATTGCTAGTATTGTTAATAATATTGTAATTTAAAGAAGCAAAATCTTTATAATTAATTAATACACATATCAAACGCATTTGACAAGGTAAGAGAAAATATTCACTGAAAAGAAATACAATTCTCTAATTACACAGGATAATGAAAAAAAACTTTTGAAGAACAATTCAAACTAGAGTAATGTTTCTTATAGATTTTAGATCACTGAATTCGAATTCAGCCGTTTTGCTCCATCATGTTCAGTTTTTTAGTTAATCGAGGAAAAATCTATGAAAATTAAATATTAGGAAAAGAGTAAAATTAAATATGACATTAAAATGCGGTCGCAGAACTAATTTAAATGTGTTAAACAAAGTGTAAGAAATAAAAAAATTTCGCTTTGATAATGTTACTATAATCTAACACGTCGTAAAATAAATTGCATAAAGTAGCATTGCAACAGTCAGGCGATTTACGTGAGTCATGGAAGGCTTTTTCATGTCCAGAAATGGATATTTTAATTGAATAATGGATATTTTATTTTTGTTACTTTTGGAAGATAAGTTAGGTAAGTTAATACGAAACTAGAAGTGACTATACCGGTCGAAAATCTTTAATGCTTAAATAATCCAATGTGAATTATATATACAGAGTGTCTATAAAGTCTCACCCAAGCCATATATCTCGGAAACAGTTTTAGATATGGAAAAATGTTTCAGACAAAAGTTGTAGCACATTAAGGGGGACATATGATGAAAATATGGATTTCATCTTGAGTGGCCTTTCTCAAGACTAGGTATTATTTTTTTAAACGGAACTCTTCATTTTTCATTCCACATTATTATAACTTACCTCGAGAGTTTTTCAAAACATTATAATAAAACATTTTTTTCTTTAAAAGTACTTTTTGTATTATGAGGATTGAAGATTACCGCTGAGGTTTTTAGCTGCCGGTCGGACACTTTGGATAATGCTAATTTCAGCTGTACTGTAACTTTCAAGCCTTACAACTCAAAAAATACTTAACAAAAAAATATTTTATTATAGTGTTTTGAAAAACTCCCGAGGTAAGCTATAAAAATATGCAATAAAAAATAAGGGGTTCCATTTAAGAAAACAACGATCACATTGATCTAGCCTTCAGAAAGTCACTCAAGGTTAATTTCATATTTTCATATATGTCCTATATATCCCCTTAATATCCTATAACTTTTGTCTGAGACATTTTATCATATCTAAAGCCATTCCCGAGATATATGACCTGGATGGGACTTTATAGACACCCCCCTCATCGATTGCTTGTATAAGCATATGATGAGGCTGCCTTAAGTGAGAGAAGTTGTCGTGAATGGTTTCGAAAATTTAAGAACGGTAAATTTGACGTCGAAGACAAAGAACGTAGCAGAAGGCCGAAAGTGTACGAAGACGCGGAATTGGAAGCATTATTGAATGAAGATTCGTGCTAAACGCAAAAAGAACTTGCACTTACATTTTGACTTACATCAATAAAACATTATGTATCATTCTTTCACAATAAATGCTTAATTTTTGATAAAAAACGGCGGAAACTTATTTGTACACCTAATAATTTGATGCTCAATCAAATATCATATTAAAAGATGTTGATGTTAGATAAGTTAGACACAGAGTTGAACACGAAAAGTGTATTAGTACAAATTTTAAAAGACTAAAATTTTAAGCGCCGCTACTCGAGCGACGTGTATGTAAGTTATAATACCTTATAGTTATAATATTATAGTAAATTAGTTATTATAAGTTAGTAAAAACCGTGCAGGAATATTATTATGCGATGAAAGTTAACAGCTGGCGTCATGCGAGACGCACGATTGTGTAGAATGGCCGAATGTAGGAAGAGTATACTATGTTTTGTTTATAAATTTTTATTTTGTTCGCGCATTTCCGACTATGACGCTATGCGCTAGAGTATCAGCGCGCTTGCGCAAGAAGGAAAAGGTAAAGGAAGGTTAGCAAAGTTGTAAGATGGAGGAACACATATGTGGGACGGCGAAGCGTGAAGTGCGATTTGTAATTCTCTCCTGAACTGTTGTCCATGTAAATATTGGCTCACCAAACATTCCATCATCGGAATCATCTTATTTCCTACAAATTTAGTAAAACAAGTATTTTTTTATGCTTTGTTAAATTTGCTAGAATATATTTAAATCAGTTCTGCGACCATATTTTAATATCGTCAACATTAGTAAAGCAGAAATACAAACTGGATGATGACAAACTATTGGCTACGATCAAAATAGAATTGGTGCAGGAAAAGAAGAATTTCATATGAGAATAATGACAAGAATAATAAAAGAGAAGAGAGAAATAATGAAGATGAAAGGGGAAAGTAGAAGGGGAAGATAGAATAGGAAATGAAGGTTCTATGATAATTGAAATGGATGAAAAAACATATGATTTGGTATTAAGAAAAGAAAAACTAAATAAAGGATGAAAAAAATGTTCTGTATTTACCATACATTAATGTTAACTCTTAGTACATATCTTAGTTTTGGGCACCTTTACTATACACGGTGGGTCATTCATGTTCTGGATAAATTTTCATCGTTTTTATAAGAACATAAAAATTATTAAACGATTTTTACATATATTTTGACATCTTTAGAAAATATTTGTGTATTTGTTTATAATAAATTGTATATAAATTAAGAAATAAGATCCGACCGTGTAAATGTACAACATACATACGGTAGAGAGCGCCAATGATCGGTCAAAGTTAGATGTTATGAATACAATATATATTCTCTCAGGCAGCTGGAGTTCCACAACAAACAAGGAATCCAGCAGCGGAGGGACACGTCGTGCGGCATTCCACAGGGCTCCGTGCTGGGCCCCTTACTCTGGAGCGTCGCATACGACTCGGTTCTCCGCGCGGCCCTCCCCCCGTCTACTACGCAGACGACACACTGGTGGCCGCGGAAAGTACGACCTGGGAAAGAGCTGTGTGCATGGCGAATGTCGCAGTAGCGTGCGTGATCGGCTCCATAAGGGAGCGCCTGAGGGTGGCCCCCGCAAAAATGGAAGCGATCTTCTTCCATAACGGGAGGAGCGGGGTGCCCCCTCAGGCACACATTGTGGTGGATGAGATCCGCGTCCCGCTAGAGCTTACCATCAAGTATCTGGGCCTCACCCTGGATCGCTGGGGCTTTGTCGAGCATTTCGACAGACTAGCCCCGCGATTGGGCGGCCGGGCGGATGCCCCTGCTCGGTCTCATGCCCAACCTTCGTGGTTCAAATGCGTCAGTCAGGCGGGCACGCCGTCCTGTCCAGGGCCTATTATGGGGCCCCGGTATGAAGCGGGGAGGCCCTGGCCAATCGCTGTATCCAAGGCAGATTGCACAGCGTGCAACGGCGACTGGCCCTAAGAATCTGTAGGGCCTACAGGACGGTGTCGTATGCGGCCGCCGTGGTCCTCGCGGGGATCTCCCCTGCCGAATAGTGGCTGACGCCCTGGTGGAGACCTACGCCAGGGTAAAGGCCATCCGGCTTCGTGGAGGGAGTAGTAACTCCGGGAACCGTTGACTGAGTGGGAAGGCCCGTCGGCGGGTCTTTCGGAAGTGGCGTGCCACTCTCGAGAATAACCCGCCGACAACGGGCGTTCAGACCGTGAAGGCCATCCTCCTCTGCTTAAAGGAATGAGTTGACAGGGGATGGGGCGGACTCTCATACCACATGACGCAGGTGCTCAGATATGGCTGTTTCGGGGAGTACCTGCGTCGAATAGGAAAGGAGCCGACCGTGCGCTGCTCCCATTGCGACGGGGACCGGGACACCGCGCAACACACGCTAGAGGCTTGCCCGGTCTGAGCAAGCGAGCGCGGTGTTCTGGTCCGTGAAATAGGGGGCGATCTCTTCCTGCCGGCCGTCATTAGAGCGATAGTCGGCGGGAAGAGTGCTGGATGGCATTCTCCTCCTTCTGCGAACAGGTCACGTCGCAGAAAGAGGCCGAGAGAAAAAGGGAGCGGGTCTCGCGTGACCGTAGCCTTCCTCCGTCGTCGGAGAAGTGGCCCCGGGCGGCGCGTAGCGTTGACTGCCCGAATCGGGCGCTGGGGGGACATCACCCTCGCGCCCGTCCCCTCGGTTGTTGTTGGGGGGGGTGGAGATCCCGGCCCCCGCCAGACCCCCAGTCTCGTAAGGAGCGCCACGAGAGTTTGGCGCCCTCATACTAGTCTATCACTCCACGAAACACGTTTTCGCGGGCGGGATTGTTCCGGTAACAACCGAACGGTCAGAGAGGCTCCCAGAAATATGCTGCACGCGTTCCTGGGAGCCCCTCAGCTATGACCTTCAGGACACCCGGAGGGGTTTTAGTGGGTGCAAGTCCTACATAACCTTCTCTTCCAGGTCCGGGGTATGTTTCGTTATTTATAAAAAAAAAGAGAGAGAGAGAGAAGAGAGAGAGCTGGCGCATAAAACTTGTTCTCTGGATGTCAAATTTTTTTTAGGAATAGGAAAGAGATCGGAATTTGATAAAGTGCTCTTTTTAATATTTCAAAGAAAAGAATTGCGCAGGACATGAATGACCCAAAGATGCGCACGAGGGCAATAAGTTCTTAGAAAATCTGTCAGAGGGCACTCGCAGTGTCATGTCACATTACTTTTTGACAAGTAGCATCTTTCAGCTGATTACTATCAAATTTTGAGCGGAATTCATCGCGTGGTTTCATTTCTGTAGACGATTAAAAGCGAACAACCTTTGTATTTTTTGCAAAATGGAAAAAAATGAGTTTCGTGCAGTGATCAAACATCTACATATGAAAGGTTTAACGCCGAAAGAAATCAAAGCCGAGTTGGATAATGTTCATAGCATATCTGCACCACTGTTTGCGACTGTATACAATTGGATGAATGAATTTAAACGTGGTCATACAGCCACATATGTACTTCGTTCGGGACGTCCATAAAGTCCACGATATTGTTTTGACTGATCGACGAGTGAAAATGCGCGAGCTTGTTGAGGCCACAGGCATATCACATAGCACAGTGATTTCAATTTTTGCACGAACAATTGGGTATGAAAAAGCTATCGGCAAGATGGATGCTCACTGTGGACCATAAGCGCGACCATGTGATGATTTCAAAACAATGTTTGGAAATGTTTCAACGTAATGCAGATGAATTTCTACGTCGATTCATTACTGTGAACGAAACATGGATCCATTACTTCACACCCGAGACGAAGAAATAGTCAAAACAATGGCTTCACCGAGTGAACCAGCTCCGAAGAAGGCGAAGATCGTGAAGTCGGCCAGAAAGATGATGGCCATAGTTTTTTAGGATGCACGCGGTATAATTCATATCGATTACCTTCCATCAAAGCAAACGATCAATGGCGATTATTACGCAGACTTATTGGACCGTTTCAACAACATTTTAAAGAAAAAACGTCTCTAATTTGGCGAAGAAGAAAGTGCTCTTCTATTAAGACAATGCATGGATTCATATGTGCCCGGCATCGATGGCCAAATTCAACGAATTCCGCTACGAATTGCTTCCCCATTCAGCATATTCGCCAGATTTAGCCTGTGACTATTTCCTGTTTCCAAACCTGAAGAAATGATTCGGAGGTAAAAGATTTATCACCAGAGAGCAGCTCATCGCCGAAAGGCGATAGAACAGAGGCTTATTTTGAAGAATTGGACAAATCATATTATTCGGACGGTTTGAAAAAGTTGGAGAATCGTTAAATCAAGTGTATCGAGCTGAAAGGAGATTATTTTTATTGAGAAATAAAAATGAATCGATCCAAAAAAATATGTTTTACTATGTTTTTCTAAAAACTTATTGACTTGCCCTCGTATTAAGAGTTAAAAGATGTTTTAAATCCTGGAGTTATATATATTGCAAAAAATTATATTAGGTGTTGGAATTAATTCGTAGCGTTTTTAATGAAAGAATGTTATTTATTTCACATGAGCATTAAAAAATACATTAATGAAAGTACTTCCCATCACTTGTAAAACGCTACGAATTAATTCCAACACCTAATACATAAAATAAAACATGCCATAAATGTGCAGGAAATCACAAAGCAATGAATACAGAAAACAAAAAAAGATGTGTTAATTGTATGTTTAACAGTCGGATATATTAGGTCATTTAAAAAATATCCGCGGTTTTTTATTCAATTTTTGAATGAAAAAACCGCGGATACTTTTTAAATGACCCAATACAATCTGAAAATAAACGATGAATATCGACGCCCTTAGTCCGGATTGTCCAACATTTAAGAGGGTATTGCAAGAAGAAGAGAGTCGACTGGGAGGGTTCTAAGCAACCACAAAAGAAAGCGGAGCTAATGTTATATATGAATGCACAAAAGACTGCCGTTTTATAGAGAAATTTGGGTCCCAGATGAACAACTTTGAGACATGCCTATAATTTTAAAGTATTAAAAGAGAATCAAAAATTCCATAAGCCTAACTTTATAGAAGAGGTTTCCTGAGTGCTAGAACTATTCAAAGTTCGCTATTATGACCATGTACCACTAGTCTTATCCTTATTTCTCTGCGTCCAGAGCACCTCCCCGCGGTAACGGCGGTAACGGATTGTACCAAAAATATTGAAATAATATCTAAAATGTATTTAATACATTAATCTGGCTAAGTTCCTGGTCGCGGTTCATGTCGTCATGTCACAGAAATTCGGATTTGCTTAATAACGGCGTAATGATGGCTCCTGGGGAGAGGAAAATGGATAAGCGATGAATGTACCAATCGGGGTAAACCAGCCTTTGGTTCAGGATCATCCCGAAGCAGCTACTAGTCGTGATGAGATCCACTGTGGGCAATATGGAAAATATTTAAACAACCAGTCGCGTAAACATTTGTTGGCTGAAGAAGTGCTGAATTTCTTAGAACAAGAGCCTAGTAGTTCCACAAGAATAGCTTCATTCAATACATTTAAATATATATGTCATGCCTATTGGTGTCATAAAAAAAAAACGTACTGAAACGAAAGATGGAAATATTACAGTTAAAAATACTGAAAACACAGCCTCTTATCAAATCAATTAAAACCTTTTGTTTCATATTTTCAAACCTTTTGTTTCATTACTTTGAATGTCTCTCCCCCCCCCTCCCCCAACTCTCTCTCTCTCTCTCTCTCTCTCTCTCTCTCTCTCTCCATCGATTAATATATATCACTTATAACTATTCATTTGGGATCCAAAAAAGTTATCTTCATCAAGATTGAACATATTCCAGATACTAGATGATTCAAGAAATTGAATAAAATCAGTCTTACATGGTATACAATACATGGTTATAATAGCGAACAGCTGTAGCACTCAAGGGACTCATTTTACAAAGTTATGCATATGGAACTTTTTAATCCTTTTTTTATGCTCTACAATGCTAGCTAGGTACTCAATGCTGTTCAGCCGGGGACCAAACTGGGCATAGTCCTTTGATAACACATAAGGATGAGACTACATCATTAGATTATAAAGAAAATCCTGCGATCATAGCATTGTCGAAGATCAGATTAATAGCTGAAATTGAAGATGGTGAAGTAAATGTGCGAGGTATAGCATGCTTAGATGTGATGCCGAAAATAGTACAGAAGGTTCTTTATGTACGGGATGACATTAAGTACGATATAGTATTGGCAAGAAAATTAATATCGAACTACTGGTATATTATAATAGAAGTAAAAAAGAAATTGTATAAAAGTGTGATGGTAGTGTATCATTTACCAAGTATCACACAATGAATTTGTTAGATTATTGGACGATATAGCAGAAGAATTAATAATAGGAGAATGTATAATATTAAGTGATTTTAATACAAATGATAAAAGATTCGTTCTATATAAGTTGCAATCGACAATGTTGAGTTTAGGAACGAAACAGTATGTGGATAGGCCAACGAGAATTATGAAGGATGGTCAAACAATTATAGACTTAGATTTGCTAATAATAAATTACGAGTAGTAATAGTAGTTCATAAGCCTAAAATAACCGATGCTAAAAATTGAATTAAATGCAAATAACAGAATGAGAATAAGTCTTAATGTTGTCATAGAAGATGAATTTTAAAATTCTCTGACTTTTCCAGGTTTTCCAGATAAAAATGGAAAATTTTTCATGACTAATATAAAATATGTAAATTTTAACATTTAGACTCAAGGCTTGAAGAAAGCTATATTATTAAAAACACAAAAAAAGTTTAGTAGCATAATAAAATTTTGAGTGCAAAAAAAAGCCAGCAAAAAATAAATTAGTTTTGAAAAAAAGAAGAGCAGTTACGACGAAAAAGAGAGATCAAATAAAAATACTGAATAAAATATAAATTTGAATTATATTCTTGAGGCTTTCACGAATGTTTTCTATATAAAGATTATGCGTTTCATGGGTTTCCTCCGTATTCATTCTTGGAACGCCAACATTTCATGAATCTTGCAATTCACTTCATCAAGGCAAGGAGCAGTCTGATACTGAGCTGTTCCTCCGGGTCATTCCTTTTATATTACGCTATTTGTTGGAGTGGTGGGGGAGAAAGAAGAGAATTGAGGAGGGGGGATTGGTCGGTCTTCAATAATGTGATGAAATGGACTGCAAGGTTCACGAAACGTTGGCATTCCAAGAATGAATTTGGATATGGAGGAAACTCGCGAAACGCATAATCTTTATATAGGAAGCACCCGTGGAAACCCCAAGAATACAATTCAATGTTACTAAGCTTATTTTGCGTTTTTAATAATATAGCTTCCAAGAATGGATCTGGACACGGAGGAAACCTGTGAAATGCATAATCTTTATATAAATCTGAATTATTTTGTTAAAATAATTTAAAATGCGCAAGTTTTTAACTATAAACGTCAGATATATTATAATATTTAAAAAATTATAACAATTATTTGGAATAGGAATAATTTAAGGAAATTGTGAGCAAATTTCAAAATTTCAGACTTTTATATTTTCCCTTGACTTTTTCTGATTTTTCAGATCTGTGGCCTGATTTAAAGGATTTTATGCTAGGAATTATATTTGAGTTTAACGTAGATCAATTTATTAGATTAGTAGGGAATAAATTATAATGAAATCAAGATCTCAATGTAAATAATTGTTAACAAAATTTGTTAACAATATAATAGATGCGCTAGATGTTACCTAGGAAGAAATTTAGAATTTTGAAAATATGGGAAAAAAAAAATAGTTTTCAGATGAGATTAGAAAGGCAACTACTAGAAGAGATGTGGCGTACAGAAATTATACGATGATACGGAGCTATGTGAAAACTATGTGAAAAACCTTAAAAAAAGTAATCAATAGGTTAAGGAGATAGAGAATACAATTTTGAAATATTAGATAACATTAAAGAGTGCAACAGAACATAATATGTATTACATATAGAATATTAGTAATATTATTAGGTGTTGGAATTAATTCGTAGCGTTTTTAATGAAAGAATGTTATTTATTTCACATGAGCATTAAAAAATACATTAATGAAAGTACTTCCCATCACTTGTGAAACGCTACGAATTAATTCCAACACCTAATAGTAAATTTGATAAATGGGGGTACTAAATCTAGTGGTATATATATAAATAAATTATTTGTGTAATTAATAATAGGGAGACTATATAGATTTGATCATCAATAGAGCAATTAGAGGAAATTGTTATAGGATTACTAAAAAAGAAAGGTACAAATGAAGGAATAATTAGACATATTAAAAGCAGTATTTTACGTAATAAAAAATGAGTTTATCGATATAATAAATAACTCTTTAAGGGGAGATTGCTATCCAAAAGAGTGAAAATTTACGATAATATCGATTCCAAAAATAGAAAGACCTAAAAAAGCAAGTGAATATAGGTCTATTAATGTACTACCAATATTTCAGTAAGTATTAAGAGATAGTTGTAAAAAGACAAGTCTTTTTGAAAAACAACTATATTATAACAGAACACTAATCGGGTTTTAGAAGACAGTGCTCGTGCGAGACAGCGATTCGAAACATTATAGATGAGCGGAAAGTAATAGTGAATGAAAAATGGTAGGAGTAATTTTTATAGATCTTAAAGGAGCATTTGAAACAATATATAGGGGAAGATTATTAGGGAAATTATATTGGGTCATTTAAAAAGTATCCGCGGTTTTTTCATTCAAAAATTGAACAAAAAACCGCGGATACTTTTTAAATGACCTAATCATGAAGTACCACAGGGATCTGTTTCAAGTCCGTTGTCATTTATAATTTATTAGGTGTTGGAATTAATTCGTAGCGTTTTACAAGTGATGGGAAGTACTTTCATTAATGTATTTTTTAATGCTCATGTGAAATAAATAACATTCTTTCATTAAAAAACGCTACGAATTAATTCCAACACCTAATATATACATATTATAATCAAAATTTCAGAAGAATGCAATATAAAAATGTTTGCAGACGGTATGCTAGTATATAGGAGAGAGTAGTGCGGAGTTGGAAAATAAAATGAACATGGTATTTAGCATAGTAGAAGGATGGATGAACGTAAATAAATTAAAATTAAATGTAGAGAAAATTTATGATAGAAATATAAGGAAAGAGCTGAGTGGTAATATTATGTAAAATATTATGTAAAAAAAATATAATATATTATAGGACGTATATGTGATAACTCAAACTATAGAAATCAAAGCCTTAAACGGTCTAGCTGGATCTTAAATACTTGTATAATTATGTTAAAATGTTTGGATTTGGATGGAGCTGTAATAGAATATGTAGAAACAATGAAGTATCTAGGTATAATCATTGATGACAGACTTCGGTTTAAATACCATTGTAATTACATGCTAAAAAAATAGGGAAAAAAACAAGTTTTTTAAATAAATAGTTTAATAAATAGTTTTTTTAATAGATAGAATTTTATTACTAGTTTACATTGTAGATGTATTGTATGTAAGACAATCATAGCAACTCACTTTGAGTATTGTGCAATGCTATTGATTGAGAAATAATATGACAAGAGAAATACAGCTGAGCAAATTGCAGAAGGCGTAAAACCGAGCTATGAGAATCATAATGTAATGTAACAGATACATCAAAATGGAACACATGCAAGCGCTGCAGTTTATGTACATAAAACAGAAGCTTTATTATAATGTGTGTATTTTTATTTATAAGATCCTAAATAATATTATGCCAAAGCAATTAAGAAATAAGTTAGACATTGTGGGAATTGAGAGCGAAAGACAAATACAGACCTAGAATATTCTAATAAAATTTTGTAAAAATAAAAAGAGCACAAAAGAGTTTTATGAGGAAAAAAATATATAATGCCTTACCGTATAAAGTAAAGCAGTATGAAAGACTTAAGCTATTAAAAAGAGTATTAAAAAGAACATATGTATAATATTTAACATTGTTACTTAAATTTAAGATTATGTATTGTTTGTATAATTTTTTTTAAATAGCTGAAAAGCTAATAAAGATTCATTCATTCCTCTCCTCCCTCACTCTCTTTTTCCCTCTCTTCCTTCGTCTCTCTCTCTCTCTCTTTCTCTCTCTCTCTCTCTCCTCCTCCCTCCCTCCTTCTTTTCTTTAAATAAACTTAAATAACTTTTATTTAAAATAGAAAAAATAACTTGTCTTTTATTTTAAATAAGTTTTCGAAGGCGATTTCTTATTTTAAATAAGAAATTGATTTTGGAAACTTACTTAAAATATAAAATAAGAAAGAATATGTATTTTAAATAAACATTTCAAATAGTAAATACAAAATATTTTGTTTGAATATATATGAATGTACATTTATAAGTATAACGTTTCAGTTTTTTTATAACTACAGCCTGTAATTAATATTTAATTGTATTAACCTCCGAACCACAGGTGGAAAATTGAAACATGGACCATATGTGAGTATATCTTGTATCTCACACATGCTATACTTGATCATAAATAGATTATAATTTAACTACTTACTATAAGTTTTGTGTGACGGATTGGTAACATAACTGATACAATTTATTTAAAATAAAAAATATAAAATAAGTTCCAGAAAATTATTCAATACAAAATCGATAAAAAATTGATACAACTTATTTAAAATAAAAAATAAAAAATAAGTTCCAAAAACTTATTTAAAATATTAAATAAAAAATAGGTCAAAACAAGTTATTTAAAATAATAAATACTAAATAACGTTCAAATTTATTCTTCATTTAAAATATTTTAAATAAATTTATTTGAAATAAGACTTGGCACGGTTGGCACTCTAAGTTTCAAAAAAGTTTATCTTCATCATGAAATTCTCTTGTTCTCGAAGAGTTCTAGTTCAGTTTCTAATAGATTTTAGCGACAGTTTCGGTCTCTAAATATTTTTAAATAATTTTTCAATCAGAGCGCTGGCAACGCACCACAAGAATAAATTATTATGTAACAGCCAGTTTCCGATTTTTTGTTATTTTTCTATAATTCTGCAATAAATTCCAAACGCTTTCGATGAGTCTTACTTAAAGTTCTTGCTCTTAATTCTCCATTGATGAGGTGAATTTTTAGAACGTATCCAAGTAAGGTGGAATCGATCCGACTCCATGCTCATTTTTCATCTAATTAATGTACAAAATGAGTGAAAGAAAAGGCGTATTCAGATTCTCACCTGAATGCTTCCCGAATGTCATGTCATTCTTGTCTAACGTACGATAAACAACAAAGTTGGAGTGATACCTGGATGATACTTGAGTGGGAATCTGAACTCAGCAAAAATAAACGAATTGTGGAGTCATTTTTATTCCAATCTTATCAACGGAAGGTTAAGTATTATTAAATAATTTTTTTAATTTGACTGCTAGTAGCACATTTTTGATAAGTGCCGATAGTTCCTATCGCTTTATAACAGTCCTTGATAGTAGCGGCTATTTTAAAAATAGGAATTCTGATTTTAAAAAATTATAGAAAGCATTGGAACTATTGCAAAACGATCGGAAAAAGTCGGCTGGAACTGGCTGTTTCGTGATACTTTATTTTTGTAATGGGATGCTCTTTTTAAAAGGGCAATAAAAGATATAGCACAAAAATCTAAGTTATTTTAATATCATAGTGCAGAAAATGGCGCATATAAATCTTGTGTATTTGATTTTCAGAATAGAGTATTATTAACACGTGGAGAGGGAAGAGGAGGGGGGAGGGAGTTCCCAAAAGTAATTTAGGATATAACGCAAAGGTTCAGTTTTATTGAAATGATAAAAAAATGGAAAATTATTTTGCATTTTCTGAAAGTTTAATATATGGAAAATATGTATTGTATATCATAAAAGCAATTTTCAATAAGTCTAAGAATTTAGAAAGTTATGCAACCTTTTCTGGGATAGCGCACAAGTAAAAAAACTCGAACGATACAGCGATACAGCTCAAGGCTGAGCGTTGTAGAACTTATTCGATCTATTTAGGCTCACTAATAGTCTATTCAGCTCTACTATAGAAACAAATTTTTTTGGCTAAACAAAATGAATGTATATTTTTTTTCTTTTATATTAAAGCGTATAAATAGTGCATTATTATATATTTTATTCATTACATTTTAGTTAAGTGAAGAGAACAGTTACGAATAGTTACGTGATTTTCAGTATTGATAGTGTATATCGAACACAGCCAATGTATGTCTAAAATACCCTATCTTTCACTTATTTTGTATCTAACTAAAGACAGTTTTTTTCGACCGCGCAAAAGTCAACAAAAATAAAAATAATCTTATTTTGATTTAATCAATAGAGTCAAATTTTGTAACAAAAAAATCATCATTTTAACTTTCAAGACGTCAAAATAAAGTCTTTTCCATTTTCTCTTAACTTAGTGTGTTTCTTGGATAACAGATATGTAACCAATGTAATGTAGAGAAAACGCTAAAAACGCAGTGAAATATAAAAGATAAAATTCCTAAGAATATGCAGATTGATTATAGTATTTACTTATAATAATATTGACTCGATCGTTATTATATTGCGTATAAAAATGATCGACTGTATCAAAATGATGATTAGAATACGATGATTAGAATACGAAATTTCAGAAAAGCATAAATCCATAATCAAGATAGTTGCAAGTAAGTTATGCCGATGGGCAATGTTTGACATTTCACCGTAACGGCCAGACATTAACTGGATGTTACCGCGTTTCAATGAATGCAGACGCTAGGAACGAGAACAATGCAATAGACATAGTTACCTTCGTTCCTCGAGGAATTCAACGCTATGCATGTGTGTCATATGTATATGGCCTCTTAAAAATACGCTCAATTTAGTAAATGTAGTAATTCCATAACATATTCCATGCTAAAACAATTTTTGGCTTGTTCATCAGGCATGAATCATCAGTGACTCACGGCATTTTTACTTATGTTTATATTATACTTTTTCACTAATATATTAGGGGTACAAATAAGTTCGTGCGGTTTTGAAAGAGATGGCGTAACTACTGTTTCATTCCACCGTTCCGTATTTCTAAGTATGCGTTGGATAGCTGTCATTAGTAGGTATTAAGTTCAGTATGTGTCATTTGTTCGAATTGTAAACAACAATATTTTTACTTCGTCAAATATGTCGAACTTTGTACCAAATAAAGTGTTTTTGCGGGGAGTTTTACTGCATTACTTCAATATGAAGAAAAGTGCTGCCGAAAGTCATCGTATTTTAGTGGAAGTTTATGATGACCATGCTCTATCTGAGCGAACGTGTCAGAAGTGGTTTGCACGGTTTAAGAGTGGTGACTTTGACTTGGAAGACCAAGAGCGTGCCGGATGTCCAAGAAAGTTTGAAGACGCAGAATTAGAGGCATTACTCGATGAAGATCCATGTCAAACGCAAGAAGAGCTTGCATTATCATTGGAAGTGACTCTGATTACATTGTAACCGGTTTTTCACAATAAAGCCCCAAATTTCGAGAAAAAACCGCACGAACTTATTTGTACCCCTAATATATTTTTTAAAGTAAATACTAAAGTAAAAACTAAAAAAATTATGAAGAAGACCTAACATACTACTCAGTACTATAATTTGACGGAGGCAAAAAAAACACAAGTATAAGGTCTAGGGTCCAGGATGAAGAGTCCTAAAATAGAATTGATAAAAATAATTGTTAAATATGATATTTTTAAGAGTAGAAAGATTTAGACGGCCGAAAATTATGTAAAATACAAATGTCGTTTGTGGACAAATGAATAAACATACATAAATTTCTTTTTAGCATATTTTTAATGCATTATTAATGAATAAAATCGGCCGTAAGAGTTCACAAAATATGAATGATTGAAGGTAATATTGACAATTAAAGTCGAATGCACTGTTCTGTTCTTGCCACGATAATTCAAGAACGTCTGCAGATATCGACTCCATTGTTTTTTTTTTCTTTTTTAGATAAAGATAAATTTTTTCATAAACTGAAGCTTTTGCGCACGAAAATTTATTTTTTAAGCGCGTTTTAACAATAAACTAGAATTTTTCGATATTTTCTATTTTTCACCGCCATTTTTGTAATCTTTACGTTTCTTTTATCAAATTTTAGGTTTAGTCTGTAGACAAGAATCTCACCAAAATGGCACTAAAAAGTTGAAAAATTCTTACAGTTTACTCGAAATCATGGCACGTACAGAGCAGTGCGCAAATCACGCAGTCGTCTTTAATTATCAATATTGTCCTTAATTATTTATATTTTGTGGACTTTTGCAGTTCATTTTATTCGTTAGGAAAGTGTTAAACACGTATCAAATTTGTATATCTTTATTCATTTTTATTCAGAACGATATTTAAATTTTATACAATTTTCAGCCAAACATAAACTTTTCCACTCCCCTTAAATTTTAAATTCGATGGTCTGCCATTCAAATGTCGGTGAAATGTGTGCGTCGAGTAGACAGTAGGCAGTACATTGCATTATTTAACGGTTTAATGATTGGTCATTGCATTGTTAAATCCAATATTTCTCACTTTTTTTGTTTATATTTTATGTAAAAAAATTTTAGTAAGAAAATTAAAATTAAAATTAAAATTAAGAATTATTTAAATTCGAATAACAAAAAATATAATTTGAATCGGACTCAAACTTTTCAATAATAAATAATAATAAAAAATTAAGGCTAATGAAAATCAGCGCGGAAATAAGTACGCAATGGGTATTCATGTAAAATATTGGGTGGATCCATATATTCATTCGGTTTTTGAAGGTAAAATGAAACAAGTTTTTTTCATATAAAGAATGAATTTTAATCAATGATATGTTTCTCCGTTTTTGCACTATTAACAAAAACCGAACGAATATATGGATCCACCCAATACTTGCAGATGATGTGCAGCTTTATTCCGAAATCTTGAACGTTTTCACTTTCTTTGGAATCATCATCAATAAGTTAAACATAATTAACGATCAATGTTGGTTAAATGATTTGTCCTTGATGAGTCACTGTCAGGTTCCCAAGACTGAAGCGGAATCTGACATATAAAGTTGTAAAATTGTAACAATGTAGTGAAGAGAATAATTCTCAAAAATTTGAGTAATTCATCTGAAACAAACATCAACCATGAATATCTTTGGTAAAAAAAATTCTCTAATTAATAAATTAATCGTGCTAAGAGCACTAAATGATTAATAGTTGACAATTCGAAGTCTCGAATAGTTCTAACGAACATTTCAATCTTTCTGAGATTAAACCGTGATAAATATTAAACCGTGAACAAAATTCTTATGTCATAATTAACAAATTATGAACACACACACACACACACACACACACACATATATATATATATATATATATATTAGGTGTTGGAATTAATTCGTAGCGTTTTACAAGTGATGGGAAGTACTTTCATTAATGTATTTTTTAATGCTCATGTGAAATAAATAACATTCTTTCATTAAAAAACGCTACGAATTAATTCCAACACCTAATATATATATATATATAGACATTGTGTATAAAATACTCAACTTGATTTGAGACATTTACTTTTAATAATGAATATTACAGGCAGAATTTTGACACTCCGATTCGCCTCTTTCTCCGGCGATTGCGGACCTTGTTTTGTAAAATTTGGAGATGGAGGCGTTAGAGAGCATTGTGGAGTGTCTATGCCGTTTTACATTAGATTTGTTGACGACATTGTGTTGGCTGCTCTCAATAATTTAATTCAAAACATTTTAACATTTCTTTTCATAATAAGTTACAGTTTATACTTGAGAATGGGGGTGACAGTTTAATTTTTTAGAATAGTATTAATTTTTTAGATTTGACGATTATAAAGAATAATAACCATTTAGAATTTAACTGGTATCATACAACAATGGTATCAACAATTATAATTCTGACAATAATAATCCTAACAATAATAATTCTGATAATAATAATTCTGACAACAATAATTCTGATATTGACAGCAATAAAAACTCTGATAATTTTATAAGAGTCTTTTTTATTACTTTTAATTTTATAAGAATTCCTTGGTTTGTTATTTCGTATATTTCGACTACATCGGATAAATTTTCATCGATCGGTAAAAATGAAAATTTTAAGTTATCCTTTTTTTAATAATAATGAGCTTAATAGATTTATTAAGGTCCAGAAGGACATTCTTCCAAAAAACTGTAATAAGAATGTAGTATACAAGATAGAATGTAAAGATTGTGATGCTTCCTACGTGGGTCAAACGAGTAAGAAATTAAGCTTTAGAATTGCAGAACATCGCAATCATATAAACTGGAATATACTACCAACAAATCAGTAATTATGGACTACAGAATTGAGAATTCAATCATGATTTGATTGGGAGAATGTCCAAATCCTGAATCATGAGATATTTTTAAATAAACGCTTAATTTCTGAGAAAGCGCATATTCTTATGCAAATAAGATAGTTTGTATTTATGATCAGACACTGATGGACTTCATCATGTTTATACAGGGTCCGGCAAAATGATCTCCCACATTTTAATCTTTAATAAAAACGTCATTGTAAATGCTATTTAGATTTTATTTTTATTAACTGAAAATTTATGTTATGCCATTTGTTTTTATTGAGTTTTGAAAATTACAGAGTCCAAGTGGTGACTATTTTTTTCGATACACATTCGAAGCTGATTTCTAAAAGTTTCCATCACTCGAGCAATAATTTGAGGCGATATTTCTGTAATTTCTTGGCGTATTGCTATTTTCAATTCGTCAATGGTTCGGGGGTGGTGTTGAAAAACCTTCGCTTTCAGGTAGCTCCAAAGGAAAAAGTCGCATGGGGCAAGATCGGGTGACCAAAACTTAGAGAACTTGAACATTCGGATGTGTGGTTTCAACAGGATGGAGCTATGGCTCATACGGCAAGAAGGACAATGGACGTTTTAAGGGAAATGTTTCCAGGACGCATAATCTCGTTACGTGGAGACGTTGGGTGGCCTGCGCGTTCACCCGATCTTGCCCCATGCGACTTTTTTCTTTGAGGCTACCTGAAAGCGAAGGTTTTTCAACACCACCCCCGAACCATTGACGAATTGAAAGCAGCAATACGCCAAGAAATTACAGGAATATCGCCTCAAATTATTGCTCGAGTGATGGAAACTTTTAGAAATCAGCTTCGAATGTGTATCGAAAAAAATGGTCGCCACTTGGACTCTGTGTAATTTTCAAAACTCAATAAAAACAAATGGCATAGCATAAATTTTCAGTTAATAAAAATAAAATCTAAATAGCATTTACAATGGCGTTTTTATTAAAGATTAAAATGTGGGAGATCATTTTGTCGGACCCTGTATTATAATATTAACATAACAAAATTGATCAATTAGCTCATCTTATATTTACCCTATATTTATTTATAACAATGTTCCACTCTTAAGAATTTTATTTTATATCTCAAGTCAAGTTGAATATTTTATACACAATGTCTATATAAATATATGTTCGTAATTTGTTATTTATGATATAAGATTTTGTATTTATCACAGTATTGATCTCAGAAAGATTGAAATGTTCGTTAGAACCATTCGAGACTTCGAATTGTCAACTATTAATCATTCATAGGTACTCTTAGCACGATTAATTTATTAATTAGAGAATTTTTCTTACCAAAGCTTCATGACATGGTTGACGTCTGTTTGAGGTGAGTTATTCAAATTTTTGAGAATTGTTCTCTTCACTACATATTGTTACAATTTTACAACTTTATATATCAGATTCCACTTCAGTCTTGAACTTGATAGTGACTCATCAAGGATCATTTAACCAACATTAAATTATGTTTAACTTGCTGATGATGACTCTAAAAAGAGTGGAAACGTTCAAGATTTCAGAATAAAGCTGCATCTATCAATTGGAAGTATGTTCTTTAAAGTTTCTATCGTCTAATATCATGGCACTGGGATATTATGCAATATGATTATCGGCTATTTGGTTAATATAATCAGTAACACACTTCGTAAGACAGAATGAACTGAATATATTTGGCTAACGAAACTTTGAGCCGCCTTATGCAGAAAAATACAATAATATTTGCGATCTCGATCGATTCATGACGAAGAAGGAGAAGCGGCGGGAAAATCATTAGTTGCCCAGTAGATCCAACTTTGTCTCTATACGATAGAAAAACGAACGCTAGCGCCATACGCACGCACAAACCTATCCCGTATAGGACGGAAATTACAAAACAGAAAATGCGCAAGATCATACAGTCTAAATAGAATATGTAACAAAGTACAATAATACCTGTGCACCCCTATTCCCGCGCTGACTCTCATTAGCCTTAATTTTATTGTTATTTATTATTGTTAAATTCGAATGATTAACTAATCTCTCCATAATTTCGATCGAATATAATATTGCTGATACAAATTATCAGTATTGTGCACTTTATTTCCAGAAACAAATACTCTGAAAAAAGTAGACAGAATTACAGGCACAAGTACTATTAGAAAAACAAAATATCTAGTTACAGGTACTTCAAATATATCTTAAATGTATCTAGGAATAGATATCTTTATTTTTTAAAACTTCAGAATAACTAGACCTTTATGACTTCATGTATACTTAATACATATTTACATATTATAAGAATAAGTTTTATATGTACACATACATAAATATTCTATGCAAGAATTAGAAAATTAAATTAAGTTTAACTTTATATAATACATGAAATAACTTATAAAGCTATTAATTAATTTTATTCAAATAATTTATTTAAAACGTATTATGTTTCAAAAATATCAAAGGTTCAAAATTGTCATCAAACCAACTATTTCCTCGCGGCGTTAAGATTTGTTGTCCTGTACTAAATGCACGTTCAACAGACTCGAAGAGAAAAAATATAATAAATAGAATATAAAAATTATTTATAAATAATTTTGTGTGTATAAGAAATATACACGATCATTCACGTATATATATACTACCTAATAAATAAAAATAATTATTTTAATTGTACTTTCCTCCCAATTTTTATTTTAGTAAATTCATTAATTACATCATTATAGTCAGTACTTAGGTGCAATACTTAGGTGCAAGTATTTAAGTATGAATTTACATACCTAGGTACTGTACGAGATATTTTTTTTCTCTGACCTGATTTTTTTTCTCTTATCTATACCTGTATATCAAGATATAATTTCTTGTGTACCAGTATTTGGATACATTTTAATTACTTTTTAATTATACTTTTCTATATCAAATACATGTTTAATAGACGCGGAGCTAGATAAAAAGAGTATTATATGTCATATAAATATTTTTTATAATTAAATATTTATAAGATGTGATATATTTTAACTAGGGTTGCTATTCGTCCGGATTTTCCTGGATTTATCCTAGTTTTGAAGGCGTCGGGGAGCATCTGGACAGGTTTTTTTGAAGCAATCCAGATTTTGTATAGTTTTTCATAACAATTGCACAAACGTTGCCGTGATTGAATTCCCGGCCGCCCCGCGCACCAATGCCGTTCAGCTAAAGTCATTATGACTGTGTTCCAAAAGACCAAAATTGACTGCCAGTATTGAAAATCTATAGTGCACGTAACGTAAACTATAATATTTTCATTGCTGACAGTAAATTTGGAACACAGCCTATCTAGTGACTTTACTCTCAGCCGTTCGACTGGCTTGGTGTGTCAGTCATCAGTAGTAAACATAGACAATAGTATATCTAGACCGATCGTCTGCGGTTAGAAAAATGGAGGGCGCTGAGCGATGCCACTCCTTAGACGATCAATCTAGATCTCGGTATACTCACTTCCATCATGGATATACTATTGTCTATACCGTCTATGGTAATGAGCAATTGAGTTGATTTTTGGCGCGAGTAGATTAATTCTCAATACAGGAACTGACTGCTGAGAGGCGTTGCATACACTGTTTACGAGTTTATGTAAGTACAATAAATACTATAGTTATATATATTTTTAATGTTTTTATTTCATTATATCCTTATAAATTTAATTTGTTTTCAGAACTGAAAATGCCTAAGCGTAAATGCTCATTTAATGACAACTTGCAACGTAAATTTCCAATGATGCAAAAAAGTAAATTATTGGGAAGTTGCTTAACAAATATTTCAATTGCAAATAAAGATATTAATAACATAAATGAGCATTTAAATACTCAAAAATACAAAAAAAATTTAAGAAGTCAAGCAAATACTTCAGATGTTGCTACTGCATTTATGATTAAGCCTGGCCCTGAATAAAAGACGTTATCCGAGAGCTGAAGGCACGATGACTTATCATACAGTATGTCATCACATGTCCTTTAATTCTTTAAATTGTATCACTGGCATCACCGCTCTAAATCGAGAATTATTTTCAGGATCAGATATAGCAAAGAAACTTAGATGCAATCGTACTAAAGCGACAGCTATTATAAGTAAGCAATCTACTAAATCCCTTATCGATTGCTGAACTCAGTAATGATTTACAAGATGTATCATACGTAAGCGTGTCCACCGACGCTAGTAACTATGGAAGCACAAAATTATTCCTCATTATTATTCAGTATTTTAAATACCAAAAAAATGGCATTACATCAAAGCTCGTCGAAATAGAAACTGCAGAAAATGAGACATCAGACGCAATTATTGAGCTTATTGTGAAACAATTTCGTCGGCGTAATTTCTTAATGAAATCGCATTTTCTGGAGACAACTGCAACACAAATTTCGGGGGAAGAGCGCGAACAGGGACCAATAATGTTTTTCATAAACTCAAAACAGTTCTGAATTCCAATATTATAGGTATTGGTCTGCATATATATGCTCTGCATATATAATTAATAACGCAATACACCATGGGTGCGATTTATTGTTACTGGATGTGGAGTCTATCATCTTAAAAATCTATAATACGATTATTTTGCTATATGTATTGTTCGAACCAAATCCTTCAAAGAATTCTGCGCTGCAGCTGATACCAAATACAAACAGCTTCTTTATCATTCGAAAACTCGTTGGCTAAGTCTTTTTCCCACTATCGAGCGATTTTTGAAGCTATATCAACCAATGAAAGACTTTTGAGAGTTTAGAAAAATCACTCGTTTTGATTAAAAAGGTTTTTGAAAACGATGTATCAGAAGCGTATTTATTTATTGTCTATTCTACAATATATATATTACACACGAGAATAGAAAAGTTAGAAAAGAATGATAATTCCATCATAAAAACAAACATACTTCCATCATGAAAAACTTAGACGACAGATTTAAAGAAAATTTTTTGCCATTGAAGGTTCAGAGTATTCTGAACAAACAGTCAAATGAAGATATTAAAAATGAATTTAACAACAAATGTATGATATTTTACAGAGAAATGAAAGCATACATAGAAAACTGGAAACCATTGAATGAATTTGAGAACTTTAATTGGATTTGGTTTTTAACTAATATAACTAAAAATATTAAATTAATCGCGTTTTAAACACTGTTTCATTTTTACAAGGAACATCGAAATTAATGACAAAATTAATAAACGAATGAATGAATTTGGAAACTTTCAGTCAAAACCTTAGTGAGGAAGACAAGCATTTAATAGCAAATCAACTTTGGCTTAAATTTTTTAAAACTCCAAATGCTCATACATGCACCGAATTATTAAAAATAGCACAGTATTTTTTCTGCATACCAGCTCATAATGCAAATGTGGAGAGAGTGTTTTTACTAATTGTATAACAATGAATGAAAAAATGAAATTTGTTGGGATCATACACTGTCTTATCACTAATTAAAATAAAATATAATTTTAAAGATATGAGTTGTGATGATTTCTACAAATTTCTCCTCGGCAAGAAATATATTTTGAAAGCAATAGGAAAAGTTGAAAAGTACAAGCCTGAAAACAAAAACAACTAGATTTCATAATTTAGTTAGAAATATTGAAGATTTTGTTTTTTTAAGATGACATATTATTTTTATTATAAAGACGGATAATATTTATTTCCAAAGATTATATATTTATAATATGAGTTTTTATATACGTTCATTACTGTGATTTATTATATTTCAGTGATACATTATAATATATTACAGTTTAATATTATTATAAAAGTACAAAATTAATAAATAAAATTAATAAATAAACAAATTAATAAATATACTTCATAATTATTTGAACTTTCGTTTTATTTGTGAAAGTACTTTTAGGTATAAAAATATTAAGTATTATATTGAATTAATTAATTAATAATCAAAATTTACGATGAAAAAATTAATATTAACATAAAAAAATATGTCCGGGTTTTAGCTGTAAAATCCGGGGATTTAGAGCTCATTGTCCTAGGTTAGTGATTTTAGATAGCAACCCTAATTTTAACATAAAAAAATACCATTTGTCTAAAAATCTAATAATAAAATTAATAGATATAAAATATAGTACACTTCTAACGAGTTTCGCGTCCATGTATTTAGTGCAATAAAATATTAAAAGAAAACTAAAATATGTCTAAATAAATGTATCGACACACAAAAAATTTATATCTAGATACTGGTATAAATATCAAAGAAAAAAAGTATCTCGTTGCAATACCTAGGTAATGAAGTACTTAGATACTGCACAACACTGATTATGATGATGTAATTAATGAATTTACTAAAATAAAAGCTTAAAAAATAAAATTAAAATAGTTATTTGTATTTATTAGTGAGAATAATCTTGTATATTCTTTATATACACAAAACTTATTTATAAATAATTGTTATATCTGGAGACACGGTAGTGTTTCGGCGCTAAGACACTGCCATGCTCCTTTACGCGAGCCGACGAGTTGTGCTAGATCGAGATTATCGGATCTCAATAACGACTGTCCCGATAGGATTTTAAGTACACTTAATCAATAGCTTATATTCCGATTGTATTATACGTGCTTTTATTTTTTCTCTACGTACTCTACAAGCGGAGGTATTGCAAAGTCTGGATCTATAACTTTTTAGATTCAGATACATCGTTATTATCATCATCATCAAGAAACATTGGTAGTGTCGCTAATGCCCGTTTTACAATAGAGTCACAAGTCATAAGCCTTAAGAAATCACAGATAAATATGACACGCATTCTACAATAAACCATGAATCATAAATCATAAATCAGAAGTTAGAAGTTGATGATTGTGATTGGTCAGCTTCTAATTTCTGATTTATGACTAATGGCTTATTGTAGAATGGACATGAGAAGAATACTCGACTATGATTGGTTAATTTCTTGCGACTAATATAGAACTTAAGAACGGCTTAAAGCACGCGCAGCGACACTATCGTGACTACTTTAAGCCGGTTCTACATTAGTTGCAAGCTGATCGCAAGTTTGTTGTGACAGCCAATATGAAGCATTAATTTCAAAAAATGCAAGCTTCAGATTGGCTGTCGCAACAAACTAGCTTGCAATTAATGTAGAATCGGCTTTACGCGAGACCGCGAGTTGCGGAGGATTGAGATTATTAGATCTAGAGACACTGGTAGTGTCTCTACTCGACGCTAAGCTACGGCGTGAGACATGAACGTGCCTCTTTTACGCGAACCGGTAAATTGCGTCAGATCGAGGTTAAGGAAACTCAATAAGGGCTGAAACAATAAAGTTCTAGGTGTACTCAATCGATTGCAATCGTTCGACATATATAATGAAAGTGTTTTATTTTTTCTGTACGTACCCTACAAGCGGAGATATTGCGACGCAAAATTCCGACTGCCACTTTTTCATTCAGATTAAAATACATCGTCATCGTCGACTGCATTCCACACATTCCTTTCGTGTCCTGACATTCTTTACGCAAGGAGTGCTAGTGATATATATATATATCATATAGCGAGCGCTGCGCGATCTGAAGACATCTGGAGACACGACAGCGTCGCGGCGCTAAGCATGGCGTGAGTCTGTAGTACGATTAGTGTCTCGGTCGGTTTTTTTCAAAACAGAATCAGTAAAGTCGATATAATAATAAAACACACTGGTAATTGCTAAAAACTAGGAAATGTAATTTAAAAAACGATTTAATCGATCTCGACCTCCATTTGTTTATAATTTAATATTTAACAAAAGGAAATTAAATAGAAATGAAATTATTATTCGCTGGTATTTGTTAACTAAGCTAGGAAATAATAATAAAAAACCGATTTATTTCTATTTATTTATAATTAATATTTAATAAAAGAAGATCGAACGGAAAATGGAATTATACACTAGTATTTATAACTAAGCCAGGAAATGATAATGACAAAGCAATTTAATCGATAACGATCTCCATTTGTTTATAACTCAATATTTAATAAAAGGAGATTGAATGAAAACGAAATTATATATCGGTAATTGTTAATCTAGCTATTTTATAAACAAATAGAAATAAATCACTTTTTCATTATCATTTCTTAGCTTAGTTAACAATTACCAGCGTGTAATTTCGTTTTCATCCGATCTCCTTTTATTAAATATTGAGTTATTGAGTTATAAACAAATGAAAATCGAGATCGAATAAATCGCTTTGTCATTATCATTTCCTAATTTAGTTAACAATATAGTATTTACTGCATTGGTGATATCATTTTATTTATTCCATATTATTGGCATTGTAATTGTTCATTTAATTCTTTATTCAATATTTCATTTAAGACATAAATTATGAAGATTAGAAAGAGAAACTAATTGTAAGATGCATTATAAAGTATGTCAAACAAGGAAAGATTGAGGGTCGATTTCACCAACGTCGATGGAACTTAATCGTAATTAATTGTCAACTGCAATCGATTCTACTAAACAGCAAAGGCGATTGGTCAGTCAACGGCTGATTAAGCTAATTGGCGTTGGCGAAACTGGCCCTGAGTATGCCAACTTCTCGAAATATATCTCGCGTTTCACAGTTGACAGCCTTTGTCTCTTTATTATTCATAAAGGTGTCTTTTCATGCTGACGCTCGATGCTCATTTTCAGCGTCAAAATCAAATGGCGTTTAATATTCGTCAATTTCTATCCTTAAGCCCGATGTTTACGATGCTAAGGGCCAATTTCAGCAACGTTAGTTTAATCGGACGTTGACTGACCGCTGTTTAGTAAAATCGACCAATTGCGATTGACAGTTAATCATGATTAAGCTTGATCGGCGTTGGTGAAATGGCCCTAAAAATCGGTCCGAGAAGAAATTAACAAATCATTTGATCACATTGTGATTGGTCAATTTTTTCTTCATCTCGATTTTTAGCATCGTGGACACAAGACGGAGACAGCGGAGATTTAAAGAGAGATACATCCAACTGAGCACACTATGGCCAGTATTCATAGACAGATCTTATATTTAATCTTAAGTATCGTCTTAATATGTGAACCAATTAGAAAGCTGCATTAGTGACTTCAGACATTACTTAAAGTTGGTTCTACATTAGTTGCAAGCTGATCGCAAGTTTGTTGCGACAGCCAATCTGAAGCTTGAATTTTGAAATCAACGTTTATTGACTGTCGCAACAAACTTGCGATCAGCTTGCAACTAATGTAGAACCGGCTTAAGACGGTTAAAATAAGAACCGACTATGAATACCGGCCAATAAGAGAGTGGCAAATTGCATCATGTGAATGACAGTGTCTAATCAGGACGGGGATAACATGATTAGTTTTCTCCAATCTCTTCCACTTCCATGCCTATGGAGCTTTGATGATCGCGCTCAATTAGAGGATCAGAGGAGACGAATCACGTAATACAGTTTGCTACTCTCCTTTTGAGATTCTCTAGTCGTCATTCTCTTTACTCTCCTCTCCGACCTCTAATGTTTCTCGTGGGCGAGAATTAAATTTTTTGATTTTGGAAAGTGTGACTGGTTTCAAACGCGCATTTACAATAATATTATTAGGTGTTGGAATTAATTCGTAGCGTTTTACAAGTGATGGGAAGTACTTTCATTAATGTATTTTTTAATGCTCATGTGAAATAAATAACATTCTTTCATTAAAAAACGCTACGAATTAATTCCAACACCTAATATATATCTTGATATTTATTTTGATATTTTGATATTATTATTATAAGACGATGGGGATAGTGGTGGAATTTTTTAAATTTACTTTAATGATATATATCATTTATAAAACCTAAATGATACATATATAGATGACCGTCGTTTTTGATATATAGGATTTTTTTAATATACAAACTTACCATTTTAAAAAAAGATAGAAAAAGATTAACTGATGCCAAGTTAAATTCCGCAATATTTTGTGTATTATTTGTACTTATATTCAACCCAATTAAAATAGTAGTTTTAATTTTTCTTCAAGGATATTCTTATTGAAGGTCTTCTTATTCTAATCCAAGTAATGGCAACTTTAATTCTCTGTCAAAAATTATTACTCTTCAAAAAAAATTAATCTATCAAATGAAAAATTAAAAATGAAAGGGAGCTATATTTTGAAGAAGTGCAAACTTCCGTAGACGAAAAATTAAAGCTTTAATGCTTCAAATTGTATGTCAGGATCTTTCTTATAGATAACGTCAGTTGACTAGTAGACTTTTAATTATGATTAATTATGATTCAACTCGTAGGATTAATAGATTTAATAAAGTCTTTATTACATCTTTATCAATCGTTTTCGCCAAAGATGTCCGCCAAACAGTCCGATGTTGAAAATCAATCAATCATACTATGGCAACCCGTCGTCAACCGATCGCAAGACGACGGCGCTTCAATCGTGACATAAGTATTATATTACATGAGTATTACATGAGTATTTCCCATAGAAAATTAATACTTTACAGCTCGGCCAGCCCTGACATAATGTTCGACTCGAACATTCATTCGAAAACATTCGAAAAAGGCAAAGTACAAACATAGAATACAAATTCGTTATTCATTATTAAAATATAACATTTAATACATTTTCACATAACCACTCAAAATGTAAATATAGAAATCAATTATTCGCAATTCGCAAGGTTTCAGGTAAGACTTTAATCCATAGTTTCATTCTATCAGGGGAAAGAATAGAGTTGTATGATCTGGAAGTTAGACTGTATCCGGAAATATCTTGAATCACATAGAGATTCTTATCTAAGACTTTTGTTACTTTGTAGAGATCTTTGAAGTCCGGCTTTAACTTTCTATTTTTCTCCGGATTTAACAGCTAAATCTCTGATCATCACAAGATCACCAGGTTTATAAACTGAAGATTTACGATGATGCTTATCATAAATTGATTTATTATAAGATTGATTTTATCAGTTACGTTCAGTGCTAATTCCTTACTTTTCTCTCTTTCCAAACTTGAATCTTTCTCGATTGCGGCCACCTTATTCAAACATTTAATCAGGTCGGAATCAGCATTATTATGCTCATAATCAAGAAATAGCTTCGAGAGCTTTCAACACTGAATGCAACGTATTGTTAAATAGCGTATTGAACGGTATCAAGACAAGATTCCCAATCGTGTTGTTCATCTATCAGTTTCTTTAAACAGGCTTTCAAGAAGGTTAGCTTTTTCAGCCAAACCATGGAGCAGCTACAGCGATCAATCTATGATTGACCCTTTTCTCGCTAAAAAAATCTGAAAATTCACAAGAAGTAAATGCAGATCCTCTATCGGATACAATCCTTTCAGGATTCCCAAGAATTTTAAATAAAGAAGAAAGATGTTTTAAAACTTCTTTAGTAGCTGTTGACTTTGTTGGAAAAAACCAAATGAAACGTGTAAAGGCATCGATAACAACCAAAATATGCTTCGATCCTTTACTCGACTCGTTTAAAGGTCCAAAATGATCCATATGCAAAATCTGGAGGGCTCAAAAGATGTGTCCGTAATTTGTATTTCACCTTTGCTTGATTTATAACGTGTATTAGAAGTTAAACAGGTAACACAGTTACTAATGTGATCGTGAATACGTTTACGCAGAAAAGGAAATCAATAGTGCTCGCTGAGCCCATCGACAATCTTTTCCGCAATGAGCTAAATCATTATGGTAAGCTCTAATTACATTCACAACCATGAATTCAGAAACAGCAAATCGAGGGAGATCGGATCTCTTTCGATAAACTAAACCCTGAATTAAATTTAGGATCAGAAAAAATTCTAATTGTTCAGCGATATCTTTTATTTCAGGATCTTGTAATTGCTTCAGCTCCAGTTCTCTCTCAAGGAACAAAATCTCAATAAAGATTGAAATTCTGCTAAGTGCATCAACATGCGCTATTCTATGACTAGCGCGATGAGAAACCTTAATAAGCCTCTGTAATTTTGTAACTTAAAAGTCCATCTAGCAAACCTAGAATTCAAATGCACTTTATTGACCGCATAGGCAAGAGCGTGACAATCTGTTACAACTGTGAACTCTACGCCATAGAGGTAAATATGGAAGCGCTTCACAGCCTTAACCACAGTCAACATTTTAAGCTCAAAGCTGTGATACTTCACTTCAATAGAATTAGTAGCTTGACTGAAGTAAGCGATGAGAGCCACTTTCCAGAAACCTGTGAAACCTTTGAAGAAGAATGGTAGTCAAGGCAATTACATTCGTATCAGTATGAAGTTCGGCAAATTGGATATTATAAAATCCGAGAACTGGATAGAATGTTAATTCCTTTTTCAGAATTAGAAAGGCATTTGAATATTCTTCATTAAAATAAAAAAAACCGTTTTACGTAATAAGTTATGCAAAGATCGAGTTTTTACTGCATAATCCTTAATAAACTTACGAAAGAAATTCGTAAGACCAAGAAATCGCTGAACTTGTGTAACATTCTCAAGTTGAGGAAAATCTTTCACAATCTTAGTATATCACTTAAAGTAATGTTCGAAGCTGAGAGAGTATAATCTAAATACTCTAATTTTGATTTAAGAAAGACATTTTTATAATTTAAAATAAATTTATATCATTTCAAGAACAAAAATATCTCCTTCAAAACAGAGAGGTTTTTCTCGACAGTGACAGATGGCACCAAAATATCATCTACATAAACCAAAACTTTGTCTTCGCGTAAAAGAGATTTAAAAATTTGAACCATCTTCTTTTCGGCTGGAGCTTTGCAATAATCAAAAGGAAGTTTCATATATTCGAATTGACCATCCGGAGTCATAAACGCGAAATATTTTATGTGATCAGGATAAACATCGATTTGGTGAAAGCTATCTTTTAAATCAAGTAAAGAAAAAAACCTTTTTTGTTGCCAAGTCGGGAAAAACAATCTTCCATTAAAGGGAAAGGATATTTTTGTTTTACCACACGCTCGTTTAAAGAACGTAAGCCAACACACAGACGCATGGAACCATTTTTCTTAATTATCGGTAAAAACAAAGAAATACAGTGAGAGCAGAAATAAGCTCCATCACTCATCTCAAACGAAGCGCAAAGCCGCATGCATCGCAGAAACACTAAATAGGCGGCAAGGTCGGCATTATTGGAGAAGGCAAGGGAAATGGAGCGGCAAGCTAAGGTTCAGAAATAATTAGGGGTTCTGGCGATAAAATTTTATTATTGCGATACGATACGATAAGTCTAGAGTGCGGGACGGTACGGGCCTTTCTTGGCGTACTCCTCTTTACAGCGAGAGCAGTTCTTCCTCGTGGTCCCCGCTCGCCCGCAGCCGTAACAGAAAGGGTGGTCACAGCTATAGGGGCAGTCCGAATAGCAGTGGGTGTCCCGGCCACAGTTCCAACACTCTCCCGGGTGCGCCGGCCCCCACCGTACAACTGGCTAGTCCCGTCGGGCCTCCGCTGCGGCGTTGAGATGGTGTCCTCTCTTCCCCTTCTGCTTCCCGAGACGAGGAGGTAGCGGGCAGCATGGGGTCCGTTTGTTGGGACGCATCCCTGGTCCGGGGTAATCCGTCCCCCGTCTGCACAGCGGCGTCCCGGGTATCGGGCCACTCCCTTACGACAGCCCCCCCGGTGCCGCTGCACTGGTACTCCTCAGCCACCTCCCTCACCTCTCGCCAGAAGGTTGGGTAGTCCCGTCAGATTCCCCGAAACACGGCGTCATACCTCCTTCGGAAGGCTTCGCCCCTTTCTCTCGCACAATAGCATGAGATGTTTGGTTTTATGATCCTTCTTTGTAAAAGATCATCTGTGATTTGACGAATCTGATTTCTCTCAGCCCAAACAAAGTGTCTAGGAGAATACGCATAGGTAGTATTGTCTTTAAGAGACACCGTGACAGCGTACCCGTCATTAATCCAAGTAACATTCATATTTTCAACTTCGCGAATTAAAGACACTAACTTTGCATCTGTCGCAGGCCCGAAACCTGTTACAAAGTTTGTTATATCTATATCAGAAGAAATATTAAATAATTCAACTTTGAAAGAAGCTATTTCAGAACAAAATTGGAGCTTAGATGTTTTATCGCCAAAAACTTCACAATTACTTAACTTTCACAATAACTTTGTGCGCTTGGAGGAAATCACGACCCAGAATCATGTCATCAAAACAAAAGGTCATCGTCCTCCAAGACATTAAAGGTAATTTTAAAAGTTTTGTTTGAAAAAATAATTAATTGTAATTCGATTGAAAATTCTCCACAAACTTTAATTATGCTTTTATTAATAGTCTTAAAAGATCTAGATGGGATTCTCATATATATGAAGTATCAAATCTTGAAAAAACAGAAGGACAAAAGATACAGCACTACCAGTGTCAATTAAGGCGTTTAAAGAGCTACTTACATTATTCAAAGCAGTAACCTTAATTAGGTTGTTGCCAATGCTTAAAGTTGATTCTGTGTCAACACACGCCAAAAAAGACGGGCGATTGCGGGGATTGTAAAGACTGCGTTGGTGATAGAGATTGAAAAGACAGTGAGGACTACATTGACAGTAAAGTCATCTTTTGAACTGCAGCGACAGAGACAGACTGAGAAAATTTGTACTGCTTCTTTTTCTTCAGACGGTAACAATCGTCTCATATATGTCTCTTTGTGCGACAATAAACACAGAAAACGTCCTTAGGAGGTAGATTGCTCTTTCCAGATTGTACAGCTTCGCTCTTCAGTCTTGTCCATGTTAGATTTGTTTAGAAATAGTAGAGACTTGTTGGAAGGATCTCCATATGCTAAGGTTAGAGTGTGCATCTTGTCAAGGAATTGATTCAAATTCTCGACTCGAATTAAAGATTTCTCTGATTGAAGCATTTTCAATGCCAGAAATAAGAAAATTGAGACTTTCCTTATCCGAGAGTCGAAAGTTCTACATAAGCTTTAATTTATGCATGGCGTATTCCTGAAACGACTCTTTTGTAAAATTTACGATTATCTACTCTTTGAAAAATTACTTGATATGAAACTTCTCTTCGGAATCTCTATGAAATGGCTTGTTTAAAAAATTCGACCATGAATCATTAACAGTTCCGGAATTTAGATCCAACCAATCTTTAGCGATTTTATTTAATTTATTGCAAGCCGCTAAGAGTATTACCTCAGAAATTCCATGAATCCGTGAAACACGTTCTATCAATCACATCGTTCGTATCAATCCACAAATCAATATCCTCTTCTTCTTGTCCAGAATAGATCGGTGAGAGGTTGAGAAGCCAAAAAATTGACTGTCTGAGTTGCAGAAACTGAAGAAAAAACCGGGCTCCGTTCACGGGCAGAATTACTAGAAGAAATCGCTTGACGAACTCGTAATTTGAGGAATTGAGTTGTTTAATTAAACTGATGAGACCAATTGCGTCACCTGACGAATCAATTCATTCTGCTGCTTTATTATGTCTGCGAAAAAGCCAAACATTTGAGGCATCGGAGGATCAGGAGCAGAAAAATGAGTCCTCGAATCATTCGTATCATCCGGCGGATGATTAATACGTGACGTGGACATCTCTGAACTGCCGGGAGTCGATTGAGAAACCGTTGCAATCAAAATCATTACAAGGGCCATAACGCTTCGGATAAGACATTATTTGGTCGATTAAGCGCTCTCGAGAAGCCTGCGGCACGAGACTATAGCTGCAAGTTTTCTTAATAAGATCCTCAACAGTGAGTATATCCAAGCAACATCGATCCACGATTAAAGGAGTAATGTCACTAAGGAAAAAAAAAACTGAGAAAACAGAAGCAAATGCAGCAAATCTCAGAGTACAAAGGAACATCAAAAAGAGCAAGCTCCAGAAATTCTTAAAAATGGCTTTTTCAGACGACATTTTTGATATAGTTTTTTTTTTAAGGCTTGAATATCCTCTTCGTTATCCCATTTCTGAGCAGAGAGGGAACGATAGCTCCGTAAACAAAGAATTAAAGCTTTAATGCTTCATTGTATGTCAGGATCTTTCTTATAGACAACATCAGTTGACTAATAGACTTGTAATTGTGATTAATTACACACAATTATTGATTCAACTCATAGGATTAATAGATTTAATGAAATCTTTATTATTCAGTTACATCTTTATCGTTTTCGCCAAAGATATTCGCCAGACAGTCCGATGTTCAAAACCAATAAACTTGACGACGGGTTGCTATGGTAAGTTTCAATCAATCATACCATGGCAACCCGTCGTCAACCAATCGCATGACGACGGCGCTTCAATCGCGACATGAGTATTCCCCACAGGGAATTAATACATTATAGAAATGCTACAATCTTAACCAATTAAATTAAATTCAATCAAATTAAAAAGTAAAACACAAATGATATTATCTCTTGTTATTTACTTAACTTTAATGATATCATTTGTACAAAAAATTTGATATCAACAATTGTGATGCCAGTTAAATTCTACTATCAAAATAACAAGTAAAACCCAAGTGATACTATCTTTATTATTTATTTATTTCAAATACATTTTCTCTTCCAACTAAAATATGATTATTTAATTCTCCTTCAAAATAATATACGTAGGCAAATCAATAAGTACCCGTATTAATAATGAAGACGCAAGCTTTTCACAAATTGTTTTTATTTTTCAACGTAATCCCTTTTTAGGAGGATACACTTTTCTCAACGCTTCTGTCATTTTTTAACCCCTCAGAAAAATACGATTTGTTAAACTCTGAAAAATAGGCTTCTTTCGGCGATGACCTTCTCATTCGACGTGAATTTCTTTCCACCGAGCCATTTTTTTAAGTTTGGAAACAAGAAGAAGTCACAGGGAACTAGATCCGGAGAGTACGGTGGATGCGGCAGCAATTCGTAGCACAATTCGACTAATTTGGCTGTGGCGACTGCGGAGGAGTGAGCCGGTGCATTGTGAGCAATCGCGGCACCCATCGGGCCGACAGCTTTTTCATTACCAAGTTATCATGCAAGATATTGAATGAATCACTCTGAAATTTTGTATGGCGTCGTTTAAAAGATGGTAGTACACGATAGTAATGCCAACTTGCATCAGCAACGTCGCCTGTCTTAAAACACACATTTGCTCTTGTACAAAGCATCATCACAAAAAATTAAATAGTTAACCATATAAAACAAAACCATATAAAATAAAAAAATTTAATTTAATTAAAAAAATTTTTCATGTAAAAATATTTGGCGCTGCTAGATCTTGATATAATAACATAGTAGTGAGATATGAATGTAATATTTTAAAAAATAGAAAAAATAAAAATGTAATACTTAAAAAATGTAATATTTAAAAAAATAACATATTAATAAGGAAAATTAAAATCATATTAAAAAATATAAGAATATTTAGAAAAATAAGCAGCACCAAGTGTTTTTATATGAAAAATTGTTCACAGTTGGTATCAAATTTTTGATACAAATGATACATATATCATTAGATTAATATTCATTATTTATTTAATTTGGCATAGTATAAAGAAATGGGATTTAACTTGGCGCCAGTTCTTGATATCAAATCCTTTATAGGAATAATACATATCATTAATATTATTTATTTAATTTGGTTTCCGAATTACATAGAACTTAACTAGGCGCCAATTTTGTTGATATCAAATCTTTTATACGAATGATACATATCATTAGAATTAAGTAAATAAGAGATCTATCATTTGTTTTACTTTTTAATTTGATAGAATTTGACTTGATTGGTTAAGATTGTAGTCTAGGTTTTAATTTTTCATTTGATACATTAATTTTTTTCGAACAGTAATAATTTTTGACAGAGAATTAAAGTTGCCATTACTTGGATTGGAATAAGAAAATCTTCAATAAAAACATCTTTGAAAAAAAATTAAAACTACTATTAATTGGGTTGGATACTTAGTATTATGCACAAAGGATCGGTTTCACCAACTCGATTAAGCCGAATCGGTGATTAACTATCAATAAGTGATCAATTCTACTAAACAGCAAACACGATGAAACCGGCCCAAATGATTCTTTACGAAAAACACGCACGCTTAGCGCTTTTTTTATCTTTTTTTAAAAAGAGTAATAAGTTTGTATAAATAACAAGAAACAGTACCATTTGTGTTTTATTTTTCAATTTGACGGAATTTAACTTGATTAGTTAGATTTGATGTTAAGATTGTAGCATCTAAGTTTTAATTTTTCATTTCAAACTTAATATTTTTCGAAGAGTAATAATTTTTGACAAATAATTAAAGTTGCCATTACTTGGGTTGGAATAAAAAGATTCAATAAGAATATCCTTCAAGAAAAATTAAAACTACTATTTTAATTGGGTTGGATATAAGAACAAATAATACATAAAATGTTACGGAATTTAACTTGACATCGGTGTTAATTTTTCTTTAGCTTTTTTTTAAAATGATAAGTTTGTATATTTAAAAAATCCCATATATCAAAACGATGGTCATTTATATATATATCATTTAGGTTTTATAAATGACATATATCATTAAAGTAAATTAAATTAAGTCTCCTTCGTACATTAATCACAATGTGTCTCGATAATTGTGATTCGGTCGATGAATACGTAAATCAGGCAATTACGACAGCGCACAAGCTCGCGAATATTGGTTTTGAAGTAAGCGACGAGTGGATTGAGGCTTTACTCCTTACCAATTTATCAGACTTTTATAAGCCTATGATAATGGATCTCGAAAGTTTAGGCGTTAGAATAACTGGGGAGACACAATCAAAACTATTATAAGATGTGAAATCGGACTTCCATTTTCGAAACGAGTGAATGTGGACGCGTGAGATACGATTGAAATTTTGTGAAGCAAGAAGCGAATGAGGGGAGAGTGGTGAGAGAGTGAAGTATGGAAGTGGAGGAGCGGATGGCAGAGTAGAAGTGGAGGAATTGGAGGGAGCGAGAAGTGTGAGTGATGAAGAGATAGAGAGAGATTAAAGAAGTTGAGTGGAAGAAAGTGAGGTTAGAAAGAGCGTAAGAAGTGTGAGAAGAGTGGGAGGGAGAAGGAAACAGTAGGAGTGCGGGAATGAGAAGGCAAAGCCGGGAATGAGCGTTAGTGTAGAGAGAAAACATCGAGAATAAAGAATAAAGCACACGCGTGGAGCTGAGAATACGCAAGTAGAGGAATGAACGAGCGAGACGAGAGCAGAGACACGAAGCACGTGAAGAAACATAGAGAAGGGAGATAAGAGGAAGAGATGGCGTCGTGTGACGAAGAGTGAGAGCGAAAAGTGATGATAAGAAAGAAGATATAATGGAAAATAGAGGGAGATTGGGAAGTGTGAGTAGCGAGGAAGGTAAAAGAAAGAGATGGGGAGGAGAAGGGGAAGAGGGGAGAAGGGGAAGAAGGGAGGGAGGTAGAAGAGAAATATTTAGAAAAAATAGAAAGACAGGGACATTGCTTATAAAAAATGCAGCGGGAGAAGAGACATATTTCGAATATATTAAAGGGATGGATGGAGGAAATGAAGGAGAAGTGAAACAGGATGGAGGATATTAAGGATCTAGGGGAAATTAAGAAGAAAACTAAAAGACATAAGGGTGAGAGAGGAAGAGTGAAACAGGGAGTATGAGAAAATGGGAAAAAGAATTGGGATATTGGAGGAAAAATGGGAGAAGGGAGAGATAGGTAGGGAGGAGGGAGGGAGAAAAATAGAAGAGAGAGTAAAGATATTAAAAAAGAGAGGAGGGGATACAGGATTAGGGATGGTAGAGGGAGAGGATGGGAGGGGGCAGAAGGGAATGGAAGGAAAAGTAAGAGTAATGGAAAAAGTAGAGAAATTAAAGGAAAGACAGGAAAGGAGAAATATTATAGTAAAGGGGGTTCAGGGTAAAGGAGAAAATAGAATGCGAAATAGAAGAGTTAATAAAGAAAATAGGAGCAGAGATAAAGATTGAGGAAATAAGGAAGGTCAGAAATGGAAAAGAGGCAGGGAATGAGATGGTAATGGTTAAATTAGGATCAGTATATGGATCAGTTGACGGATTAAGATATTGTTGTTATGATGGAGACGTGAAAGGGGAGAAGGGAAAAAATTAAGGAAAGGTTGCCGAGAAGATATATTTGGGAAACACAATGGGCAAGGAATAATAAGGAAAGAGCAATGGGAAGATTGATAATGGGAATAAGGGATTTAAATACAAGGGCAAGAGGAAAGCGAAGTGAAAGAAATTTTAGATAGAAAGGTAAAGATCAAAAAAGATAGATGGAGGATAGTGGGAATGTATGTAAACAGAGATTTGGAGAAAAAATGGGAGAGAGTGAGAGGATGAATGAAAAATAGGGAGAAAAGCATAAAAATAATAAGGAAGAATTTTAATGCAAGGACAGGAGAATTAAGAGGAAGAGAGGAAAAAGAAAGAATGCGAGGAATTAGGGGGTAGGAAATCAAAAGACGGAAAAATTAATAAGGAGGGAAGATAGTTGGTTGATAGGCTGGAGGAAGGATGATTTATTTTTAATGTAATAGAAGTGGCAAGAGAGACGAGAAAGGGGATTGGACATACATGTGGGCAAGAAGAAGGACAGTGATAGACTATATCATAAAAGACCAAGAAGTCTGGGAAAGAATAGAGAGAATGAAAGTAGAAAGTAGAGTGAACTCGGATCACTTTCCGGTAGTGGTAGAGATTAAGGAGAGAGTGGAAAAGGGAAGAAGGAGAAGGAATAAGATATAGAAAATTAAAGAGGACAAGTTATGTGATGGAAAGAAAAAGAAAGAAAGATGGATAGAGATAGCAAAATGGACGAGGACGCAAGCAAAGGTATGAGAGGATTTGGAGAGAGGGATAGGAGGGAAGGTGATAAAAAAAGGAAAAAATGGATATGGTCGGAACAAGGGAAGAATTTAGACATACAGGTATTAGAGGAGATATTAGGTGGAGAAGGGGAGAAGGAAGGAAAGTAATGGAAGCAATTAAGAGAAAAAATTCAAGAAAGAATTCAAATTTTAGAAGGATAAAAAGGAGAGGAGATGAAGATGGTAAGATTTGGAATATAAGGAATTCAAAAGAAGGGTGAAAAGGGAATTACGGGAGTGGAAAAGGGAAGAAGAAGGAATAAGATATAGAGAATTAAAGAGGACAGGTTATGATGGAAAGAAAAAGAAAGAAAATGAAAGATGGATAGAAATAGCAAAAGGGGCGAGGACGCAAGCAAAGGTATGAGAGATAGTTAATAGGGAGAGATAAAAAGAAGAAAGCGACTAAAAGAAGGACTACAAATGCAAGAGTGGTTAGAATATTTCAAGGATATGTTAGGAAAAATGGAGTGAAGAATAAGAAAAGGAATAAGGAGAGGTATAACGAGGGACGAGGTAAAGAGGGCAGAAGGGAAATTGAAGGACGATAAGGTTGTAGGAATAGACGAAGGAGAGGTATGGAAGTATGGAGGAGAAAAGATAGAGGACTGAGCATTGGAAATGTATATAAAGGAAATGTAATAAGGTATGGAGAAAGAAGGAGTGAATTGAGGAGTGGGATGAGGAAATAATAGTTCCTATAAAAAGAAAGGAGAGGAAAAGAAAGTGGAAAATTATAGAGGAATAACATTGACATCAACGCTATATAAACTTTATACAATGATTAGGGGAAAGATTAGAGAAGGAAATGGAAGAAGGAAAGATGGTATCTTAGAATCAGGTAGACTTCAGGAGAGGCATGGGAATAATGGCTATATTATGAATTATCTAGTCAATAGATAGCTAAGTAGAGATTCAGGAAAGTTAACATTCTTTGTAGATCTGAAGACAGTGGACAAAGAGAAGAAAGATGGGAAAAAATTAGAAGCTCAAGATTTAATAGACAGTATAGAAAAGTGAAAGAGGAAGGAATTCCAGGATATTTGAAGAAAGGGCAGAAAATAGATGAAAAAAAATGGTTAAGTATAGACTGGGAGAGGGGGGGAATAAGAGAGGGAATGTATTGTGGAAAGAGGATAGGAAATGCAGAGTGTGTAGATATGAAAAGGAAACATGGAAGCATGTATAGGAAGAGTGTGAAAGATGGGGAGCAGAAGGGAAGTGGCAGGAGATGATAGAGGAGATATTGGGGAGGGGAAAGAAGAGAAGAGGAATGGATTAGAATGTTAAAAAAATATAAGGAGGGAAGATGAGATGGGAAGGAGGAAAGAGAGAAGGGGAAGAGGGGGGAGGGAAAGTAAGAGAGAATGCCAGATAATAATGAAAAGTAGTGAAATATTGAAAAAAAATAAATAGCTTAAATAATAAGAATCGCGCTTGCGACGGAGCAGAAGTCCGGATGTGTGTGTGATCGGAATTAGGTTAAGAGTAATTGTAAATTAGGTTTAAGATTAGGTTTAAGTTATAAAAATAGAGATAAGACTGGATGTAAAAGTATTGGAATTATATCCCTAAGAGGAATCAATAAAATTGCTACTACAATAAGATGTGAAAGTAATTATGATCGACAAATGAGCAGCAAGTCACCCTTAATGAACAACCATTCCGGTAAGTCAAGTGCATATGTAAATGTGAAGTCAGTATCGCGTTATGAGTGTAATAAACCAGATCATTATGGTAAAAATTGTTACAAACGAATCGCAAGGCTAAAAAAGAAAGCCAAAACTCAGAAAGGAGATACAGATAAAGATGTGAACAAGAAGGACTCTTCGACAAAAACCTTCTATACAATGCTCTCCGCGGGTGTTATAGATCGTGAAAACTGGTATATCGATTCGGGTGCCACCGCGCATTTTACAAACAATAATAGTTGGTTATCGAAGATAAATGAAGTCCTCAACATTATGTGTACAGTCGCCAATAATCAGCAATTAAATATTGAGTCCGTCGGTAATGTAGAAATCGGGATTAATCGACACGGTAAGGAAGATACTGTTCTGATGACAAATATACTTCATGTTCCTGAATTATCTATGAATTTGCTCTCAATGAGTAAAATAACTCAGCGTGGTCACATCGTAATTTTGATAAGAATAAATACATATAATTCTTGACCAAGGCAAAAATATTAATATAAATATGTGTAGCTGTCGCCACATATTTATATTAATATTTTTGCCTTGGTCAAGAATTATATGTATTTATTCTTATCAAAATTACGATGTGACCACGCTGAGTTATTTTACTCATTGAGAGCAAATTCATAGATAATTCAGGAACATGAAGTATATTTGTCATCAGAACAGTATCTTCCTTACCGTGTCGATTAATCCCGATTTCTACATTACCGACGGACTCAATATTTAATTGCTGATTATTGGCGACTGTACACATAATGTTGAGGACTTCATTTATCTTCGATAACCAACTATCGAAGATAATAGAATGTACAATGATAATGGAATGACTTGATAGAGAAACACAAACAATACAAGAATCGCATCAATTCGGTAACTAAAACTTTAAATTACAAAATCTGGCACCGTAGATCAGAACATTCAAGTCATTATAATGAAAATGTCGAGCAAACTGGTAGAAGACATAAAAGTTGAAATACATACAGTCGAAATGTTTGTATTTCGTGCATAAAGGGAAAGCAACACCGTCTTCCATTCAATCCTGTGTTAGACGTACAACGCAACTTCTACAAATCGTTCACTCAGATCTTTGCGGTCCGATGCAACAAAAGTCATTTTAATTACTAAAAGGATCTCGCTATTTTTTAACATTCATTAACGACTACATGAAGAAAGGCTTTCTATATTTCTTAAAAAGCAAAGATGAAGTTCTGAAATATTTCAAGGTATTCAAGAATTTAGTTGAAATTCAAACCGATCTGAAATTGAAGACTTTACATACCGACAACGGACGCGAGTATGTTAATAGCGAATTCAAAGCGTTCCTAAGTAAAGCAGGAATAAAGCATGAAACTAGTGTAATCTATACATCATAACAGAGTTGTGTTACAACCGTTCAATCGTAGAGAAAACCCGTAGCATGATAATCGGTGCTAATCTTGAACTAGGTTTCTGGATTGAAGCGGTGAACACAGCGTATTATTTTACTTAAATAATATTTCTCCTACAAAATCGCTGAATTCACGACTCTAAATAAAATATGGTTTGGCGAGAAACCCAACGCAACACACTTACGAATATTTAAAAACAAGGCGATAACTCATATTCCTAAGGAACGAAAACGGAAGTGGGATCCAAAATCCGAAGAATATATTTTTGTAGGCTATTCGAATGAGACAAAAGATTACCAAGATGCTGGATCCGAAGGCTACAAGGGTGTCATTCGCTGAGACGTTATGTTTATCGAAAATTCTGCTGATATAAAGAAAAATTCGTACAAAGATTTCCAGACATTTAGTCCTTTGACAAATGAAACAGAAGCGAACAAGGATAATGTCGATGATGATACATTCGACAGCGTCGATAAAGAGGAGATTAGTCATTACTCAACCGGCTTGGAAGGTCACTCAGAAGAAAGCAATCAAGAACAAACTGCGGAATCACGACGATCGACACGGATACCTGTACCGAAATTCTACGAAGATTATTACTTGTATTCAACGCAATTTAATCTTTCTGCTCCAACTATCGTAAAGGAGGGCCCCAGTGCTATCAAATGAAACGAGGCATGTCAAAAGAAATAAAATCACTAGATGAAAACAATACATGGAAACTCGTGATTCTAATGACAATCCAATTGTGTTCAAATGTATAGAAAAAATAGAATGAGTATACCAAAAAAGGAACCACTTTTTTTTACCCGAGCTGATAAAAATAATGTTATGATCGCTTTGGATAAACAAATGTATATTTCAAAAGTAACTGAGATGCTCCAAGATATAAATAAGAGGGCAAGTCAATAAGTTTTTAGAAAAACATAGTAAAACACATTTTTTTTTATCGATTCATTTTTATTTCTCAACATAGTCTCCTTTCAGCTCGATACATTTTGATTCTACGATTCTCGAACTTTTTCAAGTCATCCGAATAATATTGTCCCTTCAAAATAAGCCTCTGTTTCGGCGATGAGCTGTTCTCTAGTGGTGAATCTCTTTCTTCCGAACCATTTCTTCAGATTTGGAAACAGGAAATAGTCGCAGGGGATTAAATTTAGCGAATGCTGTATGGGGAAGCAATTCGTAGCGGAATTCGTTGAATTTGGCCATCGGGCACGTGTGAACCCGTGCATTGTCTTGATGGAAGAGCACTTTCTTCTTCGCCAAATGGAGATGTTTTTTCTTTAAAATGTTGTTGAAACGATCCAATAAGATTGCATAGTAATCGCCATTGATCGTTTGCTTCGACGAAAGGTAATCGATATGAATTATATCGCGTGCATCCCAAAAAACTTTGGCCATCACCTTTCCGGCCGACTTCACGGTCTTCGCCTTCTTCGGAACTGGTTCACTCAGTGAAGTCCATTGTTTTGACTGTTCCTTCGTCTCGGGTGTGAAGTAATGGAGTAAGTCCATGTTTCGTCCACAGTAATGAATCGACGCAGAAATTCATCTGAATTACGTTGAAACATCTCCAAACATTGTTTTGAAATCGTCACACGGTCGAATTTATGGTCCACAGTGAGCAAACGCACCCATCTTGCCGATAGCTTTTTCATATCCAATTGTTCGTGCAAAATTGAAATCACTGTGCCATGTGATATGCCTGTGGCCTCAACAAGCTCTCGCACTTTCACTCGTCGATCAGTCAAAACAATATCGTGGACTTTATCGATGATTTCTGGTAGCAGCCTCAATTGGACGTCCCGAACGAAGTGCACCACATGTGGCTGTACGACCACGTTTAAATTCATTCACCCAATTGTACACAGTCGCAAACGCTGATGCAGATGTGCTATGAACATTATCCAACTCGGCTTTGATTTCTTTCGGTGTTAAATCTTTCATATATAGATGTTTGATCACTGCATGAAACTCGTTTTTTTCCATTTTGCAAAAAATACAAAGTTTTTCACTTTAATCATCTACAGAAATGAATTCCGTTCAAAATTTGACAGTAATCAGCTGCTACTTGTCAAAAAGTAATGTGACATGACACTGCGAGTGTCTTCTGACAGATTTTCTAAGTACTTATTGACTTGTCCTCGTACACATAAAATCATTAAAAAAGATCCCACAAAGAAAATTATGACAAGATTGCGGAGTTTACTTGTGAGGTGGAAATTATATATCCAATTCTAAATATCAAATGTTATTAGGTGTTGGAATTAATTCGTAGCGTTTTACAAGTGATGGGAAGTACTTTCATTAATGTATTTTTTAATGCTCATGTGAAATAAATAACATTCTTTCATTAAAAACGCTACGAATTAATTCCAACACCTAATACTTTGCAGTAATGGGACACTTCCGAGAACTTATGCTCTTCTAAAAATACATAACCAAAATTGTCCTTTTCGTATAATAGTCTCTTCATTGAATGTCCTCTGTGTCAATTGGCAATTTTTCTACATAGTATAATTATTAAAACAATCCCTAAGGCAGATAGCCATATTGAGAATAGTTTTCAACTTGTCGAGAAACTTAATGGCATTTACAATAATTGAATAATGAATTTTCTTTAATTTCATTAGATGTAATTAGTCTTTTTACTAACGTGCCGATAGATTATGCAATTGATTGTATCAATGATTATTGATAATATATTTCTAGGGATTATTGTTTACCAAAGGATGAATTCATTATAGCAGATTTTGTTTTAAATTCTACTTTTTAAAATTTTAATAATATTATATAATATATAAAGAGAATTATCCTATGTTCTCTATTATCTCCCATTGTTGCGGATTTAATTATGCGAAATTTGGAAAGTAAAGCCTTGTCATTAATTCAATCGCCGTTATCTTTTTATTATAGATTTTTATTTGTAGATGATGTAATTATGGCGGCACCTGCTAATTTAATCAATTTTCTTGACATTTTTAACTCTCAACATCCAAGGATCCAGTTTATCATGGAGGTTGATGACAATAGATTGAGCTTTTTAGATGTCACTTTAATTGTTAATAATAATATAATTGAATTTACTTGGTACCCTAAACCAACGTTTTCGGGTAGATACTTAAATTTTTTATCTCATCACCCGATCTCTCAAAAGAGAGATATGATTACTTTGATAGATAAAGTAATTTTGTTTTCGAATCGGAAATTTCATTTTGATAATTTTTGTTTTATTAGGTGTTGGAATTAATTCGTAGCGTTTTTTAATGAAAGAATGTTATTTATTTCACATGAGCATTAAAAAATACATTAATGAAAGTACTTCCCATCACTTGTAAAACGCTACGAATTAATTCCAACACCTAATATAATTAAAATTTTGTTAGAGAATGATTATCCGTTGGAATTCATTTTTGATAATATCGATAAAAACATTATTAAGTTTAAAAGTAAGAAATCTGAGAGCGAAATTAACGTCGAAATCGTGAGACCTTCCTGGTTTACTGTTTCTTACGTCCCTACTGTTTTCGAAAAATTTTATAGATTAAATAGCAATAATATTAGGATATCGTTTTATAGTGTTAATGTTAACAAATTACGGGAATTCATTAAGGTGCATAAAGATCTGCTTCCGCATAATATGAAATCGAAGTCGTGTATAAGATTTATTGTAAAGACTGCGATGCGAGTTACATGGGACAGACGAAAAGACAGCTGAAAGCTGTCAACAAAAATCGCTGAGCACAAGAATCACATTCGATGGAACACAACCATATATTCCGTCATAACTGACTATCGATTGCAGCAAGACCGATTGCACGAGTTCGATTGGAAAAACATTATAATTTTGGACAAAGAATCTCAATACAGAAAAAAATTGGTTTCGCAGAGGCTACATCAGGAAGCAGACGCATGATTTCAATCTACAGACGGATATGGAGGGACTTCCCAAGGCTTATTTTTTGATTGGTGATGAGCTATAAATGTCGAAGTTGTTGAATTGCCAGTTAATCAGTGTCGTTCTTTCATTGTATTAACATCATTTTATTTGAAACTTTTGACTTGGTATTTGATTTCCTTTCAGATTACAATCGATATTAAATTGTTTTTCCACACAAGAAATACTCCTTAATTACAAAATTTAAAATTATCACTAATTTAAACAATTTTAACACTAATTCGCTGACCGGTCAAAAACTAGTTTTTGACTAAATTAATAGAACATAATTGCGACATAGTGAATCCTCGTTACTGTGAGCGTCCTTCTTATTGTGATATAAAAATTTGTTCGGTTTTTTTAATAATTTTATTCTATAAAATTTGAATACAATTGGATTGTCATTAGAGTTATTTTTCAATATTAAAGTTTCCGTAAGTATGTGGAAGTGGATCACTGGAATGAATTAGTTTGTAGATATTGTAATTATGAAATTAATTTTTCTCTGAAGACGACTCAAAAATGAATCGAAATATGTAAGCGGGTTATTTAATAAAGACTTTTGTGTTGTATCCACATTGTTTGTTTTGCGCAACAATTACCACGCTTGACTCCTATTGCCCTTTTTTACCTATTTTCTTTGTGATTACTAAGGAGTTTTTACGAATTAACTTATATTTAAAAAATATTCAATTAAAGCAGACCACTGGTCAAGAATTCTTTGAACTACACGAGACAAAGAGAGCCAGCTTAATGAGACATGCTTTAAAAACACATTACCATAGTCTTTTCTTGAATTATTGTTAAGTCCTCCAACCTACTTGGTTAATCGTTAAATCACGCATAAATATTCATAACAAAATTAGACACATTAAATCCAAATTTAGCTAAACCCTTCTTGAATGCATTATGTACAATATGAAGATTACAAATGGCAATACTTAGAAGACCTGGATATTCTGTTCTAACAATTTCCGTTTTAACAACTTCTCTGAACATTCGCAGGACAGCTTTATTAATATTGGGTCCATGACATGCCAACATCAATATTTGTTTCAATGAAAGTTTAGCGTTGCTCGAAGCCTTCAAAATATTATCCTTTATAATAACTGTTTTTGCACTGCTAATGAAAAATGATTCTAAGTGACTGAATATGACTTCTTCTAAGTGATGCAATATCAAAGTGAAATTTGCAATTCTTTCATATCTTCAGAATTGTCTCATTTAAACATATCACATAGAAAGTTTTCTTGCATCTTCTATGTTGATATTGTAAAAATGAAGATCCAAACAATCAATTTGTAAGTATTGAACCTTGGTTCTACTTAGTGAGAAATTTTCGGTAACAGCAGAGTCAAATATTTTTTAAAAAGATTGTTAATACCAATACATGAAGCTGCTGAATAGTTAGATGCAATGCACTTAAATGTCCACAGTAGCTCTGCTCTGATAGTAATTTTTTGAAGAAAGTACTTTTAATTCAGATGAAGTTAATGAACTATTAACTGTATCAGATGTGTATGGGACTATATCCTACTTCTGATTTGTCATTGCAAAGCGCATCTGCAATTTGCTTAATTTAATGTCAGCCTCTTTCTTATCTTTATCTTTGTTTCTGCATGTCGCTTGATAGCTTGAAATCTTTTCCTTTCACAGTCAATCGAATACAGACAAATATTACAATGAAGAATAGATGTGCCAGACTTTTTTTCCTATGAAGACATCTTATATCCTAAATCATCTTTTAATTCAAGCCAATCTTGTCGGAAGGTGCATTTCGGCTTTCTTACACTCATTGTGTATTGTTATAGAATTACTTGCAAAACACCTGTGAGAAAAAAGATGGTGCTCGCATAAATGTTAATACTACAGTATCATGTTAAAACCAATATCACAAAAATGTTGAAATATTACAATTGGACCTCTGGAAACAAGATATAATTGCCAAACGTTCGATAATAGAAAAATATTAATTCATTTCATAAAATTTAATTGGGTTTTCTACACAAATTTTAAGTTCACCGTTCAAATAGGAAATGGACATTTGTGTTCCTTTCAAAAAAAATCGATAAATTATTTATCAGAAAATAACTGAAAAATAATTTTATTGACTTTTAAAAGCGCACACAAATATGCGTCGTTAAATATACTGTAGGAAACGAGAAAATACATTTTTTTATGTTAAAATTTAATTATGGTCTAATGGATTTTTGTTATCGAAATTTTAATTAATATGATAAATTTAATTATAACCTCATTTATCAGATTACATTTGTATCCTACTCTAAATGAATAGAGCTTGTACATACGTGCAGCATACATTTGTTTATAATTAACGAAGGAAAAGCATACTTTAAGAATTCATTTAAATCAACAATAAATACACGCAAGCGCAATATACTTAAAATCTATCTAATAATGCCACAGGCAAACATGCAGAAATGAAAGACGAATCGCTTGGAATATTCGGAACATTTCTGGGGACTTCATAACATAACAGCGCCATTTTTTTCTAATCATATGTGATGGGAGATTCAAATTATTCAAATTTACAAAAAAGGGAAAATATATCATTTATTATAGAAATTATAGTAAATACTGAAATAATTTTAGCGGAAAAAAAGTGACAATAGTGAATTTTTGCTAAAAAAGCGAGCAAAAGTGAGCTTTCTTCAAGATAGTGAGTAAAATGAGAATAGTGAGTTAAGCGGTAAGCCTGCAGATAATAAAGACTTCATATTCCAAGTGGTTTTGATTCTTCTCAAAAGAAATTATTGTACTACAATTTATTTAAAAACACTTTCTCTTCCAATTAAAGTAGTAATTATTTAATTTTCCTTCAAAACATTATTACAAAATTGTACTACCTTATTCAGTTAAAGTTTTACTGCAAAAAATTAAAGAAGTAACAATATAAAATTAAAAAATTTAATAACAAAATTTTAATAACAAAATTTATGTAAAAACATTTAAAGACTGCTAAACTGAATAAAAAAATATGAAATATTATGAAAACAATTTAAAAATTATAATAATAGTTGATAAATAATAAAAGGTAATTATAATTTAAAAGTAATAATGAATTTAATCTGAATGTTTTTTTACATTGAATAAAACTAAAGTTTATTTCATTTTCATAATGCATGTCTTACAAATCCGAACTTATTTATCTTGACACTTAAACCTAATAATAATTTCACAACTATCATTACTTACACGATTATATAACTCAGTAACATACATACACAAGCTGGACACTTTTACTCTCGTGAGAATGTTTCTTATTTTTCTTATTCTACTTACTTTCTTATTCTTCTTAAAAATGAGATCCACGTGCGACCCTAAATAGGGGAAAGGAGAAGAACCTCTTTTCACATTATAAAACGTATGCATGGAGGCAGTACCTCCCTCCCTCAGGCGCTCAATATTGTACATAGCAAAAATAGTTTTTAATATTGTATATAGCAAAAAAGTTTAAGAAATAAAACATTATTTCTTAAACTTTTTTTATTAATAACTTTTTAATAAATAACAGCAATGGCTAAAACCTCTTGGAGGTCACTCAGTCATGACTCTGACAACATATGTCAAGATCAAAATTATCAGAGCAATCTCTTTCGATCGGCATATTAGCAATTTCTTTTAAAGGGGTCTTTCGGTTTTTGGGGTAAAAAAATCGATTTTTTTTTTACTTTTTTTGAAAGTTTATACTCTTAAGAATATTTCACTAAAACTTTTTTGGGAGAAACGAAAATTGTCCAAGATATACGAGATAAAATGATGTGGTGTTTGGTCAATTCAAATAGCGCGCACCAACCACCAATTGCCATAATCTGGCTCATCATTATATTCAATCTTTTGAGACTATTCTAGAATGTTTCTATTAATGTTTCTAATAATAAATCGTTAAATTCATTGGTATGAATCGTTAAATTGATAGGACGTTTGCTCCTAAACACTTTCACTCCAACAAAGTAGGGTTGGATAAAACCCGGGCTTTTTTAAAAACCTCAACCCATTGGATTTTATGGGGGTTTTTATTGGGTTTTATTAGAATTTTTTGGGGTTTTTTGGTTTTTTTTAAATATTATCTCTATATTATCTCTATATTATCTAAAAAAAAAATTATATCAAATATTATATCAAATTGATGTAATATTTAGTTTATGTTGTACTTATCATTATTTAATTACATATTCAAATGAAATTAATTATAAATAAATTGTAAAAATATTATAGTGATAAATTTTTCAAATGTAAAAAAAAAAACACTTCTATATTATAATGAAAACTCAACAAATAGAAAATAAGAAATGTCAAAATTTTAATACTAATCTAGAAAATAAAAATTATAAAAATTGTGCAAACATTAAAAATAAATAATTGTCAAGGTTGTGAATATAAGATACTGTACACATTTTTTCAAAAATTTGAAAAATTTTGCCAATTGGAGATCATTTAAAAAAATCTATAAACAGAATTTTTTTTAATATAATGAAAAAAAAATTTCTAACCAATGATAAAGACAACATTTTAATGATAAAAACAACATTAAAAAAATTACGCTTTTTGATAATGAATTAAAATTATCGTAACATAATAATATTTCCGTGAATTAAAATTATGTCAAGGCATAATAGAAATTCAGAATTTTTATTATATCCCGACATAATTTTAATTCATCGAATTATTATTATGTTGCGACATAATAAAAATTCAGAATTTCTATTATACCTTGACATAATTTTAATTCATGGAAATATTATTATGTTACGACATAATTTTAATTCGTTATTAAAAATCGTAATTTTTTTTAAGACCATTATTTTTTAAGATTTTAACATTAGACTAAATTTCTTTTATGCTATAAAAAGTAAAACGGCTATACAGGGTGTATAAAAAGTTCTCTTAAATATTTTGAAAAATAAGCATTTTTGAGAAGTCAGACGGATGTGATCAGTAGATCTTTAAACCCTACAACTTTTTTTTGAAACATTTTTTTTGAAAATGTGTTTCCAAGATATTTTAATTTAAGGGATCCGAGATTTTTTGTACATCCTATATTAAATCCTATTAGGTGTTGGAATTAATTCGTAGCGTTTTACAAGTGATGGGAAGTATTTTCATTAATGTATTTTTTAATGCTCATGTGAAATAAATAACATTCTTTCATTAAAAACGCTACGAATTAATTCCAACACCTAATATATTAAAATCCTATATTAAAATTGGTAATATGTTAACATTATATCAGTCGAGTTAGTTTAATATAATCTATATTCATTAAATATTTATAAATACATTCTTTTTGTGTTACCGATTAAAAAATTTATTTTTCTTATACAAAATCCCAAAAAATCATAAATTTCGGGTTTTTTTAAGTTTTTGGGTAAAACCCAAAAAAAAACCCCTGGGTTTTTTTGGGGTAGGTAAAATAATACGAACCCTGCGACAAGCAGTAATTTTTTGGCAGTTTGTATCTTTAACGGCGGTTATTACAATATTCTTAAAATTATGGAGGTAATGGGCATAATTATTAGCAGTTGATCTTATAATTTAGCTCTTTCGCGAGACAAAGTCCATCTCAAGCGCCCGGAGTATCATACATTCACAAACTCAAAGGATACAAGGATTGCTATTCGAGAGGAGAAAGCAACACAAAATGATTTTTATAAAGTAGAGGAAGGTGTCTTGTAAGTCCTGGAATAGATGACTAATGATAGGTTCAAAAATTTTGACATTATATAAAAAATTTTGATATTATATAAAAAATGTTTCATAAAACTTTAAACGCGTTTTTCTCGAAACGTGTTTTCGAATATGGTGATCACGATTCCAAACAAACTATTAGTCCAACCGACTTCTACTTCAAGAGTTATACTCAGAGAACATCTCATCTCTTATCGCCCGAACCAGAATTAATAATCTACGTTAATTTTTCTAATTTTTTGGAAGCATAAATAAGAGGAAAAAATGAGCAAAATTCGAAAAATTTCTTGAAACTGTTACCATTTTGAAAATATGCATACGATGTTAATTATCCTGGATCGGACGAGAATTACAAGTTACTCATTAAGAAATCGCTTCATTTTTTGCTCTCAGACCAACAATACGACCTGTACCTTGATCACCGTTTGACCGTGTTCGCGGTGCAGGCCTAATTTCAGCGCCATCTTATTACTTGTAAATAATAAACATTACAAAAAAATATTTTTTTATATGTCCATTGTATATACTTCTAGACCTGTATTGCTTTTTAAGTATATCTTAATTTCATCTTTATTCATTAAAAAATTTGCAAAGAATATGTTTAAAATCTCAAATCAAAAGACCCCCTTAAGAAGACTTAAGAAGACTTAAAGCCATCTGAATTGGAACAGAAAAATCCTTCAATAAGAATACAAAGATATATCCTTACTTCATTGTATAAAAATTAAAGATAGTATCACTTGAATTATAATATAATACATTTTTTATTTAATTTGGTATGGGATTTAATTTGGCGCCAGAGTTGTTGATACCAAATTTTTTATACAAATAATACATATCATTAGAGTTAATATTATTTCATTAATTTGATATGGAATTTAACTATGCGCCAATTGTTGACATCAAATCTTTTATACGAATAATACATAAAATTTTATGAAATATAATTTAGCGCTAGTTGTTGATATCAAATCTTTTCTACAAATAATATGTATCATTAAAGTTAAATAAAGAATATAATATCACTTGGATTCTACTTTTTAATTTGATACAAAAAAATAGATCACACACTTGGATTTTATAATTTAGTACTATAGTTTTTACGAGCACATACATACGTCTTAGCGTCATTTTTTATAAGTCGGTGCAAAAGTTCTTGCCAATTTTTTGCAATATTTTTTTATTACAACAAAAAATCGATAAATTATATATTAATCAAAGTATTCGTCATTCGTTTTCTACGACTTTTTCCCATCTTTCTGGCAGCATGCGAATACCATATCATAAAAAAGGATCATATTTTGAGGCGATCCATTGATTGATCCAATTTTGTATATCTTCGGCATTTGAGAAGCGCTCACCAGATAAGCCATGCCGCATTAATCTGAATAGATGATAATCTGAAAGGGCAATGTCTAGTGAGTAAGCTTGACGTGAAAGAACTTCCCATTCCAATTCTAACAATGCTTCTATGGTCTCCTTAGCAACATGTAATTTGGCATTGTCATGCAGCAGGATGACCTTGCTGGCTATTTACGGACATTTTTGAATTACTTCTCTAGCAACTGCAGTTGCCTTAGTTACTTGCTGTAAAGGTTTGCTTCGATGGCAAGAACTCATAGAAGAGTACCCCTTGGTCCTATCAGATGCATAACAAAACTTTATAGCCATGGATATTGCTGCGTGGCGTTGATTAGCCGGGTTCCACTCAATGTCTTTACTTTTTAGAGTTATCCAAAAATATCCATTTTTCATCTCCAGTTACAATACATTACAAAAAATTTTTTTTGCATGGCAAGCAATGAAAACTCTATTGCCAATTGCGCGTTCAGATGTTTATGTGCACCCATTTTTCAGACTTCTGGACATTTCTCATTGCATTTAAATGGCAAACAATTGTTGACTGATCAACTTCCAGTTGTAATGCAAGCCCACGAATCAATTGGGCTGAATATTCATTAAGCAATGCTGGCAATTCATCCTCTTCCACAATTGCACGACATCCGGAGCAGTCTTTGTGTCCTCTCTCACTGATATTGAAATCATCGTTTTTAAAACATTTAAACCAATTCATGCACGTTCTAATAGTCATAACATTTTCACCATATATTTCACAAATAATTTTGTGTGCATCAGCAGTAGTTTTCTTTTGGTGAGAATAAAACAAAAGGCAAAAATGCTGTTTATCCAGTTTCATTTTTAATCATAATAAATATAACATTATGATACAATTTATGGTTTATATGTATAAATGCTAATTCAGAGATACCAACTTACAAAAATCATAAAGGCATATACTTTTAGCCGCAAAAATCCATCGACAAAAACTTTTGAACAGACCTAATACTTTTTTGAAAAAAGTAAATTTTTTCTTTACATCAACTGATTTATCTCATTCTGTACATAAAGGCATTAAAATATAATTATTGCTAAATGATTAAACTAAAAATTAAATAAATGTATTATATATACGTATACATAAATGTATATTTTTTAATTGTATTATAATAATAATGTAATTTTTAATGTAATTGTTCTAATTATTCTGCATAGAAAAGAATTAAGATAAATTAAGCTATAGAAGAGAATCAATAATAAAAATAGTATCGTTTGGGTTTTATTAAAGTTAAGTAAATAAACAACAATAGCACTTTAAATTTTAATTTTTAATTTGGTACAATAAGGATTGTGCTTAACAATAAGGAAAATATTGCTAATTTGTTGCTGACAAAATATCCACATTTCGAATTCGTTATTTACGAAATAAATGTAAATAACAACGAAAAACCTCTCAGCGTTCGAGTAATTACAAGAATAAAGTATTAGAAAAAGATTTGCTATTCGCTTGAATAATTTGGTATTAAGTCTAAATTGGTTGCTATCAAAATATCCATAGGCAACAATACCAAATTTAAGTAACAAATTTTTTTCTAGTAGCTTACTCTTGCAACCTCCTACACATTAAGATATTTTTTGTTGGTCTGCACTCATTTCACAAACAACAAATTCAAAACTTGCATATTTTGAGAACATAAATTCAGGCAATACTTCAATATCAATTTTAACCGAGCAACAAATTTTTTGCTGGTACTTTATTCTTGTATCTGCACGCTGAGACGTTTTCGTTTTTACACTTATTTTGCAAGTAACGAACTTGTACATATTTTGATATTAATAAATTAGTAATAAATTATTATGTTATTGTTAAGTACAATTTCTTTGTTTTACAAATATTGTTCCGATAACTTACTCTCTCTTTATCGGGAACATTATTTTTTAAGAGAATTTACAGTGTAACAATTTTTTTTCCTTTGACAAGTTTTTAGCAATAAATAAACAACAAATAAAAATATTAGTTAAAATTTTGATTACTTCGTTCCGTTAAGAGGATCCCTTACTTTATAGAGTCAAATATATGTATATATTATATATAGTGAGAGCAAAAAGTATTTGTACAAGAAAATTTGTTATGAAGTCTTATTTGTAGAAAATATTAATTAGCATTAATTAGCAATTTTATACAATGAATACATTCTGCTCTAACATAAACAACCGAACTTTGTATGTATTTCTGATTTTAGAAGCTAAATTTCTAGACTGTAGGAATACTTTTTCATCATCCAAACAATACAATTTTTAATTTTCGCTTATTTTTCAGATGATATATTTTCTATAATTAATATCTTTTTGATATGTATAATTTTAAGAAACATACAGTCTATTTTATTCTTTATAAATAAATTGTTAATTATATAGCAAAAAATGATCGTCAATTAAATGTCGAAATTGACGTTGAAATCATCGTATCGATATTCATTCGATATCAATTCGATGCATTTCTTACTGGATAAGGTTTATATTTTAAAAATAAAATTTAAAAAAAAAATATTTTCTCTGTCCGAATATTTTTTGCGCTCACTGTATGTATATATGTATATATTATATGTCAGGATTGGGAAGTAACGCGTTACTTGTAACGCCATTACCGTTTTCGTTATTTTTTTCAGTAACGATCGTTACTTTTTTCTGTCTGTAACAGTAACGATAATGTCATTACATTTTTACAGTAATGATAATGATTTTAGCCATCAAAGACACGTTAATTTTAAAAGCCATTTCTACAAATTCTAACATTACTAAATCATTAATTATAGTTTAGTTATTATATCTACTACTCTAATTAGTATCATTTCATATTAATTTTCAAACAATTGCTTCTCTCGAATAAATTTTCCGAAATGAAATAAACGAAATAATTTAACAATAGCTGCGTTCAGCAGAAAATACAACTTTAAAATCATTGCAAGATTCTTAATATGATTGGCTCTTGTCCTTAGATTTTTTTGGATCGAATGTATAAGCCAAATCAATTGCATCAATTGCACAGCTGCTTTTTCTGCATAACGCATTGTAATATAATCAACATTCTGAAATCTTGTAAATAATAAAACAATACTGATGTCTTGTTTTTCGTTACACTAGCAAATAATCAGTCAGACCCATAATCAAAAAACTATCCATACACGTATATCACAAGTTTCACAATGCTGTGTCCACAGCACAAAATATATCATCACCAGTGTAATCAATCAATTAAGGATTAAGCAGAAGATATCTAATCGGTCAGCTTTTTCCTCCTTTCTCTTCTATTTTTTTCGATGCCTGTAATTTAAAACAACAAACAACAAAAATAATGTCCATTAAAATATTTTTAGAAATATTAGAACATGAATCCAAGAATGTGTTGTAATATCGAAATTTTCACTTTTCACATAAGTGAAATAATTCTTTAATAATAAATAATTTTTAATAATAAATAATTCTCAGCGCAATGATTTCAAAGTTGTATTTTCTTCTGAACGCAGCTATTGTTAAATTATTTCGTTTATTTCGTTTCGGAAAATTTATTCGAGAGAAGCAATTGTTCTCAACTTTAATTTTGATCTTCCTTTTCAATGTGTCTCCAAAAGCTAACAAATTAATTTTAAGTATTTAAATTCTAACATCATTAATTAAATTATTAATTACTATAACACTAATTATATTATTAATTATTATATTATGACATTATCATACTGAAACACTTTTCTCTCAAAATTTTTGGAAACAATAATATGAACATTGTAAAATAAGAAAAATAATGTAACAATCTAATATAATCGATATTGATTAAAAAAATTTTGTAAATAAAAATGTTCACTATGATAATATTTATAAAAATATAATAGAAAAATATAATAGAAACTTATATGAACTTTAACATCAAAAATTTTTAATTATATATAATAGCTCTTTAATAATATATAACATTGCGACAGCATTTTTCACACATGAAAAAATCAAATTGTCCGTGAAAGTAGAAATAAAATCTAAAAGTATCAGCGTTTCGTTTGGCGATATCAAATCACTTCATTTTTGGTGCGCGTTTGAAGTTTAGAGGTCATTTCGTCTGCGGCGCAAGATGAAATTTTGCGATTGTCGAAAAATTATATATTTCCATGTAAAATTGATCTCCGAACGAGAAAACGATTAAATTAAAGCAATTGAAGTGGAGCAAAATGATGAAAAAGGTATTTTTAATTGAAAATCACTTAAATTTCTCCTTTTTTTGATTTTTTCTTTTCTTTGTGAACATTAATGAGCAAATGTATTTTAAATGATTTCATTTAAAAGTAACACATTCGTTTTTCAAACAAAATAAAGGAAATTAAATTTAAAATTATTATTAAAGTTAAATTAAAATTAAATTTTAAAGTTAAAAAATTTATCAGAATGTACAAAAACAAATTACTTCATGAGAAAACAAGAGTTTATGCTGATCTTGTGTGTGACTGTAGCAGTATTCGTTAATGCGAGTCTTTTGCTTTAAAGCGTTGTTCGATTGTAGTAATATTTTGATGGAAATGCTCACTGTGTTAATTACTAAAATCGTTCAAGTTGTCAGGAAAGAAATCCAAATAATTGTATAAAAAATAAATTTTCATGTTGACTCCTATTTTGGCACTACATTCATTTTTACGTAAATAAATTTTTACGTAAATAAATTTTGCAAATGTTCATTTTTATGTAAATATAAAAATAAGAAATATTATATTTAAAGTAATGTATTTAACACAAACGGTCTTGTTTCCAATCTTATTGTTTATACACGCTCGCCTACAATGCGTAACTTTCGATATATATCGGTTATTGCGAGGAATATTGCTAAGGTTGCGGTAGTCTAAAGGTTTAGAACGCTCGCAGGGAATGCAAGACATCCGGGTTCGACTCCCGGCCGAGGCAATATTTTTCGCAATAAATTTATTACAGTTTTTTAAGATTAAATTTGATTATTAATATTTCAGATTGATTGCGTTGAAAGTCCGACAATCGGTACGCAATTATCATTTCTGAAATTAATTCATTTATATGAAATAGTTTAACATCTTAACACATTCAGACCGTAGTGGCACTTCATATTTAAAGTAATGTATGAAAATAAGAGATATAATACCTCCAATGATCTTTCGATAAATATTGTCCTAGACATAATCCTGAACAACATTCAAAAGATTTTGGCCGTCGGTCGGACATCTTGCGTAATGTTAAAGTCAACTATGACTTTCAAATCTTGTAACTCGAAAAGTATTTAAAAATAACTTCATGACAGTGTTTTGAAAAACTCTTGACCATCAGTCATTAGATTCTGGCATAAAAAATAGAGGATCCCATTAAAAAAAAATCCATTTGACCTGACCATGACGACACCATAGGTCAGGCTGACTAGATCAATGAATAGATCATTTAAAATCCTACAACTGTCATAGTAAACATTTCTTTCGGAAATGCTTAGTTTTCGAGATATTTCATCAGTCTTGGACTTTTTACTCACCCTATATAATTCAATTGTAAACATTTTTAAGTTTTTATAAATTGCACTACAATAGTACGTATCTATGTATTTCAAACAAAACAAAATGAAATTTTTAAATTGCGCCAATTGCGAAAAGAATATATATTTTCTTGCAACATATTGTTGTACTTTATATTTATATGAATTATTAATTAATATGAATTTTTATCGAATAATATCCAACTAATAGTATTTCCATTTACCTCTTTCTATTAAGCCAGCAAGACCAAATGAGCAGAATCAATTCAGACTTATTTTAATTTTTTATTCATTTGTACCACCAATAAAAAAAACGTGGCGCTGCTGACTTAATAAGCTAGCAGGACCATATAGAGAAGGAAAAAAAAAGAAATAAAGGTACAAATGAAAAGAAACGATTGAAATTAAAGACGATTAAGAGAATGATTGAAAATAAACGATTGAAAAACATTATTAATTTTAAGAGAAAGAAACGGGATAGTGATAATATCGAAAGCGCGGGGCCGATAGTTTACTGTTTCTTACGTTCCGTTTTCCGAGAAATTCAATAGATATAAACAGCGAGGATATAAAAATATTATTTTATAGTGTTAATAAATTGCGCAAATTCATCAAGGTACATAAGGATCCCCTTCCGTATGAAAAGAAATATAATGTGGTGTTCAAGATCTGTTGCAAAGATTGAGATGCGAGCTACGTGGGACTTTACAGGAAGACAGCTGAAGACAAGAATAGCTGAGCACAGGAATCATATTCGATGGAACACAACCACACATTCGATTATAACTGATCACTGATTGGAAGAGGACCACGAGTTCGATTGGGAAAATGTTGCAATTTTTGATGAGGAACCCCAGTACAGAAAGAGATTGGTGTCAGAGATGCTACACATCAGGAGACAGACACGTGGCCTCAACTTGTAGACAGACTTGGAGGGGCTTCCCAAGGCCTACTTTCCAATTGCAGATAGACTATAAATATCGGAGCGTTGTTATTGCCAGCTAATCAATATACTTTCTTCGTTATATTAAGATTAAATTATTAAAGATCCAGTTTTGATTTTAATATCCGTCTGGGCTATAATTAATATCAGTTTTCTTTCTTTTTTTTTCTTTTTCTTTGCGATTAACGTTCTAAGTATTAAAAGTTATCAATTAATTTCAACATAATTGATACTGATTCGCTGAATGGTCAAAAATTAGTTTTTGACTAAACCTATAGAATTTAAATGTTTGTGATATAGTAAATTTTTGTTTTAATAAGTTATCTTCTATTGTTTTACAATAAATCGTTTTTGCTTCCCCCCCCCCCAATTTACTTTTTAATAATTTTAATAATTAATTATTTTAGATCGTTATTAGAGTTCGTTTTTATATTATAGTTTCTGTTAATAGGTGGAGGTGAAATAAATTAGTTCGTAAGAAAAAAATTTTTTTGTAATTACAACATCATACTGTCTCTGAGAATGGCTCAAAAGTGAGCTGAAACATGTAAGCGGATTAATTATTAATAAAGTTGTTTTGTTAATCGTTTGGTTTGCATAAGAATTACCGTGCTTGACTCCTATTGCCCTATTGTATCCAACCATTTTGTCAATCATTAAGGAGTTTTTAGGAATTAATTTATATTTACAAATGAAAAGAACTAAAGGACTATGCCTACTTTGGGCTCCGACTGAACAGCATCGAGATCTAGCTAGGATTATAATGCATAAAAAAATGGATTAAAAAGTTCCATATGCACAACTTTGTAAAATGAGTCCCTTGAGTGCTACAGCTGTTCAAAGTTCGCTATTATAACCATGTATTGTATACCATATAAGACTGGTTTTATTCGATTTCTCGAAACATCTAGTATCTGGACTATATCTAATCTCGACGAAGACAACTAAAATCTTTTTTGGACCCCAAATAAATAATTATAAGTGATATATATATTAATCGATGAAGAGGGGAGAGGACACTCAAAGTATGAAATAAAAGGCTTAATTGCCTAATTGAAATGTAGCCAATATATGGATCTTATCTCTCTTTAGCTTCCTCATCGGAACTCTCTAAAAGTAAAAAATTCATTACATTCAAAAACATCATTAACTGTTCTTGCTGGTATATGAATGTCTTCGTCAAAGTGTTGAGAATATCCTAGATACCATATAATTATCAACTGGATTAATGAACTGTACCAAATACATTTTAGATATTACTGTCTTTGGTACAATCCGTTACCGCTGTCACAGCGGGGAGATGCCCTGGACGCAGAGAAATTGGATAAGACTAGTGCATGGTCATAATAGCAAACTTTGAATAGTTCTAGCACTCAGGAAACCTTTCCTAAAGTTGAGCTTATGGAATTTTTTATTCTCTTTTGATACCTTAAAATTTTAAACATGTCTCAAAGTTGTTCATCCGAGGCCCAAATTCCCCTATAAAACTAGGTATAGTTCTTTGTACTAATTTGTATCAGCAAGAAAAAGTTAATATATTGATTCACATTCCTCGAAAAACAACCCGCGATTAAATTTAATTCTATTTATTCAAGAGTAAAGTACCTTACCCATGAACAAAATCAGTCGATGCTCCTACAATCGAGAAATTATAATTTGTACCATCAAAATGTGAAGTTTCAGATTTTGTACCCCCGCCGTTCCTTCGAAAACTATCCCTATTAAGCTCAAGAGTAAAGTACAAATTATAGTCTCTCGATTGTAGAAGTACTGACTAATTCTGTATATGGCGAAGAGTACTTTACTCTTGAGCCTAATAGGAGTTGAGGGTAGTTTTAGAAGGAACAGCGGGGATACAAAATCTGAAACTTTGTATTTTGGTGGTATACAAATTATAGTTTCTCAATTGTAGGAGCATTTGAGCATTCTGTTCATGGCAAAAGGTACTATATTCTTGAGCGTAATAGAATTAAGTTTAATTGTTATTTTTCGAAGAATGGATTAATATATTAACTTTTTCTTGATGGTACAAATTAGTACAAATTTAGTTTTTTCCATTTGTACCTTTGTTTCTTTTCTTTATGTGGTCCTGCTAGTTTAATATTAATCCTAGCAGCGCCACGTTTTTTTTTTTCAAAGTACACAAGGTACAAAATTTTTATTGGTGATATAAATTAATATAAAATGAGTACTAAAAAATTAAAAACGTCCGGATTGATTCTGCTCATTTGATCCTGCCGGTTTAATAGAGGTTTTTCATTAAAGGATTGTCATATTTCCAAAAAGTGATTGTATTCTTATTTCTTAAACAAATAATGAAATTAATTTAATTTTAATAAATAAAATCCAAAGTATAAATCCAAAGTATTAAATCCAAAGTGATACTGTCTTTATATTTTCATTTTTAATATTACCGTTAAAAAATCTTTCTATTCTAATCCAAGTGATATATAATTAAATTAACAAAAAATGAAAGTGATACATACCTTTATCTTTCTATTCAAGAGTCTTTTATATATGCAATGGAATAAAATATTTAATCTCAAAAAATTAAAGACAAAACAGCATAAAATATTACATAAAAGAAGTGAATAAGATATAAAATAATAATATGGCTCAATCAGAGTAAATGAATATATATAAATAGAAGGGCTAGATTAAAAACAAATTAAGAACATTTAATATTTAGAAAATAAATATAAAAAAGTACAATAACGAACGTTTCGATGCCGATCGGCTCATTCTCAATTCTTCAATTGGTTAAAACCAATTTAAAAAATTGAACTACTACAAAAGTTATCAAGTATTAAAATTTAAACTATTACTGAAACACATCGGATATTCCTGTATTTCTTCGTTCTTAGATGTGTGTGATCCATTAAAAAAACTTATGATGTTGGAAGTTGAATTCGCTTAGTATTCTGTGATTGCTCTACTAATGATAATTTCATTTTCTTTTTTGTATAACTAATCTGTTAATCGAACAATTCAACAATCAGATATTTATTAAGAATCAAATAAAAATAAATGGACAATCACACTGATTATTACAATATATGATAATTATAATTAACACTACCTACTTAAAAATAAAAATCAGATAAAATGAAATTGACAATTGTACTGATATATAAATGACCGTTACAGTTACAGTTAACAATAAATTCAATTACATTATTTAGTTTGTATATGTCAGAATAAATTAGTGCTTACCAAAATACAAACATATATATATATATATATATATATATCTTATTTAGTCAAACTGATGTGAATCAAACAGTAAAAAGAAAACGCAGTAGTTATTAAATCCGCAATAGTTATTAAATAATAAGCAGAGCCATATCACAGCAGAGAACAAGTATCTTAAACAATATCAAACAGCATTATGAGTTAAAATAATACAGTACAGAGAACTAATTTGTTTTTAATCTGGCTCGTAGCTCTTCTATTTATTTATATTAAAATGAGAAAAGTTTATTGTTTAATTAACATTAAAATTACAATATTGAGGTCTAGCAGCCTCAAGTTTTTTTACATAAAAAATTTTATATATAAAATATAATTTATATTATGTATCTTTTTTAACTATTTATTTATCCTCTTACTGCTCAATAACTGAATTCAGATTTTGTACTCCTTTACGGTGCAGTAACTGCTAGAAAAGCGTTACATCTCGATTGATATCCTGAAATAATTTTGTTTGTTGAGTTACTAGAAAAAAGTCAGTATTGCCCAATAATCAACAAAGAACTGCATTACATTTCTAGCAGGAAAATAATATCAGAAACAAAGGAATTTGTTACTTGCAAAAAACAATGAATGTTAATGGAATAAAAGTCAGTACTAATCGTTTGATATTAATTAACGAAGAGGTACTGTAGCAATAGCAATTATATCAAAAGGTAACGTTATGTTCTGTACTTCCGTCAGTATTAATCGTTTCGTATTAATTAACGAAGAGATACTGTAGCAACAGCAATTATTATATCAAAAGGTAACGTTATGTTTGCACATATATGTGTGTAAATATATATTACAATAAAATATTACACGTACATTACGTGTTCCAATATTTATCAAAACTTTTTTTCTTTTATTTTCTTTTTTCTAATGTCTTAATGCGTACAGAAAATGCATGATATAGTAAATAGTAAGCGACGAAATACAAACATGAATTGTAGCTATATATAATACGTGCGCGTACCTGCACCTGACGCACGCACGTATGCACGCACACACATATACCACACGCACGCATACACTGTGAAAAATCTAATAAATTAGAATAAACAGCAAAATAACTGTATTGCAGTTTGTAAATAAAATATTGAAAAAATATAAAGATACAATAATAAATGTAATATGAGGAAATTAGCAAAATTTTTTTTTCATAATTCTCTGCAATACGAGAAAATTATCAAAACATTTATCAGCAATCATCGTAAAAAGTTAGACAACAAATGTTAAAAATAATTCATCATAACCAAAGGCATTTTCGAGTTATAATGTGTTCTTATAGAAAGAAATACAATGGGCATTTTACAGCTCGGCAAAAGCGAAGTTCTACCTGGATGTATAACCGTTTTAGATGTAAGGGGTTCCATTGTGAAGGCACTTCTCTCGGCCTGCCTGCTGTTACTCGTTTGTTGGGGAAAGGTGTTCTCCGTATTTCTCTTCGTCTTTCTTCTTTCAACTTTTTCAATGAGCTGCGCTTCGTTTGATTTCGTTTCGAACACTTGCGCAAGATCATTATCGTAAATTCACCCCCAGCCCCTCCTCTCTCTCTCTCTCAAGTATTGAGTTGAAGAAAGATGCTGATATGATTCAACATTGTATTCTCTTTTGAACCTAACACAAATATTAAGATCAGGAAAGCGCAGTCTATTTTTCTACATCTATAATGAAATATAAATGCTTTCTTTTTTGTTTTATCAATGTCCATTGCTATTGCAATATCGCTTTTTCACTTTCTTCTGATTATGAGCAATATCTATTTCAATTTAAAAAAAATAAACATTTATAAAAGTAGCTTGTAATATTTTATATATTCATGTAATTAGATGGTTAGATTATGAGAAGCATAGCAATAATAACAAAATCAAAGTAATAATTGGTCAAATATTGGATGCAGAGCTCGTTCTACATCCGCATCTATCCATTGCTTTCCTCAAAATCATTATACTGCATGCTACTAAAGGAGAAAAAAGTCCAAAGGCACTCGTGTTCCAGATGGTGAGATTCAAGACCAGTTTCTAACGTCTTAAACGATTCGTTTCGAAACGAATTTTTTCGTCAACGCACATCCTCATATTTTACCATTATCTTCATATTTTTGAAACACAGTGGAACAATTACAAGTCAAATGACTAATTATAATATATAAAAATATAAAGCAAAATATTTTTGAATGATAATATATGATTTTTTCATTGTCGATCCTTCTTTTTTTTGTATTTCCTTCTTAAGAAACTTTACGGTAAAAAAATAAATGATAGAAAAAAGATAGAACTCGTTCTCTTGAGGTTTCAAACTTTTATTCCTTTTTGGGAAGGTTCTCTGGTAGAAATTTGTGCAGCTTGACTGAATCACTCAGTCAATTACTATCTAGTATTATTAATTTTTTTTTATAATATAAAAATACTGCGTAGTAAGTGAGCATTATTAATTAAAGCAATTTTATTATGCAATATGTGGGTCATTTACAAGAGATTTTGTATCAATATTAAGAAAGTAATTGTCCATTTCTTATTCAATTAAATTATACTAACATGTAATATAATTACATCTCGATTTGTAAAGTATATCTACTTACTTTTATACCTTTTTAATAAATTAAATACAATCATAAAAACATAAAATTCTGTTATCAAATAAGGCGAAAAAGAACGTTTATAAAATAAAGATTGTAATAATTGCAACGCTTTCTATGTCGGACAGACAAATAGAACTTGAAAAACTAGAGTATCTAAACATTAAAATAACATTCGTAGAAGCACTGTCAACTATTTTAGCGAACATGCGTTGCAATCATGATTTTAATTATAGGAAGGTGTAGAAATACTGGACAATGAAAGATTTCTTTATAAACGAGAGATTTCAGAAATGTTATACATCCAGATATAGAAAAATAGTTTAAATTTATAATCCGACACCAAATTTTTACATTACGCGTACATTTCCGTAATAACAAATTTTATATTTTCTGTTTAACGTTCTCTATTTATTTACTTATTTGTAACTGTTTTTTAAATAAATAGAGAATGTTATATGTATTCATATTTTTTTACTTACGTATTATATATCGTTCATTTTATTGCTAACATATATGTATATGTCTTTGTGAATCCGGTACCTGACTTTTTATAAATTAAAATATTTTATAAAAAAAATAATAGTATTTCGTTTGTAGTTGTTTGTACTAACAATAGTTTCGTTTGTAGTTGTTTGTATCAATTTTCCGATTGTATCATATAACAAAAAATATAAAATTAAAAAGAAATGACTGTCACCCGACTTTAAAGTAAAAAAATTGTTGATATATTTTGATTCAGAATCGTTTGTAATTTTTTATAATGATTTTTCAATCGTTAAAGCTTGGTCTACAATCAGTCAGGGAGACGTTGTCGTATGTTGTGTGCATGCGCATAACCTTCATTTTTCGTATCGACTGTCGATATCGGCTGTCGGGCGTCGTTTGGATTGATCAGGTCCCATCTTTTATGACTAACGACATCCGACAAGCGTCAGCCGACTTGATTGTAGACGAGGCCTAATAACTGCATTGTTTAAAAGTTACATCAAATTTACAAAATATGTAAACAAATTACGTAACTTCGTCAATTTTTTAGATATCTCCGTTTGCGGTATCTTCCTTAGAATCGTTTGTAGTTGTTTGTAATAATTTTCCGATTGTTTGTAGTTGCATCATTTAAAAGTTACACCAAATTTACGATAAACAAATTACATTAACTTTGCCAATTTTTGAGATATCTCTAATCCGTTTGCGACATCTTCCTTAGAATTGTTTGTAGTTTGCAGTGATTTTCCGATCGTTTGCACCAGATTAGAGATATCTCAAAAATTGGCAAAGTTACGTAATTTATTTATTGTAAATTTGATGTAACTTTTAAATGATGCAATTACAAATATCGGAAAATTGTTACAAACAACTACAAACAATTCTGAATCGAGATATATTAACAATTTTTTTTATCTTAAAGTCGGACGACATTTTTTGAAAATTTTAGTTTTTATTATATGAAACTACAAACGGAACTATTGTTACTACAAAATACAACAACAATACAACATAACTACAAATGAAATACTAATGAAATAGTATTTTTTTGTAAAAAAAATTTAATTAAGAAAAAGTCACGTGTCTGGTTCACAAGTTTTTTTTTATACCTATTTTGGATATTCAATCACATTTTTTTTCACTTTCTCAAACAGAACTATTTCTAAAATACGTCAAGAACTCTGGAACTATTCGAAATCTATCCAGAACTCCAATGAAAAATTTTTTGAAAAAGTGGAAGGTTGTGTGAAAGTTAGCCCCATATCATTAAATCGTATTTTCATGCCTTTAATGTCAGAACTATTTCTTAAAACTATCAGAAACTCTGGAATTATCGAAAATCTATATAGAACTCTAAAAAAAAATTGATTTTTTAAAACTCTTGGGAGGCCAAGTTCACAAGATTGTATTAAGGAGAAGACTTAATATAATATTGAGAATAACCTAATATAATATTCAAATAATGCACGAAAGAATGCAGGTTGAGGAAATTGACATTAAAATTACCTAAGCAGATCAGAGCGTCAGTGGAACAGAAAACGCTAGATAAACAATTCGAAGACATGCAATTCTGAAAGTGAAACCTTTCGCTTTCGGAAGACGGTAAATAGAAATTACAACATGTTTACTACGGAGTACAAAACAGTACCGATTATATCAATAGATAAATTCACAAGAGGTATGAGTAAATCGATAGGTGAACTGTTAATATATAGAACAACACTCTTCCCCCCCCCCCACTACGCAAACCGGTTACTCTATCGTGACGTAAGGAATTGTAATTCTGAATGATATAATTGAAATCTGAATGATGTAATTCTGAAAATAAAGAATCATCTCTCTCACGCAGCCACGTTTCAGACTAATTATCTTTAGGTCTCCTTAAAACTATCAAAGATTATCGAAAATCTATGTAGAACTGTAAAAAAAATTATTTTTTTTTAGATAATAAATTAACTTTACAGAGATATCATGCTATGTATGACGTTAATAAAAACATTTTGCTAATTTATTTCATACGATTGTACAGTTGTGGATTTCGCCCTTGCTCATAAGCGGGAATATACAATACATATAGATGGACCAAACGAGGTCTAATTTTATGAATTTTTTGTGGAAAAACAGATAGAAAAGTCAGGTTTGTTCCATTGTAAAGATCATATTTTTCTTTATTTATCGTTATAATTTTACTAAAAAATAACTACGTCAAGTTAATATAAAATAGAGTCGCCATTCAAATTTTCGTACGTAATGTTTTACGAAACTCGTTTGCAGTGAGCATTGCTACTCGCACAAAACTCACCTGAAAACAAAATGGCACAAGTTTTATAAAATTGAAACATAGATCTTGCGCTTGACGTAGTCATTTTTTAAATATTGCGTTTGAATAAAATGGTAGCTGGTTAACATAATGATTATTCACAAAAAAATTTCCTCGTTTTTGGCTATGAAAAAAAAACTTAAGGCATCGTAGGAAAAAAAATCTTATGTCAAGAACTAGTTTTCAGTATGTAGAAAATATGTAAAAAATTGCAAATTGATTGGTTGAGCCATTTTCAAAATATAATAGTCACGCGTTTTGAAAACTATGTTTTAAGAAAAACGCGTTTAAAATCCTACATTCAGTTTACTTTTCGTTGCTCGTCCAGACAAGACTGTTATCCAACCATCCGTTTTTAAATGCTCTGAGACTTGTTATTGATAAACACAAAAAATAGAGAAAGATTCTTCTTTGATCTGCGCGAACCTGAACCATCCCACAGTGGTACCAATCTGAATATAGGCGAAAATGAAATTTTCAATGAAAAATAAATTTTCATTGAAAAATAAATTTTTTTGTAAAATCTCTATTTAGTGTGTAAAATTTTAGAAGTAACAGTATTTTTCTCAAAAGAAAATATAAAGTTGTAATTAAAAATAAAATTTGAAAAAGATGCTTCATCTTCCTACGGTTAAATTAATGAAATAGTCATTGAATGAGATATTTTAAACTAATAATATGCAAATTAAATTATTCTTTTAAAGTTAAATTACTATTAAATTTATTTTTAAATAATTATTTAAATAAAAACAATTAATTTTTTTATAATAAACATATAATTTGACTTTAACAAAAAAAAGGAATTAAAAAGAACTCACAAATGAGGATGCATTGTAGACATTAAATAATGATTTTGATAGAATTTAATTTCTTTATAGAAGATCTGCAGAGAAGAACTTGCAGTAAGAATTATTAACTCTTATGTACACTTACACGCAAAAAAAAAACGATAAAGCAAAAACGATGAAAAACTCAATGAAAAAAAGTCGTACAGAAGTCTATAAAAAAGCAAATTAAAGGTAACAATTCATACTTTCGATTACTGTAGACCGCATTTTTATGTGATCTTTACTTCACGCCATAAACATTTGTAAAATTTGTACAAAATTTTCACAAGTTTTTTTTAAACATCTCGCTACGATGATTTTTCACTGAGTTATTGGTATTTAAAAAATTTAGTGACCCATTTTTTTGCACACTAAATTTTTGCACAAATTTTTAATATTATTTTCAGTAAAAAATCATCATAGCAAGATGTTTTAAAGTTTGAAATCTCTACTTTCGGTAATTGATATTTCAATCTGACTAATCCTATATGCAGCTATACGGATGTAAATGGATATCCGTCAAATGTGAAAATTTTGTACAAATTTTACAAATGTCTATGGCGTGAAGTAAAGATCACACAAAAATGCAGTTTACAATAATCGAAAGTGTGAATCTTTATCTTCAATTAACATTTTACAGATCTCTATACGATTTTTTTTCACCGAGTTATTCAACATTGAAGCAAGAAGGGTCGTTTTTGCTTCGTCGTTTTTTTTTGCTAGTGAGTATATAAAAAAGTTAATAATTCTTACTTCTGCGCAAGTCTCTGCAGATCCTCTATAAAGAAATTAAAAAAATCATTATTTAATGTCTATAATGCAACCTCATTTGCGAGTTCTTTTTTATTCCTGTTTTTGTAAAGTCAAATTACATGTTTATTATTAAAAAATTAATTATTATTCAAATAATTATTTAGAAATAAATTTAATAGTAATTTAACTTTAAAAGAATAATTTAATTTGCACATTATTAGTTTAAAATATCTTATTCAATGACGTATTGATTATTTTATTAATTTAATCGTAGAAAAATAAAGTATCTTTTTCAAATTTTATTGTTAAATATAATTTTATATTTTATTTTAAAAAAATATTATTATTTTTAAAATTTTTCACACTAAATAGAGATTTTACAAGAAATTTAGTTTTCAATGAAAAAATGAAAAATTTCATTTTCGATTGCCTATATTCAGATCGGTACCATCCTGTCGCAAGCGCGCCTATACCTGTCGTCTTCAATGCGTCTTCAATCTCGAAGCTATTCGTATATAACTTCGTGTAACTCTTCTATTTTTCGTCGAATTAATTTATAACTACAAAAACATTCTTAAAAACATTCTTACATTATATTTTTAAAATATATTTAAAAAATCGATTTTTCACAATCTCTAGGTGTATATGCCTCTATAAATAGTTAGATCCATAAGAACCAATCGTTCGATGAACAAATTGTAGAGTAAAAAATGAGAGGAAAGAATGGTATAAGAGAAAAAAATGATTTCAAATTACTATAATTTAACTATAATTACTGTATTTTAACTATAATTTATAGTTCTAATTTATAATTCTTTGGTCAACTATATAATTGTTTTAACCATGCACATTATATTAATAACTGCTTCAACATTGAAATATGATCATTACTATGACATACATTAAGTTTTTCTTTATCATACAAATTAGTTTCTTCTTACCGTATCTCTTAATTATTATTATTATGTAAAGTTAGCCAATATTAAGAAAAATAATTACATTCATCATAATGACAATTGCATTTATTACATAAAATTTTTACTTATCATTAGTTAAATTTTATTTATCACTGTTAAAAATGTCATGAAATTTCATGAACTTTTAATATACCTATAATAGTAAATGATATTTAATGTATATGTTAACGAAATTAAATTCAAGTAAATTAAAATATACAAGTGTGTATTGAAATTTAATATATTTTTAATACATAGAGATAAATGTAATATTTCAAGTCAGTATAAATTAAGTAAACTTTAATGTACATTTCGTTAAATGGCGATTTTCAATTGTGTGACAAACCAATCAACTGACTTCTAGACTGTTCTATACATGTACTTGTATCGTGTTGTATCGATTATGATTACCATAGAAAGTGCTATGTTTATTAGTGCATATTGTGAATATAAAAATGTAAGTACTTCAATATAAGTATAATGTTGATTCTATTATACAATGAGTCGATAGTCAGTCTTATCGATGAATCGCGATGAAGTTAATCAACAGTCGACTTGACTATAACTGATTTTTGTAAAACTGGCCGAATTCGACTTTATTCTTTCTCATTAGTCGAATTAAACGACTCGTTGTATACTTTACAGTTTGTAGATGTGAAAGATCATAGTCACCTATTTAGATTATGACTGGTTAAGACTTGAGATTTCCAACTACTGACTCATTGAATATCTCATAGACATTACACTTACATCGATGTACTTAAATTCTTATATATGTATAAAAAGTATACATAATTACATTTTTTACACCAGTGACTTTCTTAGTTTATACTGCGATATGCGTGCACGCACGCACGTATATGTCCCATGTATTAAAAATAATGAACATGTATATTAAACTCAATAAAAGTATATACATTAAAAGTAACACATATGTTAATGAAATTTAAAACATCAGTAAATGAATATTCATTAGTTTTCATGATTGACGGACTTGAATCAAGGTTCTTTTACATGTTAATTAAAAGTTATTAAAAAATTTCTAACAATGTATCTAAATATTCTACTATATAGTTCAGATTATCATAATTTATAGTATATATTTTCCATATTTGAGAGAACTATACATATAAAGTTATTATTATTAATATTAAAGTAGTAATAACCATAAAAATGGATCCTAATCATAATGTTTTACCCATGCAATTATAGTCATATATTAGGTGTTGGAATTAATTCGTAGCGTTTTACAAGTGATGGGAAGTACTTTCATTAATGTATTTTTTAATGCTCATGTGAAATAAATAACATTCTTTCATTAAAAACGCTACGAATTAATTCCAACACCTAATACTTTTCTCTACGTCTATTAAGCTGGCACAGCCACTTCAGCACAATCAAATGCGACCTATACTACATTTTTTGGCTACTTTTTTGCTAATTTTCTACTCTATGCCAGATTTTTTGCTCTAGCTGATTCGCTAAAACTCATGGCTATGCTAACTTAAGGGAGATTCTAAACGAAGCCCAAACTCTGACGAAGTCATCAGAGGTCGCTGTTTTTCCAGCGCATCATGTCTTTGTATACCAATATCTCATGCAACCTACACGCAGTCGCACGTTCGTGTCAATTTTCGTAACAAATTCGTCGCGATAAAGTGTCTAATAAGTTTAATTCTAAAAACTTGATGTTATTTGTTTGTGCAAACTACGTGTTTGTGGATTACTATTTCGTAAGTACAAATTGCAAAACTTTCGTATCAAGCAAATGTTCTCACGACTTAACAGCTTGAGATGTCATGTTACACTAAGAAATGGTAAAAAATATATCAATTTCGAAATTTTTAGTTGTTTTGGGCATAAACTCTACCTCACAAACACGTATTAATGCGTATACTTTAATCCTGGAAAAGAATTTTCGAATCTGTGAAAGAAAAAAAAAGTATTTGTCATACAAAAATTATATGATTTAGTCAGCAATACAGACAGCTCTAAGATCTCCTTAAGATTAAAGTTAGCACAGTCATAAAGAAAAAAAGAATGAAAAATCAAGTACATTTTTAAGGGTACTTTTTTGCTCTATTCTCAATTTTTTTGCTTCAGCCGATTCACTAAAATTTATAACTGTGCTAACTTAAGACTAAAGTTAGCACAGCCACAAAAAAGCAGCAAATGAAAAATCAAGTACATATTTTTGAAGGGTTATTTTTTTTTAATTTTTTGCTCTTTTCCCGTTTTTGGTTCATTGTTTAAGTACAAAAATTCGACCAACAGTGTGGTTGTGTTAGCTCGCATATAAAGTAAAGTACATTAAAGAAATTAATTGTTGGGCTAATTTTGGTCCTAAAATGTTTTTAGAATTAATTGCTTTAAGAATATCCCGACACATTCAACCAACAGTGTGACTGTGCTGGCGTGTGTACAAGAGTAAAAGTAATACATATTAAAGTAATTAATTGCTGGACTAATTTTGATCTTAAAATGTTTCTAGAATTAATTTCTCTAAGAATATACCGAATTCAAATTTTTTGCTCATAGTTTAAGTAAAAAATTCGATCAATAATGTAACTGTGTCAGTCAAATTTTTTAACGTAAATGACGAAAAATTTGGATTCGATATATTCTTAAAGAAATTAATTCTAGAAACATTTTAAGATCAAAATTAGTCCAGCAATTAATTGCTTTAATATGTACACTTTACTCTTGAACACGCGCCAGCACACTGTTGGTTGAATTTTTTTACTTAACAGTGAGCAAAAAATTCTGATTCGGGATATTTTTAGAGCAATTAATTATAGAAAAATTTTAAGACTAAAATAAGCCCGGTAATTAATTGCTTTAATGTACTTTGCTCTTGTATGCGAACTAACCACTGTTGGTCGAATTTTTTGACATAAGCAAAAAAATCGGAAATAGAGCAAAAAATTAGGAAAATAACAAAAAAGGTATATGTCGCGTTTGGTTGTGTTTTAGTGGTTGTGTCAGCTTAATAGAAGTAAAAAATTCGGATATTTTTAAAACAATTAATTCTAGAAACATTTCAAGATCAAAATTAGCCCAGCAATTAAATACTCTTGTATGCGAGCTAACACAGTGACAATATTGGTCTAATTTTTTGAGCAAAAAATTAGGATTCAGCATATTCTTAGAGCAATTAATTCTAAAAATATTTTAAGACTAAAATTAAATGCTTAAGCCCAGTAATTAAATGCTTTAATGTATTTTGTATGCGAGCCAGCACACTATTGGTCGAATTTTTGATTTAAATAACGAGCAAAAAATTAGCAAAAAAACAGCTCTTCAAAAATATGTACTTGATTTTTCATTTACTGCTTCTTTGTGGCTGTGCTAACTTTAGTCTTAAGCTAGCACAGCCATAGGTTTTAGCGGATCGGCAAAAAAATTAGAAATAGAACAAATTAGCAAAAAAATAGCAAAAAATGTGGTATAGGTCGCTAAAGTGGCTGCGTCAACTTAATAGATGTTTTTTCTCTCTGTATAGATATAGTATCTATGTACAATGCAAAAATCATTTGTCAGATAGGATATCTTAAAAACTCTACTTTACAATACGAAATGAAAATTTATATTATGAATTATGAATAAAAATATTGTTTCTATGTTCTAAATTATTTTGCTCAAAAGCAATATTATCTGAAAATTATCTAGATAAAATGATCTATAATTTCATTTTATCTAGAGCAACTTCAAATAAAATCATCTTTAATTGCGAGATACGGCTACTGAATCACTGAGAAAAAGACATTTAAACATTTATTTGTGAGAAATATATATTTCACTAAAATAAATATTAAATATGATGAAAATAAAATTTTATTCCTAACAAATGAGCTATCTATGTCATTTTTTTTAATCAGATATATTTTACAAAATTTCGTCAACACAATCAAATTTTTTCATAACAATACATATTAAAAAAAAAGTCAAATACTATTTACTCCGCAATACTTTGACATTTTTCTCTCAATGTGTAATTTATTACGTATAATTTAAGTTTATCTGTATAATTTTTTGTTATCTAAGCGTAACACTACTTGTAATGCAATTTTAAAATAATTACTTTTTATTCTTAAGGCGGAAAAGCAAGATATCGTATTATTAATTTTACATTTATACAAGATACATAAAAATTTGATTATAATTCGAAGTTAGACTGACAAAAATAAATTAAAAGAAATAATCTTATTTTTGGTCAAAGGATCTTAATGCTTCTATTTCATTATAAATTTATATACGTAGTGTGGCAATAATAATTCGGTGAATGTAATGAAAAAATAAATACCACTTAATTTATATACAAATGACTCTTACTTTTTCAAAGTAATCCCCCTTACAGACAATATATTTCTGACAATGTTTGTACAACTTCCGAAATTGTGAAGTCATCTTTCGGTCTTAAGTCTAGTTGTCACACAATCTCAAGTAGAACTCGGAAATAATATTATAAAAGCATCATTGTTCCTTTATTTGTCATTCATTTTTAAATATCAAATGATAACGTTCTATAATCATTATGACTTAATTATAACTCTGTGTTCTATATGAAGTCCTGATTCAAAACATGCAATTCTTGAATCAGCATTACATTATTTTGAATCACTCTCCCTATTCCCCTATTCTTGCTCCAACAAACATTTTCTTGTTGCATAAACTAAAGGAGGCAATGAAAGAGACTCGATTTATAAGCATTTTGAACATTCAGTACCATGTGACGTAAGACCTAAGATGATGAATCATCCAAAGATGATTTTTTTACAGAATTTCCGCAAGCTATATACAATTGTCGGAAGTGTATTATTTCTTACGGGATTATTTTGAAAGACGACAAAGATCTTGTATATTAAGTGGTGTTTATTTTGTACAACATTTACTGAACTTTATTGCCATACCATGTACATGTCTAATTCTGCAAACCGAGCGTTGAAATCTTTTTTAGTCTTGAAATCTAATTATAAACAGAACTTGAATAACATAATATCATAAGCAATTTGATATTAGAAAGATATTAGATAATAATTTAATACGAATAAGCAATTTAAAAGCTGTAAGTATTGCGAAAGATATTACCTCAGCCGGGATTTAAATCCGGATTTTAAAGATTTAAATATATGATCTGCAATAAAAAAGTAAAGAACATTCAAGAAATAAACGGTTAATCTAGAAAATAAGTGTTGTCGCTCATATTAGTTCTTCAATTCTTACATATTCCTATTCAAGTTAAAGTTCCAGTTAATTTTTAATTTGTTCAATTTATTAAATTTCCGCTAATGTTTGATATTATCGATATAAATATTTTATAACTTTTCGAAATATATGAAATAATCATTTATTTACCTTCCATTACCATTATGTTAGATGTTTTTCATCAATGGAGTATGCAAAACATGTATCTATCGAGTAATAACTGTATCTATGCGACGCACAATGTTTAGAACAATAGAACCATCTTTTTCATGAAATATCCATCATAGAATGGATATCCTCTTTCGATGGCAGTCTTTCATATAACGATAAATGTCACATAATGAAATAACAAACGAGACACTAAACAACCATATGAAAAAATGTGCTATTTTAAAATTGCTATTTTTCCTCAGAAACATTAAACAGGCATCGACGATGAATATTTATCAATCTAAATTTTTAGGCGTATCGTATAATGTGACAAATTAAGGAATTTAAAAAATTGACCGTCGATTCGAGTTTAATTAAGAAGACTATTAGTGCGACAGCAAAATCATTTCGTTGATAAAAAAATTTGATCTTATTTTTAATTTAATAATTGCTTAATAGTTTTTCTCTATTACAAACATTAATCTCATTAATATACATGGCGTGTTTCTAAAGTAAAATATATATACATATACGTATTAGGTGTTGGAATTAATTCGTAGCGTTTTACAAGAGATGGGAAGTACTTTCATTAATGTATTTTTTAATGCTCATGTGAAATAAATAACATTCTTTCATTAAAAACGCTACGAATTAATTCCAACACCTAATATATATATGTATATATGCAATTGTCTTCATTTGTCAGTGACGAATTGTTTAATTTTAACTTACTTATAACTTTTTTTGGAAGGTGGACAAAAGAAAATTATGCGTATGGTGGACAATCGAATGCGATGTAGATTTTGTTAAAATTCGCATTCAGGAGTGCCAGCTTCACAGACCTGTTCAATGTAACGATCCGCACGGTTTTTTAAATACTTTCGACAGTTAAAAAAAAGTTGAAACGTGAATAATCATCTGTTTTATACAGGCTATAACATGCGATATAAAAATTTAAAAAAAAATTTTTTTCATAGAAAATCGAAGTCATCTTAAATTTTTTTTAATAGTACCATACAATTTTTTTCCATAATGTAGGAGTCTTCAAGATGAAATCAAATCACTACCAAAAAATCGAAATTTCACTTTTATTGATGTTTTATTGATTTATTGATACTTAATATCAAATTTGTAGCATTATTTGTAATAGTATTTACAATCTCCGACTAGACACAGAACATATACATACATACATATATTCAGTAAAATATGCAATAAAATTAATAAAATAACAATAAAAGTGACTTTTCGATAGTGATTTGAATTCGTCTTGAAAACCTCTATAATATTATGGAAAAAATTGTATATTTACATTTGTATATTTGTGTTATTTAAAACATTTAAGTTGATTTTTATTTTTTTTAATAAAAAAAACATTTTTTAAATTTTTCATCGCATATTGTAACCTGTATAAAACAGATGAATATTCATCTTTCAACTTTTTTTTTAACTCGAAAGTGTCTGAAAAATCGTGCAGACCGTTATGAACACCCTGTATATGCCAGTAAAATTAGTCGAACAATATAAATGTCATTATATTACGAATTATCAATACGATATTCTAGAATGGAACACATGTATTCCAGGAATAATCAATGTTATATTAAAAAGCTGTGATCAATGTTACTTAATTAGTTATTTAATAATTTGTTAATAATTTGCAAATATTAATTTATAAAGATTTTGGCAGATGCACAATAGGCTTTTTACTTGTAATCAATGTTAAATGGAATTTTGTTTTTTTTTCTTTCAAGTTTCCTATTTAAACGTTTTTGACAGCGTTTTCAAAAATAAAAACTTTAAGAAAGATAGAAAGCAGATTTTGATTTAAAAAATCAAGATATTACTAATAATATTAGGTGTTGGAATTAATTCGTAGCGTTTTTTAATGAAAGAATGTTATTTATTTCACATGAGCATTAAAAAATACATTAATGAAAGTACTTCCCATCACTTGTAAAACGCTACGAATTAATTCCAATACCTAATACAATTATTAATATTTCGATTATTTGAAAAGCGAGATCAATTCTGAATATAATCGAATATCATATAATCGACAAATTGCAATTAAATGATTATTTGTTGAATCTGTATTTTTACCAAGGAACAAGGAAACGCATGTATCGTCTTTCAAAAATAGCATATTAATATAAATTACCCAAAATTTACTTTTACAAATAGTATCTTACTTTGTTATTTATGTTTATTATTATATAACAATCCATATGGATTGTATCTTTCGAAATACGAGTTGTATAGTTGCATATTACAAGAGCTTCTATCGCTTTCTATCGAACATTGCGCTATAATACCGATGTGAGGAGTTACCAACGAGACACAGCTACATATACGAAATTATCACAAGTAATTTCCATCTTCATTTGCGTATCTAAAATTAATTTCTCATATTCGAATTTTTGTCAAACAACATTGAAAACAATCTCATGTGAGGTTATCAAACATTTGTCCTTCGTAAATTTTGTTATTATGTTCTATTATCAATTTTATTATTTTTTTAACTTTCGTTTTATATTTTTATCACTTAATATTGTTAATAAATAATTGTTGGCTCATCCCTCAATTCCTTTATATATTGGATTTTTAATCACTTGAGCCGTTTTCTTATAATTTTAATCTTACTTTGCTTTTTCAAAAGAGAAATAATAATAAAAATTATAATAGAATCTGATCAAAATTTTGGTTTCAATTTCGATCAATTTCGATCAAAATGCGGCAGTGATCGATAAACAACTGTCCGATTTTAATTATTAACTCGTTGATTAAGCTTTGAGTACAAACTTTGTGATCTTAATAACTGTGATTTAATTTCTTTAAAAGTTGATGCAATATTATTATGTTATTATAGTTATTAGGTGTTGGAATTAATTCGTAGCGTTTTACAAGTGATGGGAAGTACTTTCATTAATGTATTTTTTAATGCTCATGTGAAATAAATAACATTCTTTCATTAAAAAACGCTACGAATTAATTCCAACACCTAATAGATATTTTAACAAAATCTTGTTTTTTAAATAGTACATAAATTTGTCATGATTTCTAAAAACCAGATGATTTCCGTAAAATTAATCCAAAAATGTCAATTTCGACTCCATTAGCTTCTTTCTCTTTTTTTAGTAAAACTATTTAAGTTTCGGTTTCGATTTCGTTTTCGCCCAAAATTTAATAACAACTGAATATTCGTTTTCGGTTTCGGCTGGAGGTCAAAATGTGGTTTCGGTCGGACTCTAGGAAAAACACAATGTTACGTGTTTCATTAATACAAATATTGATAGAAATATCATTTATTACTTTATTACAAAATGTTATTTTATAGACAATGTTTCTAATCGTAAGGTAAGAAAAAAAATTTTTTAAATAAAAAACGTATACAATACGGGTATTTTCATTTTTCGACTGGCAATCACAATTATAAGAGAGAGAAAGACTACAAATTGTCTGAGAATTCAAAATTATTCTTGTTTTGATCTTGTTGTAATATAATGCAGTACTATCATTTTCATTTTTTGAAGTCTGTAAGATTATTCCCATCATTTCTAGACAAAAAAAAAACTCAAAATAGTGAATGAATAAAAAAATAGTTAATTTTATTTCAAAAAAACCATTACAATATTACATTTTAAAAAGATTACGAATTATATATATATATATATGAGAATGAATATGATTTATGAAAATAAAAGTAAATAATGGATAGTTGAGATAACTTTTTACGTAGAAACTAATTTTTCCGCGTGTATATGAAATTACTTTCAACTAGATCGATTTACGCGTTACTTGAAAGATGAAAATTTATTTTATCGTTGTATGCATGCGTGTATGTTCTCGATGATGGCACAAAACAGTGCATTCGTTTCGATGCAATTTATTAGAAGAGTGCAGAATATGCGAGTTTAATTTGCGTCAGCATTGCATTGTAATTTATATACCGCTACAAGGATTTTCCGAATGTTTATTATAGGTAACAGTAAGATAGCAGCCCTAAGTTATTGTACATTAATTAAATTTGCCAATTTGTCATTGCCAATCAGCGATTCAGTATAAAAAGACTAAGTATTTTTTACGAGATCGAGACAGTCTCATCATATACACTTGTTTCGTAGCGAATATATAGTTTCGAATGTATTTAGTCCTTACTTCGTCTTGATCTCTACCTTAATTAACGAAAACAGATTATGAATCATTCACGGCCTACCTCCTCGACGACTATTATTATCTGCTATTAAAAATTAGTACTCTGCGCAATCTCATGATCAATGATGTAATCGCTATTGGCTGCAATCGCTGGAACGATTAATTCACTGTGTTCGCCTTGAGCATAAAGCGTACTATATTAAATGCGTGCTTTTGTTTACACAACAGAAAGATCCGATAAACACGTCCAAGTTAAATTTACCTAATAAAGATTTACGATGGATAAGCAATCGATTGAGCGACTTGTTGGTTAATTATTCTATCGTATATATGTGAAATATAATATGTTATAAAATGCAAACTCGTAGAAAATTTGTATTTCCCATATGTATATCATTAAAAAATAATCACAATCATAACTTATTTGAAAGAAATGATGCAGAAAGAGAAAGGAAGAGAGAAATCGATCATATTACAATTCAATCGTTGAGTTGTGTTGATATTAGAACCGCGTTGCAGAAGACGAGGAAATAAACTTTAATCAATAATTGATAGGAAAAACATTAAAAAAGAATAAAAATGGAAAAGAGAGAGAACGTTACATTACGAAACCGTCCCGTGGGTACTCGGGAAATTCCACGCCCTCGTACTTCACACTGATTCTCGAGATGGCGCCATGTACCGTAACGAGCTATTTGCTACAAAATACGTTTATATGTACAATACACACGCGATTCCTTATTCCCCCTTAGCATTGTTAAGACGTCTAGATTGTCCTAGATTCTTTTATAATGCTAATTGCATCGGTTAAGATAAACGTAATAACATTTCGACATCACTTACCGGCACAAAATCCAGCATGCAATGTAGCGTAACTCTGTACGTACGCTCGCTACATCAATCTACAGATCGAATCGTAAAGAATGCGATTAGAGAAACACTTGAAGAGTTAATGTACCTGTAATTAGAATCTCTTTGTGTTGACACTCGCTTCACACGAATATACACGATCACTACACTTGGCGAATAAATCACTCACTACTGAACGACAGACAGCGCGAAGAGACCGCGAGGTTAGGTAATAGGAGCACGCGGTGCGACACCTTTTCGATTACAATACGTATTTCGTTCGTAAAACAACGCGTTCCGAAAACGATGAATGACAGCGTGGCTGAGCGTGGCAGGCGACGAACACTCCTCGCGGTGGTCGACGCGGCAATGTGATTCCGGGTATATTGGTTTGCTGCAATGGGTGGCGATGGTGGGGTACCGCGATAGGGGAGGACGGTATTACTACGCTACGCGTGTGTTGGTTGGTGAGATTGCACGGCGTTCGGTGCGGTGCGGTGCGGTGCGGAGCGGTGCGGTGCGGAGCGGTGCGGTGCGGAGCGGTGCGGTGCGGTGCGGTGCGGTGCGGAGGGGGAAGGAGAGGAAAAGAATTCTATAAGCGAGACTGCGAGCTGCGAGAATATATGGTAGCTGACTGAGAGGTATCTGGCAGTAGTGAGAGGGAGGGAAGAGGAAGGGAGTACATAGGGTAGTTGCAGAGGGGCTAACAGGGGGCGAGCGCCTCGAAAGGGTGAGGCAGATGGCTGTTTGTAATCTCTTTGAATAGCACGTTTTCCATCTACAGACTAAATGCTCCGCTTATTAACGTCGTGATTTTACGATGTAACGCGGAGCCAACTTTGAGTTGCGATAATTGAATGTACGTGAAGCAACGAAAACAGACGCAATAATGAGAAGAACAAGTTCTATTCATTGTTTAATGATAAAAACCATATCATAATGAGGGAATTGTATGTCATGCGTTATAAAGCAATTTGTTCCAAATTTAAAAACCGTTTTTCGGTTTCTATGTTTATTTTAGACTTATGCTCGAATAATCGACAAATAAAGCGTACGATATTTGGAATGTGCATCTAGATAATGAATGGATAAAGAAGCCCTTAAATTAGTGCAATGTTATGAATTATTGTTAATATTTATATTAACTCATCGTGTATGAGTACCCCATAGCATGTCGTACTGTGGCTTTCATGAAAAGTCTTCAATTCGAATACCTGCTAGTAGCGTGATCGTTTACGTCGATTAAGCCAACATGTGTTCGAGGAGTGTGTAAACACATCCATTAAGTTTCAAAGTACAAGAGCAAATGTGTTTCGATATTACTAGTACATTGTAAGGCATAATCCATTTAGCCTACAATTTACAAGTCTATATACTATATTTATATTTATCGCGAGTTTATGAATATGTTTTTTAAAATATTTTTATTTCAGCTATATAAAACTTGAGAACATATAATGTGTATCGATGTCGTTGATTTATTAGGTATTGACTTTAAAAGCATTAGCAATTTAATATAAATTTTGCAATTGACAGAAATTCAATTTTTCTCGTGATAAAGAATCAATTAATTTTAACTCTTTGTAATTAATAGATATTTGAGTTTTGTGCCAGACAAGATTACCAATAGCATGAAGAAAAACATAGTTCACGTTGCAAAGGTAAGATAGAAAAGATAGATAAATAAAGATTACTCTGTGGCTGTGTTCGGTTTGAACATTCATGCACTTTAAGCGTTTATAATCATCATTCTGTCTCTATTGTTCACTTGATATAAAACAAGGATGGAAGCGCTGAAACGCTAAAGCGCTCAAACAAAACGCAGCCTATATACATATATATATATATATATATATATATATGTGTGTGTGTGTGTGTGTGTGTGTATATTGTATGTACATATGACAGATAAGCGCTTTATAAACAGATTGTGGAAAGATTTAATATTCAATTAGGACAAATAATTGAAAAGAAAGAACATTACAAATTTGTCACATACATTTTATATAAATTTCAATCATAAATTTATATCAGTTTCATAAAGACAGTCATTCAATATCGTCGATACAATGGAAATATAATTTAGTAAAATATAATTATAAAAGAAGAATATTCAGTTTAATACTAACTTTGAATAAATTAAAAGAAAAAAGCTGTTTAGGTAACTAATAATTTACAGTCAGAAAAATCTCCTTCAGTGAAGAAAGAAACAAAAGATTAAAGAAAATATCTTCTTCTTGTCATAATCGTGACAGAGAGATATTTTATGTGATCTTCAAACGATAACATTAAATACGGCCCGTTTATTTATCGCTCCGGATTCAAGTTTGTTTTAGAAATACTCGGCATCGTGTGAATAATACCTGCATCTGTTGGCCTAGATAACGAGCTCTAACAGTGTTGGTGAGAGAGGAGGGAGAAGAAAGAGAGAATGATGGCGAATGGATCTATAGGAAACAGAAAGGGAGAAAGAAATAGAAAGTGGGAGAGAGAGAGAGAAAGAGAGAGAGAAGAGGAGGGAGAGAGAAAGAGAGAGAAAGAGAGAAAGATTTGTCATGTTTCATTATAAATACCATCGCAGTCAAGAAGCCAGTTGAGCAAGTTTTATCTTCCAAAGTATGCTTTTAGGAGAACCAGCCTTTCCTCTCATCAATCATTTATTTTTTACAGAAAATCGACTTTGAACATTATTAGCCTTTGATTAGTTTTTTTTTACAGAGCACTTATTATATCGTTTAATATGTTTAAATATAGATATTATTTATATATATATATATATATATATATATATATATATATATATATATATGGATACAAGAACATATGGAGAAATATTCTGTTTAGATTAATTGTTCACGTGCTATTCTGAAGATGACACTCACCTGCATTTATTTATATATATGTATATGTATATATATTATGTGTATATGTGTGTATATATATATATATATATACACGCGCGTGCGCGCGCACACACATACACACACACACACTGCTTATATATATGTGTATGTACATGTGTATATATGTATATACATACTGTACACACACACACACACACACACATATATATATATATATATATATATAGTATATATACAAGGTGTCCCGAAACTTTTTACCAAGCACTCTTGTGTAGATAGAGCGAGATTTCGGGACATCCTGTATTTGGCCAAATAACATGCAAAAGTAGGCACGACGTAATTTCTTATAAAAAAGTAAAAAAAAAACATATAAAATAAAGTTTTCCGATTTTCTGTTTAGTTTTCGAGAAAATCGAGTTTGAAAATCCGCTACGTACGTATGATGTTACGGCTAACAATAAGCTACGGTTTATCAAGCGACATAACGCGTATAATGTTTATAAATAATGTTTATACGGAATCTAGAAGCTATTAGGTTTTAGGAAAAACAAAGAAAATTTTTAGTGATCATTATTTTATTTTACCAATTACAATATTGCTGGAGCGCTGTTGTTCTCGTTGTTAGATATATAACTGTATCGCCTAATTATCGATGCTTGAACCTTCGGCAACGTATTTTGGTTTTTTAATTGCTCGAATGTGTGATTAGTTGCATGATAAATCACTCGACAAACCATAGCTTAGCCGTAACAGTATACATACGCAATTGATTTTCAAATCTGATTTTCTCGAAAACTAACAGATTCTACGAAAGCAGACAATCGAAATATTTTATTTTATATACATTTTTTATTCTTTTTTATAAGAAATCACGTTTTGTTCGCTTTTACATATTATACGAGCGGACCCTATATGTACCGGATATCTGATACCGAATGGTCTGAGACACCCGGTATATATACCTATATTTGTATACGAATATCGTCGAAACTATTGTATAAGAGATACGAAAAAATGTTCTGAATGAAAATAGGGCTTGGTAAAATCACTGATACGACTTATTTGAAATAAAAAATATAAAATAGGTTTCAAAAACTTATTTAAAATATTAAATAAAGAATAGGTCACAAGAAATTATTTAAAATATAAAATAAGGAATAAGACCCCAAAATATATTTATATATTTATTTAAAATATAGAATAACTTTTATTTAAAATATAAAAATAACTTGTTTTTTTATTTTAAATAAGTTTTTGAAGGCTTTAAATAAAAAATAGATTTCGAAAACTTACTTAAAATATAAAATAACAAATATAATATTTTAAATAAACATTTCAAATAGTATTTAAATAAAAAATATTTTGATGATTTTGTTTATTTGAATTCGCACGCATGCGAGTACATTTCTAAATATGTTTCAATTTTTTTTATAGCTACAGCCTATAATTGGTACTTAATAGTATTAACCCTTCACGAACCAGATGGAAAATCAACATGGATCATATGTGGGTATATCTCATATTCCACACGTACAATACTTCATCATAAATATACTATAATTTAATTACTCACTGTCACTTTTACCGATGGTAACACAACACTCATGCAATTTATTTAAAATAAAAAATATAAAATAAATCCCAAAAATAAAATATTATAAATAAGAAATAGGTGAAAAGAAGTTATTTTAAATAATAAATACTAAATAACTGTTAAATTTATTTTTATTTAAAATGTATATTTTAAATAAATTTATTTGAAATAAGACCAAACTCTGTTAAATCGTTTCAAGAGTACTTTAAAACTAATATAAAAAAAATTTTTTTTTAATTATTTATTTATTTTATACCCTCACCCCTATTTAAAAAATATTTTTAATTTTTATATAATACAAATTAAAGAACATTTGACGCTGAAAATAACGATGTATATTGTAGTTATGTTCCGAAAAACCATTTTTCAAATATGAACGAAAACGTTTATGTATACGCGCGTAGATATTCGTCTCATACTTGCGTTGGTTGCGCGAGATAGCGTGAATGGCAAATACAATCCATCAACACAATATCAGTACAGCAGCAACTATTAAAATATGAGCTTTAATATAATAACAACAACAACAACAACAACAACAACAATAGTAACAGTAATAATAACAGTGTGTCAAACTTAAAATCAGTCAAATATTTTTATAATATACATAAAGGAATGTACAAAATACTTCAGAATTAAAATCAAAGTATGAATAAAGAAATTATTATTTTTATAAAATATCGTTGACTTAATTTTGACTTTTGATAGAGCAGCCAGTTGCAATATGAAAACTTGAAAAAGAAAAGATATTATATCAATAGTAATTCCGCACAAACAAAAAATAGTTTCGTATTACGAATAAACTACTCTATTTACACATAGTGTTTCAGAATTTTCTGAATTTTTGAGTTGTCTAACCTTCCTTATGAGTCGAAAAGTCCTCTATCATTTTACAATTTTCATAATAGTTAACAAGATATTAATTACTAAAAATCAGTGAATTGGTTTTCAATCATTTTTTGCTCGAGTACCATCAACTTTACAAAAAAATGACAAGAAACAAAAATTATTTATTTTCTTTCCATAGAATTTTGAGCATTTTTTCAGAATTTTTTAATACCTGATTTTCTCATGTTGATAAAAATATTTGCCAATAAAAAAAAGTTGCCAATATATATATATATATATATATATATATATATATATATATATATATACTAAAAAGTACATTAAAATTCTGAAAAAACTCTTAGAGTTTTATAAGAAGAAAATAAACAATTTCTATTTTGCTGTTTTTTTTTTTGTAAAGTTGGATAGTGAATTTTGTAAAGTTGAATACTGAGTAAAAAATTATTGAAAATCTATATTTGGTGATTTTTAATAATTGATATCTTGGTAATTATTGCGAAAATTGCAAAATGATCGAGGATTTTCAACTCAGCTTAATCCGCTCTATCTACATGATAGTTAGGTCATTACTTATCAAACACCTTGTATATACGGTGTGTCCAGAAAATCATCCGCAATATTTTGGGAAATAATTCGGGATCCAAAAAGAAGGAAAAAAATTATATAAACATATGATATAAAGACAAGGGTATATTTATTTCGTATAGTAACTGCACAGTTAAAGTGTGATATCATATTCATTGTCAGAGCCAATCAGATCGTCGAATAGTTCGACGATTGAACATGGTAGCTCCTGATATTTGTGTCCGGAGAAACGTAATTTCAGTAAAAACGTAATTGTCTCTTTTCCTCTTTAATTATGGATATTACATATGCAATATCTTATTCCGTGAAAAGTTATGGCAATTATTTTTGGAAAAACAAAATTGTTTAATGGGAACAGCGTAAAATATTTTTCGTTGATTTTTCGTTTTCCGAATGATTTTATGATCGCAGTTAAGTGGGTTGCAGCACGTAAAAAACAAAGTAAGAAACAATCAAGGTAAGATTTTCTATTGTATTTCTTGTAAATGTATAAATATAACAAAGTAAACTATATATAATTTTGCTCGTATTCAGTTATGATATGTTCCCAATACTTTTACACTTCGATGCAACATGCAAAGTACATATTAGTTAAGTTACAAGATAATTATTAGTTTACAAAATATTATTTTAAAACCGATTTTTCCTATAAATTTGAAATCTAAATGATATATCCGACTAACATGCTGCCAACATAAGTTATTTGGAAACAGTAGTTTTAAATTTATCTCTGTGACGTCACACTGACAATTTTGATTGGTTGCATGCGTATAGCACGCGCGTGAACATTTGTCTTTATGCCATGTATAAACATAGATTCGGAAATAAGTTTCCGAATTATAACCACTTTTATGTTAAAAAAATTGTATTATATTAGGTGTTGGAATTAATTCGTAGCGTTTTACAAGTGATGGGAAGTACTTTCATTAATGTATTTTTTAATGCTCATGTGAAATAAATAACATTCTTTCATTAAAAAAACGCTACGAATTAATTCCAACACCAAATAATTTATTTTTCATAATCCCAATCCTAATTTATCAATTCATAATGTTTTAACATACATAATTACATTTCGAGTTATTTTGGCGTTAACCAAGATGTACCACGTGAAGGCACAGTCAGCTTGGCATATCCGTCTAGTAAAGTAAAAAAGATTTAAAAACAATAAGGATAATTCTTGAGTTTAGAGGCCTCACCTCCGATCTTGATAAAATTAGTCTTATTCGATTCGTTTTTGCGTGAAATGAACAAATCTAGCAAAAAAAGTATCGCTCTGTTCTGCGAATTGAGATATTCATTGTTGAAGTTGACAGATATTCAGGTTAGGAAAGATTGTCTGTCACATCAATGGCATAGAGGATTACACAAATTCTTTGCATTATAAATATAAATCCTCTGCTTTAAAACATAAATTCACACTGCTTTACAAACACAAATTCACTGCTTTAAAAACACAAATTCACTGCTAATGCAAAGAATTTAAAAGTAAATTTGCTTAAAAGTAATTGTGTTTTTAAAGCAGTGAATTTGTGTTTTTAAAGCAGTGAATTTGTGTTTTTAAAGCAATGAATTAGTGTTTTTAAAACAGTGAATTAGTGTTTTTAAAGCAGTGAATTTGTAATTAATGCAAAACATATACATAGAGCTGTATCGAGTCGGGATGACAAATATCTTACCTTCTAAAGTTTCGAAATTTAATACTTAATTACTCGATTCATGGTCAGGCCGACCGCCGCATTTTTTGCCAGATTTTTTCATTTTGAATGAAAACGTGTCAAATGAGTACATTTTTATTAAGATTCTAGAAGGGATCGGTATTCTAAATAATTACCATTTTTTTTAAAGCAAAGAATATTTTTAAGCAGAAAATTTGTTTTTGATACTGAGAATTTGAGTAATTGAAACAAAAAATTTTCACTTACATGGTCTCATTGTCCCTTTATACCACCGACAACTTTCCTAACCTGAATAATTGAATATTTGTTTACTTTTATAATTAATATCTCGGTTCGTGACAGAGTGACACATTTTTTGTCGGATTCGTTCATTTTATGCAAAAACGCGTCGATGGAGACTAATTTTATCAATATCGCGGAAGTAAGGCCCCTAAACTCAATAATTAAAAAAAATAAAAAAAAGAGATATCTATGCCTCCACGTGGTGCATCCTTGATAACGCCAAAGTAATCTGAAATGTAATTATTTATGTTAAAACACTATGAAATAAATATTATGATTGTGATTATGAAAAATAAATTACAATTTGTTAAACATAAAAGTTGTTATAACTCAGAAATGACTTATTTCCAGGGCGATTACGATAATTGTGACCTCTCAAAATAAAATTTTTGAAAACATTTTAATAGTAAGCAACATGAGAAAAATAGTAAAAAATTGTATAATAATATTTAATTTGATAATCACGATTCAATTTTATGATCAATTTGATAATAACTTTTTAATAAACAATAATTATCGACTAAAATCTTTAGGAAGTTATTTAAGACATTGACCTTGATAAAATTTTTTTGATTTGTAATTGTTAGTTATTTTGATATCTATTGGTTAGAGAATTTTTTTATTATTTTTCCTGTATTTTTCGCTAAAAATGCTTCACAAAATCACTTTTATTTTAAGGGACCACAGTTATCATAATCCTATGTTTATATAGTTTTTTTTCTTTCTTTTTGCGTCCCAAATTTCTTTCCGAAGCGGGCGATTTTCCGGAATATTCTGAATGTACATACATATACAGGATCCAGCTGAATAACATGTAAAAGCGAGCACGATGTATTCCTTATCAAAAAATTAAAAAAAAATATATAGAATAAAATCTTTTATTTTTCTGCTTAGTTTTCGAGAAAATCGAGTTTGAAAATTCGTTGTGTACGTATTCTGTTATGGCTATGGTTTGTCGTGCGATTAATCACGCAACTAATCACGCATTCGAGCAATTAATAAACCAAAATATGTTGCCGAAGGTTCAGGCATAGGTAATTAGGCGGGCACAGTTATCTATCTGACAACGAGGACAGCAGCTCCAGCAATACTGTCATTGACAAAATAAAATTATGTTTACTAAAAATTTTTTTTGTGTTTTTTCTTAAATAGCTTTTAAATTCCATGTAAACATTGTTTATAAATACTATACGCGTTAGACATCGCTGGACGAACCGTAGTTTATTGTTAGCCGTAATAAAGCCCGCAATACTAGAAACTAATGTATTTTAATTATAATATAATTGTAGGGGTCCAAAACGCAGGACGCAGAAAGTTTGGGTGAACTTCAACTTTCGCGTCCTGCATCTTGCGTCCTACGTATTGCGGTTTGCGATCTATTATAACCTAAAATATGTTTCACTTGCGACCTACGACAAGCATCCTGCGTCTTATATAGATCGCAGGTATATACGTACGCAGCGGATTTTCAAACTCAATTTTCTCGAAAACTAAGCAAAAAATCGAAAAATTTTATTTTATATATATATTTTTACTTTTTATAATCACGTCGTACTCGCTTTTACATGTTATTCGGCCGGACACTGTATATCAAAGATGATTATTTTTGTTTCTTGAATGGTTCTAATTCATTATATAAGAGAAGTATAATGAAAATCATACTCTTCTCAAAGTACAAACTTTGATTCATAAATTTTACAGATACACAGAGAGAGTACAACAAATTCATCTTCCAATTTATCAGTTAAATAATTCTAAATCGATTCCGTTATATGTGTAAATTATATTTTATAAGTTATACTTCATATACAGAGTGCGTCACCAAAATCCCCGAACAAATCGAACAATTTCTTTAAACAAAATGTTTTTAATGAAAAATTAAATATTACAAAAAATCCTTTTACATGGCACTTGGGGGATCCCTAGAGCACAATTATTCGATATATCCCCCATTAGCTTGAATGACGGCCTCATTCTCGGTCTGAAGCGTTCACACGCACGCTGTAATGTAGCGCTGTCCATTCCGACGAATGCTGTCTCAATAGCGGTCCTTAATGACGTCATATTGGAATGAGACTTGTTTGTGCCCCTTTCAACTACGCTCCATACGTAGTATGGAGTAATAGTCCAAGGGATTTAAATCTAGGCTGTTAAATACTGGAGTCCAGAATTCCTTGGACCAAAATATATCGACGTTATCTGAGAGCCAATTTTGAATATCAAATGACTCGTATGAACCGTCCTACTGAAAAACATATGGCCTTCCACAGTTTCTATCCATGGCTTTACTACATCCATCACAACGCGCAACGATTGTCCTGAATCATTCGAAATCAGCGCTTAAGCTCTTTCAATTGCGGGGATCCTCGCGGTGCATTCTTTCGAGTGACTCTTCCTCGCTGGAACCTTCGTTGGACTGTTCTAAAGTCGTATATTTTGTCACAACATCATAAACGGTTGATCTGGTATCCAAAGAACTGAATTATTTCCGTTACTGAGTGCCCAGCGCTTCAATGATTGCGGCTCTTCGATTATACTCCGCACTTGGTTTCAATATTGTGGCCATTTTGAGAATATGAGACTGTTTACTAGAAGCATCAGGTTTTCTCGGATGTCAACAACAACCTCTGACGGAGGCACAATATAGCGGAAAATTTAAATTGAAATTTGTCCGGATTTTGGTGACGCATCCTGTAAATATTTTAATATCGGTAACTTTAAAGTTCTTTTTAAGGACAAACATATTTGTGCATGCATACATTTATTGTTATCAGTTAGAACCATCATTAATGAAACAACTACATATACATATGTGTAAGAAAGTAAGTTTTTTAATATAATAATATCATAAAGTAAGCTCAAGGATAGCTTATTATTCAGACCGAATGTAGAACATTCGAGATACTTGCCTGAATATAAGTTATATTATTACAGACATTATAAGTGAAAATAATGTACAAAAATTGAACACTAATAATAAAACAGATAAATGAAAAGGAATTGTTAGTCGGAATTGACTAACAAGGGAAGGTTCACAGCTGACCGGAACCAATTTGATTCTCCATAAGATATGTTGTACGATTTCAAAAGTACTTTAAAGTTATAGATAAAAAAAATTTTGTTTATTTTTTTGTTTAACAAAATACTCCCATAATTTTCTTAAATTTTCAAATATTTTTTTTACCAAATTAAAAATTTTTTTTTTATGAATTCAATCATGTGTAATAAAGTTATATTACAACATATCATTTTTGAGAATTAATTATTAACGCTTCTGTATATACGTGATCTATGCTCATATGTGTAAGTAATTGTCGTCGAAACAAAATATGAAAACTTGAAAAGATGTTTAAGTAAAATTTATATAGTTTTCTATATGCTTTATTATATATGTATTTAAAATAATGATTTCATATACAATATATATATATATGTATGTATATGTATTTAAATTTTCTAAATATATTAGGTGTTGGAATTAATTCGTAGCGTTTTACAAGTGATGGGAAGTACTTTCATTAATGTATTTTTTAATGCTCATGTGAAATAAATAACATTCTTTCATTAAAAACGCTACGAATTAATTCCAACACCTAATATAATATTTTTTAGATATATATACATATTAACCTTGTTATTATTTCTTTAATATTTATGCCTAAATTCTAAACAAAATTGTAAAGTTCGTAACATATTCTCGTAAGATTTAATTAAGAATTTTAAAGTGTTTATATCTTTATATGATATTTTTATAGACAACTTTTTACTAGCCATAAGATTTACAAGAAATCGTAAATATTTACGAATCTTACGTCTTATGATACATACATATATTATATAATTAGAATACTGGTTATAAGGTCTTACGAATTTTACGAGAACAAGTTACGATTCTTACGATTCTGCTTAGAATTGACCTATTAATTTCTTCTATGAATAAGAATTAAAAATAATTTTATTCCAAATCTTATTCTTTTATAATAAAATTATTGTATAAGATTGAATCTTTAAAAAATAAATTTTTAAAAAATTGTTACATTTAAAAATGCATTGAATTGTTAGAAAATATACATTTAATAACTATATTTAATATATATATATATATATATATATGTATATAAAATATATTTAATTTTTTAAAATGATCTATAAGAAATATAAATATAAATGTTATTAAATAACTATTTTACGACTGTTATGAGATTCTTAAGTAAAATATAAAATATATCACATAGAAATGACAGAGATTATAATTTTCATTATACTATTTCGCAAATTTATATTTACTTTTTAATAGTAAAACAGTATCTAAAAATCTTGTGAAAGGAAATTTATTTAATTATCTGAAGTTATTTTACCAGATTTAGATGCTTTTAAATAACATATATTGATATAAATAAGATTTCTTGTATTCTTGGTCCAAATATACCATTAGTATCTTTTAATACAGTAAATAAAGCAAATTTCCATTACACGATATTATTGATTGTGTAGTGTATGATCGTATTGTTGATATAAATTGCACAACACACTCTACTTTCTTCATTCCTTGGTTAGACAATGATCTTCCAGAATGAATTTTCAATTGGAAACCACAGAATTAAAACATTTTCAAATCCAAACTGTTCGACAAGTGGTTTCACTGTTTTCAGAAAATCATCAGCTGTATTTTGCAAATTAATGGAATCTTCTAGTTACAAATTTTGTAATTTTTCTCGAAACAATTCAGTGGGATTTTTTAAATCTTATTATCCAACTGTGAGATGCTTTAAATATAGGATTTAAATTTCCTATTTCTTCTTGAAAGCTTGTAAAGCCCATCTTTGTAAATCGATATCATGAACTATGAATTCTGATTCAATAGCTGTAGTAAATTTATCACGTGTAAATTTGAAGATGTAAGATATTTTTTCTATACGATTTCATTTGAATGTCATTGTTCTTCCCATTGTCTTAATTGACGTTCAGATGAAACTCTTCTAAATTTATTTTGCATTGATTTTAGCGGACGACTCCTTTTGTTGTTATTTTTTTCATTAATATTCCAATTCTGCCAATATTCAACACCTTGTCTTTTATAAGAACTGTCAAAGTCTGCGTCATCATTTGAACATTGAGGATGAGAATTTAAATTATCTTCACTCCATGCTTCTTCATCATCTTCAATTATTTCAGTATTATGTAGTTTATACGGTTCTTGATAATCGAGATAAATTTCTTCTGTTATTTTTCAACTCATTATAGTGAAAAATGCTATCCAACAATAATTTTTATATATGTTCTTTTCTGCTTCAATGACTCTTTGATATTTCTGTTAGATATACTGAACTTATAGATGCTAATAAAAGTCTAACAACATTAAGTGGATTGATAATCATGTCTAAAAATGTTAAACTTTGCTTTGTATCGTAATATAAAAACAATTTAACAAATTGTATAGATATGATTGTGACAGAACGACTGCACTGACTGAACGTAAGACTGCTACGTGAATATTCTTATACTGTCCATTTATTATAATTATCTTGAATGTATATTTGAACTTATATTACACCGCATAGTTATTCCTATCATCTATTCCAAGAAACATATCTTTTCTCTGAAAAATATGTCACGACTCTGATATGTGATACGTAATTTAGAAGGTTATTTCTTATATCTCATTATACACGACGATTCAGACACGAGATTTTCTAACAATTTAAATATACTTCATATATATATTGATATATATATACATGAGTTAATAGATATAAAAAAATACGTGTCGCTTAGATTTTCGTGTTTAACAACATATTTCATGGAGAAAATTTATTTCGGACAGTTGTGAACCTTCTCTTGTAAGTGTTATTTTATTCTTGTAAATATTTTTTTTTTGGTGATATTTTTATTGTCTTTATTCAATTTCATTAAATATAATTAATGCAAAATCGTAAAGAAGTGAAGAATAAGTAGTGAGAAATAGTTGCATTTTGCGAATTGTTCATGATATTTGTGTATTCCGATATTCACAAGAAAGATGATGAAAGATTTTCAAAAAGAAAAGTAAAGTCTATTTTACGCTTTCGACCGTTCAAATAGTACAGATTGATTAATGATACATTGCTACTCACAATTAGCTCCATAATAACTGATTTACATCATAAAACAGATTTTATTTTTAAAACAATCGATAAGTAGCGATATATAGTTTATAAATTACATGCATGTAATTTTTGCTTTAAGGAATTTGTATAAGATGTATACTATTATTATCTATTCGTAACTGAAATGTTCGTATTCTCAAAAATAATTGAGAAAATAAGATGTAAAAAGTGTTCATCACAAAATGAATGACTGTCAATAAACTGTTAATTGGAAAAAATAAACGCTTAAATGATCATGGTTACGAAAAAATGAACTACTTATCTCATGTTGATCGAATACAATGTAATAGTATTGAATAGAATTAACAGTTTGACGATCATGCAATTATTTGTTGATTAAATCGTTCGCTTTTCTCGATTTAGATTTTTGAGCAAAAAAATATTCTGACGCATTATTTTGTCAACTATGAAATATCATGACATAAGTAAATTTTTTTATATCTATAAAATACCTGCATTTCTGAAAAGATTTGATAAAAAAAAATCTTTAGAAATGAATATGAAACTATAATACTATGTAAGATAAAGTCTCCACTGAAATAAGTAATGAATCAATTAAAAAGCTAACAATGGTTGTTCGTGTGTAACAATAAATTATATATATATATATATATATATATATATATATATATATATACTTAAATAACAAAATTACGAGACGTTTTGATCTCGGCTTTGGATTTTTAAAAATAGTATCAAATGAATAAATGAACAAATTAATAAAAATATTAAAATTTTCTTATTCATCATGCGATTAACTTCAAATTATGCAATCAACCTATAAATTTCTAATAAATCTATTATAATAAATCTTGTATGTTTTCGTGACAATGCGCTAAATATATTCTAATTTTGTGATGACTGTACGTGTTTATACGAGAGAAAATCCAAGGAATCAAGCGACAGATGGTCATTAGAGAAAGTAAATGAATGGAAAGTGAACTCTCTTTCATAGTTACAACAATGTTGTTGCATATATTAACACATATATAAATTTTTTTCAATCATGTGTATACTAAAGATGGATAGCTTATCATATAATGTTTACATCATTTATTATGTATATATAAACAAAATCTTTCACATATGAATACAGTTTTAAAATGATAAATAAAAGAAAAATGATACTGTATCAGACCGTTTATAATTTTATTTTACAGGAATAAGTAATGACTAATGCCTGAAAAGGTTATTATATTTGTACATATATATACTGAGAAAAAAATGTTGTTGAAACAAGAAAATGCATTTTCTTGGCACGAATTTCTTTGATACAAGCAAACATTTATTTTATAAATAAGTAATAAATTATGTATTCTCATCAATAAATATTTCATTACTTTGAGTAAATCATTTCGTACGTTTTGATTTCGTTACTATAAATAATAATTTCATGACATGAACAATACAATTATTGAAATAAAATAAGTAATTTATTTGTAGTAACGAATCTGAATTTCTTGAATCTGAAAATGATCCTAAAGCCGTCTGTATTACCGATTAATAATTTTTGTTTAACTAATAATTATTTTTTTCCTCTTTTACAGATTCGAAAATCCTTTTCCAGGATTAAAGTATACGCATTAATAAATATCTGTGAGGTGAAGTTTATGAGAACGACAAAAAATTTTTCTTAAAATTTCAATTTCGAAATTGTTTGGCGTTCTCGGAATAAATTCCACCTCACAGATACATATCAATATGTATACTTTAATCATGAAAAGGAATTTTTGAATCTGTAAAAGAGGAAAAAATATACGACTTTAATTTTGGAAAATCTTTTTTGTTAGGCTTTCAATCACAATTTCGCAAACTCAGAATTGTTTGTGCATGTCATACGCTTCCAGAAAAGATATCATTGATACGTACGACTTACAGAATTTTTGCATTAAGGAAATTATAACCTGAGGTGACAGCTGTGAGAGCTAAAATAAAGTTTTAATTTTTTCCCCGATTTTTTCGTTAAATTTAGTGTGGTCGGTATTTTTTTTTGTGCGTATTTTTATTGTACAAAAGGATTTGATGATCTATAAAGTCAATTCGAAGAAATTGGCAATCTGCAATTGTCGGTAATTCCTGTTGATTTAGGATTCCCTTAAATCAATATTTTATTGAACAAAAGAAATCATTCTTTTGCAATAAGAAATTTGACATTCTTGAATAAATAAAAATACTTTCAAATAAATATATTATTGAATGGAAGAAATCATTACATTGCAATAAGAAACCTGATAAATCACTTAATTGCAATAAGGAACCTAATGTTCTCTTGAATAAATAAATACGTTTATTGAATTATTTATTTGAATGGAATAAATCATATCGTTGTCATAACAATAATCGCAATAAGGAACCTAATGTTCTCTTGAATAAATAAATGTGTCTTGAAGTGACATGATTTATTCTATTCGACAAAATGTTTAATCGAAATTTCGATGAAATATTTTGTTGAATAGAATAAATCATATCGTGACAAAGAGATACTTGATGTTCTTGAATGAATAAGAATATACTTTTAAATGAATATTTCGTTGCACGCAAGAAATAACTTACTCTCTCTCTCCCCCCCGTCTCTCTCTCTCTCTCTCTCTCTCTCTCTCTCTCTCTCACTCAATAAGAGTTCTAATGTTTTATATGCCGAAATTCTGACATTGATTAAGTGTCAGACACTCAATAATTTTTAAGTTTGTAGGCTACGAAAGAAATATTTCGTTGAGAGAGAAAGAAATACCTGTAAAAGAAAGGTAAGGGAATATTTACTTATGGTATATCAACGCAGATTATATTTATTGTAATCAAGATGTATATCTTTGGTATTCTAATTGTCCAAGTGGCATAAAAGCTCATGCACAGCATTAACAAAATGATTATGTACGCTTTATAAGCGTTACTTGGGTGGTACCGTTATATTACAGAAAAGCTTGATTGACGGCTCAGGGTGCAGACACATTAAAAATAATAAGAAATTAGAAATAAGGAATGAGGAAACAATTTCGGAAATCGAATATCAGAAATCGAATATACTGAAATGCATGGTTTCTGATAAATTGAAATTGTTATTCTTACCGATATTCATAATTGATTCTTATATTTAAGTCTCATTAAGTATAATCTTAAGATGTCATGAACCAATTAGATAACCGCATTAGCATCTTCAGACATTACACTGAAGAAAAAAATTTACTAAATTCTAATAAATATTTTTTTGAATAGTTTCTTAGTGGAATATTTGTTAAATGTGAACATATATTTACTAGATACAAGTATTATTAATTTGATTTAACTATTATTATTTTTTTATATGTCTATTAGATATTTATTTACCGTAGATTCTCTGCTAAGACTAATAAAAAAAATACTTACAATTAGCAAAATTTATAAATTTTTTTCTCAGTGTACTTAAGGGAATGCTAGAGCGACGGCCGAACTTGATCGAGATAGATATTTCAGATTTTCATTTTCAATATATAACATACTTACGCCCTCTGAGTGTGCCTAATATACGTTATTTTTTTTTGGTAACTATAACGGTAACGTAGTTACATTTTTTTGATAACGAATTTTACAGTTATTTTTATCGTTACTTTGCACATGATTCGATTGGACACAAGTTACTCATAGCACTTGAGACTAGAAAGCCTCTAGACACCCGTCCGCTGTAATTAATGATCGTCGATTTTAAAAAAGTTACTTTCTCAAGTAGCGGTAATATTGTAAAATCGATGACTAGTAACGGTAACTTGTTACTTTTTCTACTCGGTAACGAGTAACTGTAACTTATTATTTTTAAAAAGTAACTTTACATTCCCTGATTATTACTCATATGACTTTACTGTGAATGAAATATTTCTTTCATAGTTGCGACCAATTCCACGCACTTAAACAAATATTCTGTTTGTCTCAGCGAATATCTGTGCGTTGATACTAGCAAATATTTCTTCCCTTAGAGCGAATATTTATTTCTCTTAATGAAATATTTCCTTCATATTCAAGAAGATTTTACGCATTTAAACAAATATTTTGCTCATTCTCCGCGAATATCTCTGTTGATAATAGCAAATATTTCCTCATTTCTTGCAAATATTTTTCATTAAAGCAAATACAGCATCTTGAAACTAATAAATATGTTCTAAAGATCCCTCAAAAAAATAATTTTCTTGAAGCAAGTAATATTTTTTTCTTTCAAGTAATTTTTTTTCTCAGTGTATAAACGTATATTGGGTACATTTATTGACAAGTCACACTTGACATTACGCTTGACATTTGGCAGAAGCGTTTATTTTGATTGGACATGTTTTGCGTGTACGGTATATAAGTAAAATGGAAGAGCAAAAATTGCATTTTTACCATATTTTATTGTTTTCATTTCATAAAGCGATGGACGTTAAGCATGAAATATTAATAATATAATATAATTCCTCGGATCATCTCTGTGAAGCTGGCCCTTTATTTTCAAAGTTTTGAAAAAATAAGCGTGGTTCTGATTCTCTCGAAGAATTTTAGAATTCTCTATCAATTTTAGTAAGAGTTCCATCGAAACGTTGAAAACACCATTTCAAATTTTAAGAGGGCCAAGTTCACGATTTTTGAAAGACTATAACTTTTCACGAAACTTTGAAAGACTATAAATTTTTTACCGTTTATTATAGCACTATGGTTCATATAAGGATAAATATAGAACAATCGATAGAACTCTTTGAGGTGAAGGGACAATCAAAACTCTCAACAAAATATCAGATTTCCGAAATATTTTCAAAAAAAATTGTTTTTAGAAAAAAATTTTTTTTAGATTTTGGCCATTCTGTTATGAGTTTTGATAGCCTCCTAAAAAGTTCTAAAGATTATCCTCAATGCGCCGATGCGCTGAATTTAATATCTAAAAAGTTCTAGAACTTTGAAGTTTCAACTTCTGAATTTTTTTAAGTCCACGTAGGTCAAAATTTTTTTTCGGAAATCCGGCATTTCATTGAGAGTTTTGGTAGCTTCCCGAAGAGTTCTAGCGATTATTTTTAATAATCAAGCCAGCGAACACTAAAGCCAATCTAAAAAGTTCAGTAGTATAATAGTGGCGGTTCTAACCCAGGTCCTCTGAGGGGAGCACGGGGCACGGGAAATACTGGTAGGCGCGGGGAAGGAAGGGGAGGCACGGGAAGTCCCGGCGCTATCGATGTTTACTGATTTGATGATACATGCCGCCATGTTGTGATGTCACATATTATTGGAACTACCGCCACCCAACACCCCACCGTAGGCGCCACCGCTGCCGCCGCGGACCCCTTGTCCAACCTAAAGTGTGTTTCGAGCCGTCGCCGCGGACCCCGTGTCTATCCCAAAATGCATTGCGGGGTCACCGCCGCCACCCCACACCCCAAAATGCGTCGCGGTACTATAACGTTGACTTTTGTCTAGGAGATCGATGGCACATCATCGATGTATCGGCTGCTACACAAAGCGCCATTAATGAGGAGTAGATGATGAAATCATACTGCATTCTCACAGTTCTTTCTTTCAAGGTCAGAAGCGTTGATAATGAATTTATCTAGGAAGAACCGTGAGATCGGGTGATACGTCGCGATGCGTTAAGAGAGAGACACCGATAACGATATTTTTTTGTAAGAAGAGATCGGTGACACGTCGCCGATGCTTCAACCCAATAGGGAGGGTAGATAAAAGGGGACAAAGAAGTCGCAAATAGAATATATAATAGGTCACAAGCGCGCGACATCTCAGTTGGCGTTTTTAAAGATTACCGAATCTCAATAAGTGTAATGCGAAAAATATGGCTGACATCATGTAGACGTTGAGGACATGGATGGTGTAAATGCAGACAAATTATTTGAAACAATAGAAATAGAATTTGAATACATAATGGATGTAGAGTTCGAGAATATCGGTAACATTGAAGACAGAGTCGATGTAGCAGAATATATTAGAAATGTGGATGAGGAACAGTTTGTGAATATTAGAGACGAAGTGTTTGATGAAATGGAAGTAGACTTTGAGAATATAATGGACCAAGCGTCGTCCGACGAAGAAATGCTATCTGATGATAGTGAATGTGCTAGTGATATGAGCGAGTATGAAATGGATCGCATAGAAAAATTCGTGTCGTCTCCAGAAATTCATACATATTGAATGCTCGTACTAAGCACTGTGTGATCCATAATTATACAACGGGTGGTTCTTTAACCACCCGTATGTACATCATGCATAATTCATATAGCTGACATTAACGATGGAGGAATGTATCACGTCAGGATGCATGAGACCGGTTCTTTCGGTAGGCTAGACGATAGGTCATGCACGAATTGCAGACTGCCTTTGTACAATACATTATATTCTCGTGCAGCATGTGCTCACTTTGCACACATTAAAAAAAAAACATGGAAAACTACGAGCGAATTGCTGGAACAGTGCGGCCAGGTCGCTATTCTGGTGGAGTGTTTCTCGTGGCTGCAACAATGCGACGAATGCATTGAGCAGCTCGAAGAGCTTTGTCGTGCCAAGCGTCCGCGCCTCGCCATTGGATACAGACAATCCGCGATGGCGAGGATCGCGCGACTCACGGGTGCAAAGTTGCAATTGGAGCGACATTTCGTGCACATTGGTGACGAGTACGCGAGTGGCGAATACGCGAGTGGCAACGAACGATCTCTGTCTGGCGAGAGATCGATGCCGCGTTTGAAAGTCGTATATTGACAGGTGCGGTGATACACTCTAATCACATCGAGCCGCGGCGGTTTTTAGAAGATGCTGGCGATGTAGTGCTCGAACGAGTGCGAGATGCTGTAGAAAGACACGGCAGTATAAAAGTGAACACCGCGTTCAATGGCGAGTTTGCGAAGGATAAACGTGTTAATAAGAGCATAATTACAAAGATCAGCGAGATATATCGCACCGATATGCGCGAGTAGTATGAGAGACACGTCATCCTAGCCCATCCTAGCATCGCTCAAAGAATTCCAAGAATGCGACAGCGGATGGGCATTGTCGCGAATCCTCAATTTGGTAATGAATGTGAATAAGCATAATCCAATGCACGTGGATGTTACATCGAAGTGCCGCGAGAAATAGCGATGAAACGAGCAGTGATCAGTGTTTGTTCGACGGACAATGCATGTTTCGCGTGGTCGGTGGTCGCCGCTCTGTACCTCGCAGAAAGACATGTATTGTAAATCAGGAATCATCATACCCGCATTACACCGCAGTATTAAATCTCGCGGGTATCGAATTTCCAATGACATTAAAAGATATTCCGAAATTCGAACGGTTGAACGCGGTGTCGATCAACGTGTACAGCATCGAAAATAGACAGGTCTTTCCTCTGCGGCTCACCAATGATAAGAAGGAGAAGCATGTCAATCTCCTGTACCTACAACATTCACGCAACGACAACATTAGACACTTTGCGTGGATAAAAAATCTATTCCGCCTTGTAAGATCACTGGGAACGAGAGCAGAAAATATTTTTGTGATCGATAAATACAATAAAAATAGTAAATAAAAACAGTAAAAAGAAATAGAAAAATGATTTCTTTATTATTTGCAGGTGCCTTCATTACTTCAGTTCGTGCGAAAAATTGCAGTCGCATGAAGTGGACTGCTAGAAGATCAACGACTGCGCCATCCGACTGCCGAACGAGGACGACAGGTGGCTCGAATTCGATAATTATAAGAATCGAGAACGAGTGCCGTTCATCATCTACGCCGATCTGGAATGCGTCTTACGTAAGACGAAATCCGACAAGGAAGACGCGTCGTCGTACGCGTATCAATAGCATGACGCGTTTAACATAGGCTACTATGTACAATGTGCGTACGATGACGCGTTATCGTCGTATCACTTCCGTCGCGATGAAGCTCTCTATAGCGTGGTCGCGCGACAACTCAACGATTTGGCGCATCGCGTGAAAAATATCGTATCCGCCAACGTGCCCATGGAAACGTTATCTAAACAGCAATGGAAGGCGTACCGTAGCGCGACACGTTGTCACATCTGTGAGAAACCATTCGCGCTGGACGACATGCGAGTCCGCGATCATTGTCATTTCACCGGTAGATACCGTGGTTCAGCGCATTCGAATTGTAATTTAAATTATAAAAATTCGTTTTATATTCTAATCATATTTCACAATTTATTAGGCTACGACGCATTTTATAATTAAGGAAATTCACCACATTCATTTACTATATAGAATGTGACGATGTTTACGAGACTATAAAACGCTAGATTCGACACGAGTGATTATTCGGCAGACAACGTGTACGATATACCTCTCGCGAACAAAAAAGTACTCGGCCTGATGAAGGATGAGAACAACGGTATATTAATGACCGAATTTGTTGGACTTAGAGCGAAGATGTACGCAGTGAGAGTGGGTGGCAAGAAGGACATTAAAAAGGCGAAAGGCGTAAAGAATAACGTCATAGCGCGAACGATAACGTTCGACGATTACACGCGGTATTTGAACGAAGAGATTGAAATGACTCGCCATTAATCGTGTATACGATCTAAATTACACGAGATGTACACGATATTCGAATCGAAAATCGCTCTGAGTCCATACGACGACAAACGAAACGTCGTACCGGACTCGACGGAGACGTTATCGTGGGAGCATTGGTGGATACCTTTGTAATACAATATTGTATTGTAACGTGACGTTTTTCGTCCATCACAAGGGCCGCATGGCCTGACCGAACAGTGCAGTCTAGCGTTCTGAGTCCTCTCACATTTTGGAGGGCGGACGCACCTGCGCTTTTTTTTCCGCGACATTGTTTGCGTACCTTACGCGTTTCGCGTCGCCGTTTTCGTTTTCCCTTTTCTGTGTATTCCCGTACCGAGGATCACAGAGGTCGGCGACTCCCGCGATCTTAACAGAATGACGCCACCTCACCGGAGAGAAGAGGAGGAAGAACGACCAGGAATGGGAGTCAAGAGACGACCGCTGCTGACGAACCCGTCATGGGCGCACGACACCTGACTCCGGGTCGCACGCAGGTGATATCATTCATTATTACGCCCTTTTTGTTGTCGCAAGGTATTTCCTATCGCACCCTCTTCCAGGTACAAAGGCGGACCGAGAGTGGGAATAGCATGACGGGGGTGGCCACTCTACACCCCAAGGACGGCGAGAGCCCCGAATAGGCACTTCGAGATCACGAGGCGGCCCGAAAAGGATCCTGTGGCCTTTTGAATTTCGCGCGCCAGGACATGCGATACGGGCATGACGCGGTTCCCGCGATTAGAGCCGCGGAGTCACGCTCCAATCAGGCGCGATAAGGCCCCCTCGCGGGGATAACGAGCCCTGCGTGCCCCCGGGAGAATTAGCGCCTGGCACTTGTGCTGTGACCCGCTTGGCGAAAGCACGTGAGAGGACATAAAAGAAACAAAAGCCTTCCAAGGTCGACCCGGACGAGCACCTGCGGGGAAGTCACGGTGAGATGAGCGTCACAACTGTACAGTCGCCGGTTTCCACATCCGGGAGGCGTAGTCTTATCGGAATTCTGTCGGGTGTATGATAGTGAGTGCACGTGGCATTGCCGTGCGGTAGATTTTCGATTCAAATACGCGTGTCGCCTCCCGGAACGGCCCTTATCGTTAGGATAATCCTACTGCGTCCGCTAAGGCCACAGCTTCGTCACTCGTTGTAGATTTTTATTGCGGATCACATGTTGCGTCGAAGTTCCGTACCATAATATTGTCGCGTATCGTGTCGTCTCGAACGCCTGTAGCGTAAGATTTGCATGTCTATTAGGCCGTCGGCCCTCTGTGTCATAGCCATTAACGACAATTTATAATAGCAATTAGTAATTGTGCGTCTTCTGTCGTATCGAGACTGCGTAGTGTCGAGTTTGCACGTATTCGAGCCTTCTCTGCATCTCAACTGAGCGGCGCGAAGCCCCGCGAGCGCGCACGAGGTCATGCCGTGTTCACGCTACAATCGTTGCCGAATTCCCTAGTAGTTTCGAGGCGACGAAGCCTTGTTCGTATAATTCGCGAGAGTATCCCTGTGTGGCGTGAGCTCGTGTCGCGGGAATCTAACGAAGTTGAACGTTTACGCCTAGCGTAAAACCTCGGGGCCTGCGTGAGTTATCGTGCTCAAGTAGAGCTTATCGTCTCGATTGTGTCGCCAAATGTAAATGCAAGTTGAGGACTTATTTAATATATTTGTTACTTTTGCTATTGTTGCTTCGTGTGTACTTTATTCTCATCCTTATCTTCGTTCCTCCAAATAATCCGCTATCCTCGACCGCGAACCGCCCCCCTCTGCCATTTCCGAGGCTGAGCTACCGGTTGAAAGCCCATCGACATTCACAGCTCATTAGAACGTGGCATAAAGGAAATATCGCGTAATTTCGAGAAAGAATGGCACGCTCGCTCGTGCCTGGCGCCCAACTATTATTTTGTGATGGCGTGTCGCCCTTAAGAGCGGCCGCGGGAAGACGCATTTCTGTCGCGTTTCGTAACGCCACCCGTCACCCGATCGCCTACGAAAATCTTAGCTGTGAATGTACGACGAAGTTGCGCTACGCTCGTGAGTGCGATTGCAGTATTATATGTATTATATGTAGTATATATTGCTATTATATATTACTATTGTAATTTACACTTTTTTACATTTATACAAGTATTATTACTATTTTTTATGTATTACGATTATTATACTTTCATATAATACATATGTTTTTAACATTTATATATTGTATGTATTATATGCTAATATTCTAATTTACACTTTATATGTCTCATGTTTTTATCATTTATGCGTATCACTACTGTGTATTTCTATTCTTTTGATTTACACTTTACGTATATTTTTTTTTTACATGTATATAAGTATTACTATTATGTATTACTACATATGTATGTATTCTACTCCATACATAAATTGTTAAAAATAATTATACATTTTGTATACTCCAAAACGAAGATGATGATGATGAATGGGGAGTAATAAAAAAAAATATGTTTATATACTTAACTATAAATAAAAAGAACAAAGAGCTACGAGTCTAAAACAATCAACATAAAATAACAATCTGCATTAAATAGTTAAAAAATGAAATAAAACATGTCATGAAATTAAAAAACGTAAAATATAATTTAACAGTCAGCAAGTGAACAAAAACAAATGTTTCGATCTCTGTTGGATCATTTTCAATGTGACGACAAGATAATAATAGAAATATAACGTAGATAAAATATATAGAAATTAAATAAAATTCGCATTCAGACGCAATATTAACTATAAAACTTGCTCCAAATTGAAAGAAAACCAAACAAACGATTGTAGTTGACACCAATGGTTTCCTCCGAACTGTGTGTGTGCATAAGGACGAACATGTTTCTGTTAGCAAGTACAAATTGTAATAATAAATTAACGACAGGAATAAATAAAAATAATAAGAAATAATAAGAAAATACAAATTGAGTCGCAAATAATAAAAAGAAAGGTACAAAACAAGTCGCAAGTAATAAAATTAAAATTAAAAGAAAGAGGCAAAAATTATTTTTGATGTTATAAGACATGTACAGAGTTATTAATATCGATAGAGAAAGAGTAAAATGCCATCATTCATTGTATATGAGTTATATGTATAATGAGTTTAGTACAGATAAATTTAGAATAAATACCTTATTATGTGTGTCAAAATGATATGTTATCGATTAGACAATGCGATGGGAATCAAAATTGATCATCTCTCTAGGAAGCTAAGAGATAAAATAAAGTACAACATATAAAGACAGGAAGGTTGAAATGGTAAACTAAAAAAGAAGGGGAACATAAGAAGGAGAAAATAAAGTAGAGGGGAGAGAAAGTGGGGAAAGAAGAGATGGATAGGAAAAGAAAGCAGTTAAGAAGGAGAAAGAGATTGAATGATCTGTAAGTAGGTTTCAGGTAAAGATTCGGTATCATTTTGTCTATTAAGATCCTGTTTCTGTCTTTTAATATGAATTATTTCAGACACCAATCTCTTATTATAAGAAGATTCGCAGTCTAAAATTTTCACATCGTTCCATTTAAAATTATAATCAAAATTAATTCGATGATCAGTTATAACAGTAGGAGAACCCTATTCTTTCTAATATCAGAGATATGTTCGCGTAGTCTCATACTCAATTTTCTTTTTGTCTGACCAACATAACTCGCCTCACAATCATCACAGGAGATCTTATAAACAACATTCTGATTGGATAGGAAATCAAGCTTATTTTTCCTCTCTTTATAAAGCTTTTTAATGTGTTGGGAATAGAAAAGACTAATTTATAATGAAACATACTAGAGATAGGAAGGAAATTTTCAGAAATAGATTTGACATAAGGAATCGTAAAATATTTCTTTCTTACGTAAATAATGTGTAATATTTTTATTATGTATATGAAACTTTAATCTACGTTCAATTGTAGAGAAAATAAAGGGAAGAGGATAACAGTTGTTTAAAAAAGTATGAATAGCCTCTATCAAATTTTTTTGTTGAAACCGTCTACGTTACATTTCTATTATTATCTTGTCGTTACATTGAAAATGATCCAATAGGGATCGAAATGTTTGTTTCTGTTTACTTGCTGACTGTCAAATTATATTTTACGTTTTTTAATTTCATGACATGTTTTATTTCATTTTTTAATTATTTAATGCAGATTTATATTTTATGTTGATTGTTTTAGGTTCGTAGCCCTTTGTTCTTTTTATTTTAATTTTTTGAGCCTTATTATTTTTATATAATAATTATATACTTATATTGATATATTTATATATTTTTATATGTATAAAAAAATACACGAAAAATTTTATCAAATGACATTGTTTTTGTGTATCCATGAATTGTGCGATCCATCGAATCCCAGCCATTTGACGTACACCTTATTTCTCTTCCTGTGCAGTACTTTCTCCACGAGATACACGTCCGGATGAGTATCGCGATGCAACTCGTGTTCGTAGAACGCACCAGCGGATTTTCCGTGATAGTCTTCGAGTAGATAGGTTACGGGATTGGCACGCTGCAACGATCATAAATACCTCGGTGGTCCAATTTGGCGTATAACCTTTCTCAAAAATCGTCTTATACTTGCTCACGCGTATCGAATCATCCACTTTGAATTTTGCTGGACCAGCGATTTTTATCACGCTGTATACCGTGTCCAAGAGTCTTTTGGCGATCGCGGGAGTTACGTCGGCGGGCCGCATGCCGATAGTGCGATGTTTGCATGCGTTGTAATCTGATACGAGACGCGGCAGTTCGTCGATCCACTTATAATTGCCATTGAGTGTAAACATCTACCATATATCGCTTTTGAGTGTACAATTGAACCGCTCGACTACCGACGCTTTCAACGTCGAATACGTGGAATAGTGATTAACGTCGTGTTTTTTCAAGATTTTTTGCACATCAGCGTTGTAAAACTCCTTCCTCATATCCGTTTGTAAATTTTTAGGACATCTTCCACTTACTCGAATTATCTCAACAACTATAGCATCAGCCGTCTCGCTTCCACCCTTGCTCTTCAACGGTCTGGCCCACGCGCTCAACTCATCGATGATGGTGAGTATGTAGTAGCCTCTGTTGAAGCTCGAATACGGACGTATCTCGACGATATCAGCCTGCCATAGATCGTCATATCCTCGAACTATGACGCGTCTTCGTGGAAAATTTCTTCTCGCTGGAGCGTGCAATTCCTCGACGTCTCTCGGAGTTAATTTTTCTCTTTTCGCTGGATCTCTTTTTCATGATTCGACGCGTATACAAAGGACAAAAGTATTTTTTTCTCACTGACGCCACTCGACTGACTCGTTTCGTCGATACGCGATTTAATTTATAATAAGACCGACTCTTCGATAATCGACAGCATCTCGTTGTCATGAGCGTTGTTGCCCGCTCGGTACGAAGCGTCGAGCAACCGTAGACGATTCATCAGCTCGTTGGATGTCCCAGTGCACATAATCGATCGCGTTATCGTTCAATGTCATTGCGTGAGGTATTCCTTTCCAGATTTCTTCTTCTGTTTCTTGGGTGTGATCGACATCAACGGCGCGATTACTATTTGTACTTGTATCCTCTATTGCTCAATAATCGGCCCTGCGAAAGATGCTTGTATTTGTGCGCAGTCGTCGCCAGTAGCATGCTCTTGTTTGTTCATATCGTCTTCCGTATAGAGGAGATCATCGAAAATTCTCTTGAAAATTAACTTGTAAAGATTGGGTGTACCGGCGTATCGTACGCCGTCGATAATTACGTTGTCCACATCATCCACGTCGAAACGTTTACCACGTTTGCCAAACATCAATTCATCCTTATGTAGGTACACATAATCTATATCACTCTTCTGTTTATCTCGCACTCCCCTCAGGACAGCCTCGACGTATTTTTGACCCAGTGGGCCCAAGCCGACTTGCAACACCTCTCGACCTTCCGACGTTTGCAACCGATTTTGAACCTTTGTTGCTAGCGAGCCGTCGTTTCGAAAACGTTATCCAACGATTCTATCGTCAGTACGATCATCGTATGCGGAGTGGAGGTTATCAGCAGTACACAATCGTGCGATCGATTATCGGATTTATGCGGAGTCGCGAAACGCTCGAACGCGTCTTATTCGCTTTCTCTCCCTCTTCCTCCTCCTCTTCCTGCTCCTCCTCTTCTTCTTCCTTCCTTTCACGCATGGAGGCAGACGCTGCGTTATCGTTGCGTGATTATCTCTTTATCACGTGCATACCAGGGCTGTCAACGATCTGTCCCAGCAGTTTGATAATAGGCTTAAAATGTCTGTCCTCCTCGGTTTTCAGAGCACGATATTTCTTGTGGATCGACTCGCTCGTTTTCTCGATCTCTCTCAATTTTTTCACGCTCGCGCACATCAGCCATGTTCGTCTTTGGCGAAGTATCGACAACGACTAGTCACGTTACAGTATCGCGAACTCCTTAAATCCCTTTCTGTATCTCCCGTCTTTAAGTGCACTATCCTTGTCTATTACTAAAAATCTATATTTTTTTTGCCAACAGTCACGGTACAACGCACAAAATTAGTCGTAGGACATGCCGGTGTTCACGTGATCATTGTAAACGTGTTTCAAGTTGGTACAATCCTGTTTGAATAGGATCAGCAGGTTCGCGTTGTCGCGTATCAGATGTTTAGATATTTTCGCGTACGTCTGACAGAGATAGAAACAGTCAATATTCGTGGCGACCTATCGAAAAGTAGTATTCTCTCACCGCATCCTGCTTGTCGCATGCCACGTTATCAAAAATAAAAATAGAATTTGGGCGCGCCTCGTTCGTGAAGCGATGTCGCTGTTGTTGGAAAACGTAAAGTAGCCGATTTCATCGATAGACGTAAATAAATTTTCGAGATATCGATACTTTGGCCGTTGCAGTGATTTCGAGTAGACGTACACGTTCTCGAAACGTACGCCGTTTGGCCTCTGGAGCAAACTTATGAGAACGTTGGTTTTACCACAATTCGACTGCAAATGATCGCGCGTATAGTATTCGGCAGCATTTCGCCGTGCTTATTCGCTCGTGCATTTCGCTTCTCCGCATTGCCTCCCATCATTTGTAATTTCGCGTCACAGTTTGTGACATGTATCGTCAGCGGTTGCAACATGAATTTCATGTTCACACTAAAGGCCACGCGCTCTCGAACGATTATTTAAAGGCGCACGAATCTGCGAATCGCGCAGTAGCAAAATGTACGCACTGTGTCATCTTTCCGATATTCGAGACTTGAGCGCCGAGCAGTTGCAATATATACCGAAGATATATATATATACTCGTACTCTTACGTGTGTACGGTGAATACATCGAACATGTTTGGGACAAGCTTTCGGAACACGTGAAGGCAGATTTGGAGGTTCGAACTTATCGTCGCTGCAACGAACACTACAATCAGCCGTGGCAGCGAACGCATATCGACGGCTTCATAAAGGATAAAGGACTGTAGCGAATGTCAGCTGCGATCTGCTAAATCGAGCGATAAACACGCCTCTTTTCGAGTTACATATTTCGGGTTATCAGTTTTGCGATTCGGGCACTCGGTTTACGAAGCGATTAGCCAGAGATGACGCGGGCATAAATCCGCTGGACGCGGCGTGCCGAGAATATGACATTGCGTATTCTCGGAACAATGATCTCACCGATAGACACACAGCGGACAAGGTACTCGCCGATAAAGCGCTAGGATGCGTTGTCACGAGAGATTCGGCTCTGAGCGAGAGAGCCGCCGCAGCTGCCGTCTGGGCAACGATGAAAGCCAAGATCAAGATCGGCATGGGCATGAAACCGAAGAAGAAGACGACAAAGAAAAAGACGACGAAAAAGCGGATACTTCCGACGGCGAAACGAGGCGGTGCGTTACCGTTTCTGTCAATGTTGGACGCACTCGGGTCCTTAATCAGCGGAGCGGCCAGCGTGGCGAAAGCGGTAAACGATAGCAAAGCCGCGTGACGTTAGCTCGAAGAATTGCAACGTCACGATCGCGTGATGGAACAGGGTCGCGGATTGTATCTCGCTCCGTACAAATATGGACGCGGACTATATCTCGGCCCAAACGTGGACAGGGTATAGTTGCAAAGAAAAAAAAACATCAAAAAATCGATAAAAATGCCATCTGACGCAACTATTCAATGTACAATTGAACGTGCTCGCGAGACGTACCATACTTTAGAAGCGTTTTCATGCGTAACACGTTATCGACGAGCGGCGTGCGCCGAAACGAAAGCGGCATCGTGAATCTGAACGATGCGACGGGGCCTGATACTCACTGGGTAGCGTACGCGAAGAAGAACAACCGCGTCGTGTACTTTGACAGTTTCGGTAATCTTCGTCTAAGGAACTGATGCGATATTTCGAGAACGGTGCTACGACGATAGAGTACAATCGCATGTCCTATCAGACGTACGATCAGAATTTCTGCGGACAGATGTGTCTGCGGTTTCTGCAAACGGTAGACGCACGTGAATTTAAAAAGCTCGACAAGGTGCTGTAAAATCTTAGTATTAGTCGAATGCTTTTTCCGTCATGTCGTTGACGCTTACGCTGAGCGGAAAGAGCACCGTCCTCGCGGCGAATTACTTCCCCGTCATAGATTTGAGTGACGAAGATTACGAGCTCGGTCTGGCGATTTTTGCGACTTCACACGATATCGAACGTGAATGAATCGAACAAAAAACAAATTTTATTTCATCAAAGACGACGCGAAAATTACAATTCCCGAGGGTTCGTACGAAGTGCGAGACATAAATGAATTTCTGAAACGCACGATTTTACAAACGTCCGCACCGCGACGCACTCGAAACCGTTGATGTAGTGGGTGATGACAATGACAATGACACTGATGATGATGATAATGGTGAGGGTGGAGAATACCCGATTACGCTCCGCGCAAACTACAACATGATGAGATGTGAGATTAGATGTGCGTACAGAATAAACTTTGACAAGTCCAACAGCATTGGATCGCTGCTAGAATTCTCGTCGAAATGTATACTGCAGTTGCGAAGGTGACACGAATCGGACGTGTCGATCAACATAATGAATGTAAACGTTATCCGCGTAGAGTATAACGTGACCGCGGGTGCGTACAGCAAAAGCGCGCACACGATACATGAATTTTCGCCGAGCGTGCCGCCAGGATATAAGATATCGGAAAGGCCGACGCAAATCATTTACCTGCCGATCATCGCACGGAGCATTACGCATCTAACGATACACATCGTCGATTAGAACGGACGATTGCTCGATTTTCGAGGAGAAGAGATCACCGTTAGATTGCACGTACGATGGCGACAGTGATAACGTGAGCGTGAGATGATCGTGCTGAACGGAACGGAGCGTATGCAGAGAGATAACGCATTCTTTATAAGATCGATGACACCATAGCTCGACAACACTCTTTCATCCAGCTGCATCAGGAAGAAGAAGAAACTCAGCGTGTCGAACATTACATTTTTAAAGTCTTTGGGATTCGCGGTGTGCAACATTTGAGATGACTGATATCTTAAACATTAAAGACGAGCCGATCTTCGATCGCATCGTCAAGATTGAGACTCACACGTACAACCCGTTCGCTAACACAACGTTTGAGTACAGCGACGAAATAAGAATACCCATACAGCAACAGGATCTGTACACATTGCCGTATGAAAGCTTTCTATATGTCGCGGGAAAACTGACGAAGAACAAAGTGGTCCAGGATGCTCATGTGGCATTGAGAAATAATTGCGTCGCGTTCATATTCGATGAGATTCGATATGAACTCAATGGTGTGAAGATTGACCGTAACAGAAATGTGGGCATAACTAGCACGCTCAAAAACTATGTAACAGTGTCATCCGACAGAAGCGTGATTCTACGGAATACCGGCTGGGATGCGCAGACTACTACAGCCGGATACTTTAATTTCTATGTACCGTTCTACGTACTGCTGGGATTTTGCGAAAATTACAAACGCGTGGTGATCAACGCTCGTCACGAGTTGATTTTATAATACGAGCGCGCAACGACAACAATTGTCTGACGGGAGATCCGGCGATAGAGACAACACTCGAATTATTCAAAGTACAGTGGCGAATGCCGCACGTGTTATTGAGCGAGATAAATAAGCTGTCGATGCTGCGCGCTTTGGAGAGCGGACGATATCTGAGCATGGCTTTTCGCTCGTGGGATTTGTACAAATTTCCGCTCTTGCAGAGCACAACCAAGCATTCGTGGACCATCAAGACGGCTACTCAGCTTGAGAAGCCGCGCTACATTATTTTCGTTATGCAAACAGATCGAAAAAATGTTATGTCCAAGGATGTAAATTGATTCGACGACTGCAAATTAACCAGTGCGAAACTTTACCTGAATTCGGAATGTTATCTGTACGATGACTTGAATCTGGATTTTGATAAAAACAGATGTGCGATTCTGTACGACTTGTACGCGCGTTTCTGCAAGGGCTACTACGGATATGAGTATCTCGAGTCGAGTCTCACCTTTACAACTTTTTTACGTAATGGCCCATTCGTGATCATCGATTGAATCTCGACAGAACGAATCAGTCAAGAGTGGCACCGTGGACGTGCGATTAGACTTTGAATATAAAGAAGATGTACCCGTAAATACAACAGCCTTCTCGTCATACACGATCGCGTGGTTCAGTATAATCTATTGACCAACGTTGTGCGCAAAATTACCTAAGTGCATCTCTGACACGGTGTAAGATCTACGATACGTCGCAATCGACCACAATTGACTGCAGTCTTCTCGACAACATGCTCGTACCAACGTTCGTGCATCTGCAAGGATTCATCGTTAACAAGAAATTTATAGTGAAAGAAGTGGTGGTGCTGAAACAGGGGACCGTTCTCCCACATTATATTTTTACGAGTGCTATGGAAATTTTTGACAAGATCCGACAGGTCTTACGCTTCCTGGTTTACTGCTTATCACCATGGATGAGAGGACGGGATGATCCCGTACAATGAGGCGAAACGCCTGACCACAGCAGCTGTATTTGAAGATGATGCTATCGTGTACGTTAAAGGACGCGAGAAACGAACGTGACTGTGGAACTTGCTTTTGGATGATGAACGAGAACGCATGTGTATCGAGACCTTGGATGTAGTTTACGAAGACATGAAACCTTTAACCAAGCTGAATGTTGCTAATACTATGCGATGTGGACAACATGTTCAGAATTGCGCGTTACAAAATGTATTCAAAATATATAACTGGTGATTGCAAAAGAATTTTTTAAATAAAAATACGTTAATGTATTTATTACGTATTTCTTTTTTTCTTCCTTTATAGTATATGTACTCGTATATATGAATGTGTATGTATGAACATATATATATGAACGTATATATATATATATATATATATATATATATATGAACGTATATGTATGAACGTATTCGTATGAACGTATATGTATGTATGAACACATATGTACGTATGTATGTATGTATGTATCCGAAAACATCGACGCTTCTGTTAAACGCCACATGTCCGACCTGACAGTACATATATGCAATGTATATAGGCAGTGTATTAGATTTTTTTCATTTAATCGTAAGCTTCAGTTACGAGCATTAAGACATGGACCGAGTAAAAGAATATATACGCCAAAAATCAATCGAGCGAAAGGGATACTGTCCGTTGTCGCCAAGTCCGTCAAGTCCACCGCCATCGAAAGAAAAAACAAGATATTGGGAATGTCCTGGAGAAAAGGCGTCAATGTGCTCATCATCAACGTCGATGCCATCGAAATATAAATTATAAGGTATAAGCATTGATAAACTCGCGAACAAAAAAAAAATACGTAGAAAGACGCGATAAAACGTGTTGTGACATGTTCGCAATTCTTAAGAAAGAGGAGAGAGTTATCCTCTCTTCGATTCTAGAAGTTTTATATACATCGCAATTTACGCGGATGCAATTAGTCTTGCGATACTCGTTTGTACGAATGGTTGAAAAAAATTTACTTCGCTAAAGACAGCAACGCATCGTACGAAACGAAGAAGGACTGCAGTAACATGTAAGTTTTAACATTCTATACACAAAAGAAATGTTTTTAACATTATGTATGTACACAGCATGGAGCATCGCAAGGTGCGTTTATTGAGCAGATGTTACGATCTGACGATTACGGGCTACAAATTTTTGGAAATTGGAATCAACGTTGGTCCACCGAATTACGTGGAGATCACCCTGGGAGATCATCGCGGACATGAACTGCTGCTGTCTCTCAAAACATGGAAGGGAGTCAAGAGTTCGACGGATGTAACATTCGAACGATTAACCCGACTCGTCGATACAGATGTCAAGTATACGCGATTCTTCAACATCGCGTCCAAAACGTTATACGCGATAATGACATCTTTAACAAACATCAACTCGTCGATTGCGAACTATTGACTTTAGTTTTTTAATACATAGAAAAAAGAAACGATGTGAATAAAAAATTTTTTTTGTTCATATCATTATTTACTTTCTTTACTTCCCATCCATTCATTCTATATCTCGACGCGCTATAGCGATTTTTCGTGACGGCACTTATGATCTAAAGTATTTTATATACAACTGTTCCCCTATAGATAAATCTTAGGCAGGCTCGCTTCTCAACGGCGAAGATCGATTCTCAACGTCAGTCCTTGTCCTGCTTTGTCCGCGTGCAAGACGTATTATAATGTGAATGATATTTTTTTTTCCACATTGTGCAACAATATTCTACTATTTAGTGTTAATGGTAGAATATTATTGCACATTTTCTGTGATTAAGTGAAGTGATAATTTTTTTTTACTGTGCAGCTATAACATGCAAAAAGAACAAAAAGTTGAGAAGACTTCCTCTTCTTCCTCCTCCTTCTCCTCTTTCTCAGAGGAGATTCAGAGTAATATCATAATTGGTCCCATTCAATTACATGTAGATCAATTAAGATTGTTCCATCGCCTCATCGAGATTGCCAATGAAGTAGACGATCTTGCTCATGTGCGCATTAACAGAATTGCGTTCAACCATCTCATCAACAATCTCGATGAAATGATGGAGGAAGAGGAAGTGAAAGAGGAAGTGGAAGAGGAAGTGGAAGAGAAAGTGGAAGAAGAAGAAGAAGAAGAAACTGAAGAGGAAAGCGTCTCCTCCTCCTCTTTCTCAGAGGAGATTCAGAGTGAGATCATAATTACTATCTGAAACGCATTTTATAGACACGGGATCTGCGATGGCGGCCCAAAACGCACTTTAGGATGGGCGCGGGGTCTGCGGCGGCGGCGGTGGCGCTGGCGCCTGCGGCAGGGTGTGGGCATCATATTGGTAAACACCGATAGCGCTGGGACTTATCATATCAGTAATCACCGATAGCATAGGGACTTCCCACGCCTCCTCTTCCTTCTCCGCGCCTATCAGTATCCCCCCCACGCCTTCTCCCATGCCTACGAGTACCCCCACGCCCCGCGCCCCCCTCAGAAGACCTGGGTTAGAACCACTATTATACTACTAAATTTTAGAGTTTTGAAGTGACAGATTTCGAATTTTTCTACTTCAAGGCGCTAGAAATTTTTTGCGGTCTCAGCTAATGTATTATTAAGGATGTTTGAGATCATAAAAATTATCATACGCCGTCGCATGCATAATGGAAAGCAAAAATTTTCAATCATTAGAAATCGTCGTTAAATTGTGTGTATAAAATGAGCCTTCAACCTCTTCTCTAGCTCGACCTCGACGTTTACTAGGTCTCTCATTTTGTACACACATCACCGACAACTTGCAACAGCTCATCGAATTTTCTAGAAAGTATGTACAATCGCGCGCGCGAGCGTAGCACTTAAACGAAATATCACGCCCGACCGTCATCCCACTTGCGAATTTTTTGTCGCGCATGATTATTATACCGAAAGAGTGAATCTGAGTCGTTAATCAACCTCATTGTTCAGGTGTCACCTTGAAATTGTAACTATTGGCGAACATCTATTGGTTACTACTAAAAAGAAGCCCTGTGGCACGGAAACGATATATACGCCGATTGTCGCCGCTCCCGCTCTCTCTTAGTGCTCAGAGTTCGCATAAGTTGTTAATTATAGAGAAAATCGCCATGAAAAAGTGGCCAAGTAAGAAATCGCCGTAAGAAATCCGCTAAGTAAGAAAAACCGCCGAGAAAATAGCTACAATCTTCTAATTTGATCGAGTAATTTCATCCTGAAAGGGATAGTTAGAAAAATTTCGTATAACTTTCCAAATTTGTGTAAAGTGTATTTGACGTGTAAAATAAATTGAGCTTTATTGTTAAAAAGAAAGAAGTAAAGTGAACATTCAAACTCTTGTGTGTTGCGCTATCCTTGTGCTGTTTTCGCTTTCACGGTACATTCTTATACAAAGGATAATCGTCAGGACTCTTTGGAGGGCTCAGAATTTGTAACAGAATTACAAATTAAAAAAAAAATTTTTTTTAACAAATTTTTTTTTAAACATTTTTTTTGAAAATCTGGTATTCTATTGAGAGTTCTGATAGTCCCTCGAAAAATTCTAACGATTATCCTTAACCAATGCGCTGAAACTAATGTCTAAAAAGTTCTAGAGCTTTGAAATTTCAACTTTTGAATTTTTCTAAGATTATGCAGGTGCCCGCAAGGGGAGGGATCATTTCCGAGGTGATCCGATCTTCTGGATGCGTCTGGGTGATTCCACTATGGCGAATCCGCGAGGCCTGAGCCCTCGTAATCTCTTCCCTTGCACCGCAGGAAGAGACCGAACGTCCGAGTTTGCATCCAATTTCTTGGACTACGAGTTGGGTCTTCTATAAAAGGTCCCCCTGTCTCGCGGCCATGATACGAATGGGTGATGGATGAATCACCCAACAGCGGCCATGGGGAGTGTCGCGAGACAGTGGATGTCGAGGGACGAAAACGGACGAGTGTTTGGATCTGATACAGAGTGGGTCTTGCGTGTAGGATGTGAGAGTGGTTCACTGAGTGCCTCCGAGTGTGCCGATCGGCGTGCGTATCATCACTTAGCATCGGTTCTGAGGCTAATCAGTATAACACCGATGAATGTTCCAGTCGGGGATCCTGGAGGTCTAGCTCACTATGCGAGTGAGCTTCGAAGTTCCTGCCGGTGCAGGTAAGGAGCGATTGTCGAAGTTTTGGAGTGTCCGAAGGTTCGTCTTTTGGAGGCGTGGACTAGCTGGCCTGCGAAGAGAATGAGCGGACCTTTGGACATCGTAGACGAGGTATGCTACCGCATCAGGGAGTGGGTTATCTTCTTTGGGAATTTTGCGGTGTGTGTTCCTTTCCCTGACGAGGAGGATCGGACGTGAGTATTCGTCGGATAATGAGAGCTTGACGGTTCTTCAACGTTCGACTTTTGCGGCTACTGTTCATTGCGTCGGTGATGTTGAGCTACTTGGTGGCTCCCTGGCGAAGAGTGATCTCCTCACTCGACCCGTTGGTGGTGTCCCTATCATTAATCGGGTCGACCGTGTTACATCCTGCAGACTGGGCTAGGAGTTGGATGGAGGGTGTGCAGGCGAGCCTTCCTGAAGGTCAATCTATAATGTTATGGAAATGAGCTCGGACCAAGAAAATTCACGGCAGGTGGTCGGATTCCTGCTATGGTTTCCCAAGGGTAGTATCCCCGCTCCCAGGCGATCAACTCGGAGGACTCCTGTGAGGAGCTGACTGCAGGGGTTACGACGGGCCCTGCAGTCGAAGTGACTGCCATCGGAGCTACTAAGGGAGTGATGGACTGGGGAATATAGGGCATTCCGGAAGAAGTAATGTACCTGACACCCAAACCAGTAAAACCAGTAGGCGATCATCAAGACTAATCCTGGCTCGAACGGATAGTACTAAGATAAGATACTATAGGATAAGACTATCGAGTGAACTCGGATTGATAGAGAGTCCTACGGTTCCGCGCGTGACAATGGAGAAGAGAAGTGCTATTCCTGGTATTTTTGCTGGCGGTCCGAGGATTGTCAATGACGTGCTGCTGAAGCCGATTAGACTTCAACCCAAACTGACGCGTTTACGGATATCACCACAGAGGGATGATATCATCTATTCCCCTGTCTCTGTACCTGACTCGATGCCGGGTATGGCATCTATGGACTGACGGAGTCGGTCATGAACCTCACTACGGACTCTGTGGAAACGGAGGAACCTATTGAGTAGTTACCTGTCGGGGAGGAGTTTCCGGTACGTCAATAGGGACGATGTATTGGTGGAGGCCGGTCAGGGAGGATTGTGAATAACGTGCCACAGAGTTCAATACTTGGATCAACCTTATGGAATATAGATTACGATTCTATCTTGGAGTTGTCCCTCACTGCGGGATGCAGCACCTTGTGTTCTGCTAATGACATCTTATTGGTGGTGAGGAGATCCTGGTTCCGTCAGACCCTGATTAGGGCTAAGTTAGAAGTGACCACGCTTGTCGGGACTATTGAGAGATTGGGCCTCAAGGTCTCTATCGGAAAGATCAAGGTGACTGCCTTTATGACAGATATGTCGGAAGCCTCTCTCCGGGGTAGTGATTCCCATGGGGACTATATAGTGAAGTATCTGAGACTTGTCCTGGATTCGCGGTGGTCCTTCTCCATTTCCATCTCCTTCTTTCGAAGACATGAGAGGTGGCTGCGGCTAATATCGGTGGCCCTGAGGAATGCAGGCGACGGGTGTATGCCTACGTGGCATGTCCGTCGTTCTGTATGGAACTCCAGTATGGGCGCAGACGTTAAACAGAAAATTCATCTGTAGGGACGTTGCTCGTTTGCAACGACATCTTGCCCTCAGAGTAATCAAAGGGTATCGCACAAGGCCGCGGCCATACTTGCGAGGATAATTCCCTTTAGATATGGTTGAGTGATATAGAAGGATGTATTTTCGACGTTAGGAGCTGATCCGGCGGGACGGGTACATAGCGCCGCGCACATCATACAACAAGCTGAATGGGCAGTAGATAGATGACGGAAGCATCTCCTCTCGCTTCCCCCAGATATGCATCGGGAGTGGTTGTGAGGGGTGCCAGGTCTCCTCAAAGCGCCTATCGCTTTGAGGAGTGGATAGGGAGGAGACATAGCGGCCTCTTCTATAGGAAGACCCAGAACTTCACGGGTCATGGATGCTTCCAGACCTATAAAATTAAAAGAGCGCACTCTTTGCGTGTTTGTATTGTGGGTACAGACTTGATACTGGTATTCATATTCTCTTCTTCTGCCCCTTTTAGTCGGAGGAGAGAAGTGTCATGCTGAAGGAGATGGGTCTAGAGGGGCCTGCTGACCGAATCTATTTGGTGGTAGGGGCCGCCATGTTTTCCTCAAGAGGATGGACGGCATTGACCTCCTTTTGCGAATCAGTCATGACTCGCAAGGAGGCGAATAGAAGAGCGAGACAGAGGGTGAGGAGATGGTTAGAACGATAGCTGTCCGTCCTCCCCTTACTACGTCGAATTAAACGGAAAGTTTATACATAGTTGTACATATCTATTAAATGTAAGTTTATCTGTAAATAGTTGTGTATATATACGTTAGGTTAGGTAATGTCCCGAGTAGAACTAGGGAGGTGTTAGCTCCATGAGCCTTGGGGGCGTCTTGATGTGATGCTTGTCGCAGTTCCAGAACATCCCCAGTTAGGCTAGGGACATAGACGACTAAAGGGGGAGTTTTTAGCCGGTAAACAACCGTCCCGGTGTATCCTTGAGATCACGGGAGGGTTGAGTCCGGCACGCCAGGCAACTCGGGGCATGCGTGTCTTTCTTTCTTCGGATTGGATTCTCCTTGGTGGGAATCCTCCTGAAGAGGAGTATGTGAAGATTTTTTCCTCCTACGCAAAAAAAATCACGCCGGTCTGTACAGCCCAGCGTAGAAAACTGTATGCGCATGTTGTTGTGTCTATAGTTATGTATAAGCCTCTATATAGGCGGATGCGGCTATTGAAAATCAGGGTCCGTGTCGGGAGGCTGCAGCGTCGTCTCGACCTTATGAGTGCCTAATGTATGGTGTCTCACGAGGCAGCGGCCATCTTATCGGGTATTATTCCGTTTAGATTTATCATGGACAAGGTCAAAAGTATGAACGTGGAAGATTATCAGAGAGGTGAGTTTCGTCATTCGGATAGATAGGTTCAGAATGAGTTAAGAGAGAATAGGAGAGCGATATGGAGATGAAAGGAATACCTGAGCCTTCCAAATGATGCCAGGGGCCACAGTTCATGATGCCTTGTCACATAGAATTAAATTATGGATCGGAAGGGTCCATGGGTGCTTGACCTTCAGAATGATCCATCACAGATTACAGATGTTTCAATGATTATTTATATGAGATCAACAGATCTAGTTCCCCGTTGTGTGGACACTGTATATTGGGCGCGGATCACGTTGATTAAGTGCTCTTCGTGGTCAGTGCAGGGCATAAACTGCTCGAAGCAGTTGGTCCGGATCTTAGCCTATCATGAGCTCTTCCGTTGCATAGAGTGCATTTGCGAATTTTTGTGAACATGTCATACGGGTCAAAGAAAAAACTAGGTGTGCAGCGAAGCGCATAGCATATAAGTGGGGCGGTTTCGGACCCATCCCAAGGGAGCAGTGCTTGCTCCTGCGGAGGGTCTCAATCTCGCGTGAATTGACGCATTAGATTATAAGTCTATATATACTTGTACATACTTTATGATAGGATAGGTTAACTGAGTAACTTAGTTAATAGTTATTAGGTAAGTTAGATTATCGGTATATTTATTAAGTAGGTCCGATAGTGGATCGATATCTGATAGTGGATCTAAGGTATGCCTAGAGTGTCCCTGTGAAAATGTGAATAATGGCGCCTGGGAGGGGGGGGACCCTGTTTCTTCCTTGGAGCTTTTAGTTGGTAGGCGGTTCGGTCGCTTCTGCTGGTGATGCGACTGATTGTGATCTGAATTCAACTAACTTGGCATGACCGGTTGACAGGTTTTTTTTCCTTCCTCAGGGAAGTCCCTCGGGGCATCACTCGAAGAGAGGTTTCGTGAAAATTTTTTCTCCTACACAAAAAAAGTCCACACATGTCAAAATTTTTTTTCGGAAACGCGACATTTTATTGAAAGTTCTGGTAATTCTCCGAAAAATTCTAACAATTATCTTTAATAACCGATGCTGAATTCTGTATTGGAGCTCTGTGGAGCTGTGGTTCTGGTCAGACTGCTTCGAAATGTCAGGGAGGCTCTAGAATTGAATTCAATGGAATATGCGTGGAGTGATTCCACAATAGCTTTGGCATGGATTTCTCGTTATCCGACTAAACAAAAGATGTTCGTATCGAACTGAGTGGCCGAGATTCTGTCCATCCTCTCGGCGGATAATTGATATCATGTGAGATGCAAAGAAAATCCAGTCGATTTGATTTCGAAGGGGAGTCTGGGTGACCTAAAAGATTGTAAACTTTGGTGAAACGGTCCCGAATGGCTGTCCGGTCGCGATGTCCGACCGCCGAGTGAAGCGCGATTAGCGGGTCTCTCTCGGTTGGAGGTGAAGGTCGTTGAGGTCGAGCGGATTCCGAGGTCGCGAGTATCATTGATGCTAGCAATTCCAATCATACAATACAATTTTTATTGAATGGTCAATCTTCATTGTCAAAAATCGAAAGAATATTAGCGTGGATGTTTCGATTCGTTAGAAATGCCAAATCAAATCCATTAAATCACATTATCGATCGCCTATTGCTAAACGAGATTGGGGAGGCTCGGCGGGCGGGCGGGCGGGCGTGCGTGCGTGCGTGCGTGCGTGCGTGTGTGTGTGTGTGTGTGTGTATGTGTTGTGTGTGTTTCTATACGTGTCTTTATACTATGTGTGTATAACTGGACAGAATGACAGGCTAACTTACTATTTAGTTGGTGAGTCCATGAGATCTTGGATAGACAGAGGTGGAAGTGTACGAGGAGGCCTGCTGTCCACGGAAGAACGCCAGGAGGACAGTCGCAATGGCCAGTGACTGGGTGATCTCAATATTAATTGTTGCCCAATTTTTATATGCACTTGCGTGAACTGACGTGAATTATTCTCGTAGCCTGATTTCCGCATTGACCATAGCTGATCCCAACAATGATTTGATGGACTCGAATACAGATATGGGAACTTACGTGATTTTTCACTGACGTGAACTGTTGAGTTTAACTTCTGTACTGACGCTCTGCACTTCCGGCCTCTGTTTATAGCCCCGAAAAAAGAGCATTGTGCTCTTTGTCTAGGATGCAATAGTTAATTTCAATGTCACGCGAGATTTACGATTTTTATAGCGTCCTATTGTTGTTAATCTAAAGTCATTAGGAGAGTTTTGAGAAGAAAAGAAATGATTTACGTTTTTTTTTAAAGAGGCAAGATTGCTCTAGACGGATAACAAATTCTTCAATTTATCCTCGCGGAAAATGTGGCTAAGTAAACAGATGGTTACCGTGCACAACTAGTTTTGCGTACAGGACAACTATTGTTCTATCAGTCGCGAATCCGATCTTAGATAACGCTATCTGGAAAGTTATCCCATGCGTTTTATGATTTTTTAAGCGCGACGTGGCGCCTGTTTTCTTAAGATGGAATTGTTGGTCAGTCTGGGACGACAAAGTTTAGATTTTTACTAATGCGTGACTTCGGTGCATTTATAATGTCTTTTGCAATTTTGTCACTTTTCGGGCCTGCATTAAGGTTATTATTCCTTCCGGGTTGATTGGTGTTTATGAGTTTTCGCGGAGCCTGTCCGGTCCTCTTTTCAGTTCTGTCAAACCGTTATCAGAAGAGTCCGTTCGAGTAAAACTACAATATGGAATATGCAAGTACATATATAGTGTTTATTAGTAATTCAAGATTGAATTATTTAAAGCAATGAAGATCCAACTTCGACCGTAATAGGCATTTTTCTAATATTGATTGTGTTTCTTACATATGCGATCTAAAATAAAGATTCTTAATATTGTTACCAAATAAATTATTATTACTATATTATAACAGATCTGCATATTTGCATATTGCTCAAATCGGCATAGTTTGCTGTTATATGTGCAGCTGCGATTAAGATGGCTTTGCTAAAATCTTTTATTACAATCTAAGGTGCAGGAGCACCATTTTTGAGAATTTCGAAAAAAAATAGCTTATTATTGATGCATCTTGCTGTGTAGATGTCATTTGGAAACTAGAGAAATTACCACTATTAAAAACGCATACGATTTTGTACAAAAATAAATATAACGATGTTTTATCATTGGGAAAACGTAGTTTTTTCCTATGGTAGCGCCTATAGTTAACAAGCAATTTTCATCTTGTTTATGAGCTGTTTTATGCATAAGTAATTGTTCCTTGGCCCAGTACATACAGAAAAATGGATCAAATCCTATGTTATGTATAATCCGTCGAAATCGTTATACTTAGTCATCTGTATATTTTTTATGGAATCACTATCGTACAACTCTAGACGCTTGTCTGATTCCATTTGTTTAGCCTTGCGTAAAACTGTCGCATCGTATAGAATTGGTGGAACGTTGTCACCGAACGTCATCACTTTATTGACTTCTTTATTACACCACTTATTAGCAGTTTTATTTCCATCTAGTAATTCTCTTGCGATTTTCTCACATAATGACCCTTTCAATTGTCTTTTTTTATATATAATTTTTGTAATACAACCAGTAGTCAAATATTACATCGCTTTTTTTTGTTTGTTGTATAATAATACCCATAAATTATCATATTTTTTACACATTTCTTTAAATTTTTCGTAATATTTAGCATTATTACTAATAAAAACTTTAGCGCGATTGAATGTGAAAGTGCACGGCAATTTTGTTTGCCATATCTTGTCAGCAAATACATATACTAATTTTTCTCTCTCTGATTTTTTGGTCCTTCGAGCCGGATTTTCGCCGGCATCCGCAGTGTCGAGTGCATCGCGTCCAGTGCGCGCATCATCAAGAAAATCAGAGAGAGAAAAATTCGCAAGTGAAATCATGAGTGACGAAATAGCCGTCTTGCTGACCGCCCAGAGGGACATCCATAGTCGCATGGCCAGGTCAGTGACCAATTTAAAGAAAATGGAGACGGCCAACATCACCCTCCGCGCTGTCGAAATCCGCTCGACGCTTCTCGACAAGATGTGGGCGGACTTCGAAAGGCACCACAAACTTATTCGAGCACATTACAAGGAAGCCTTCAAACAGAGTGAGTACAACACGTCTCAATTCGTCGATTCCGCCGAAAACACGTACGTGCAGCTGCGCGGCCTGCTGAGCGAGTACCTGGCAAAGCTCAAAGCTGAAAATTCGAGTACAGCTCCTCCAAGTGAACCGGGAACCGATTGTTCTACCAAGTCGGCGCTGCCGCGCTTAAAATTCCGATCGTTTGTGAGCAATTCCACGGACTTGCCAAACCATGACACGTTGCTGGACTTTATCACAAGGAGAACGCTAACTCTCAAAGCCGCCAAACCAAAATCGCTCAAGGTCTCCGACAACCCGTCGCGATCCGCCAAGTCGCATCACGTCAAGAAACACACCGAGTCTTTCCAATGCGTCCTATGCAAGGGTAAGCACCACGTGATGATGTGTGAAGAATTCAAGAAAAAATCCGCGGCCGACCGCAAGGCCGTCGCCAAAACTCACAAGCTGTGCTTCAACTCTCGGCTCTCATAAATTCGCGAAGTGCCAGTCGACGAGGACGTGTGCTACGTGCCAGTCTCGTCACCACTCAATGTTACACGACGCGTACGTTTCATCGAAACCTCACGAGGTCAGCTCACTGTCGGCGGTGCGCCGCGACGACGACCACAAGGCTACCTTGCTCGCAACTGCGCGAGTTTCCGTCGCTGATCGTCACGGCAATCAGCATACCACACGCGGGCTCATCGACCAAGGTTCGGAAACCTCATTAAAATCCGAGGCTCTGGTCCAGCGCCTACGCTTGCCACACTCTCGATCCGCAATCGAAGTCATCGGCATCAACGGCAAAAGCTCCGGGCCCAGCAGGGGAAAGATGACTCTCAAGGTGACCTCGTTAACCACAGGGACCGACTTCAAAGTCGGAGCCTTTATTCCGCCACGTCTTTCGCTTTACCACGGCTCTCACGCCAGGATCAGAATGGAGGAGCCACATCTAAAGGGGCTCCAATTAGTTGATCCGGACTACGCAGCGAACGACTCGATTGAGCAACCTTTTGGAGCGGAGGTATGCTCAATCATTCTCGAGGGTGGTCTCCGCAAGGGAGGCCCCCAAGCGCCTATCGTTCAAAGGACACAGCTCGGCTGGATCTTATCGGGAGGTTGCGACCAAGTAACCAACTCAGCACAGCGCCACTCGCCTCAGTGCACCTCAGATCATGAGTCAGCCAACCTTGTGCACCGCTCAACCGCCGATCACGCCGATGGTCAACTCGCCGATGACGATGGACCACGTTTCCCTCGAGGCGCAAATCCGTTACGACCCGACTGCTGCGTCGACGATGTCGCAACCGGAGCGCCTGAAAAGGACGACGCTATCGCTCTCCAAGAAGAGCTCCGCAACCTCTGCACGGCGGGCGGGTTCTCTCTCCGAAAGTGGGCCGCCAACTGCCAGGAGCTTCTTCGCGACATTCCGTCTGAGTACAGTCTCACCAGAGACTCGAGGTCGTGGGAACTAGAGAACCACTCAACGCTGGGATTGCGCTGGTATCCAACCAGGGACGAACTCGCCTTCTCTGTTCCTCCTCGCACCGTCGTCGCGTTCACCAGAAGAAGTCTGCTGTCGGAGACCGCTCGATTCTTCGACCCGCTCGGATGGCTGGCTCCAGTGACCATTCAAGCAAAAATTCTCATGCAGTCGGCCTGGCTGCAGCAGCTAGAGTGGGACACATCATTGCCGTCAACCATCGCTGGAAAGTGGAAGCGGCTCTGGGAAGAACTTCCATTGCTTGAGAAGCTCAGAGTCGGCCGCTGGCTCGGCACCGGCGACACGAGCTCTCAATTCGAATTGCACGACTTCGCAGACGCATCCGAAAGAGGTTACGCCGCTGTGAAGTATCTCCGCATCACCGCAAACCACCAAACGAAGACTCTATTGTTGACAGCCAAAAGCAAGGTCGCGCCGATCAAACCTGTTTCTCTCCCGCGACTTGAACTCTGCGCCGCCACCGTACTGTCAAGTGTACTCGTGCACACGCGCTCTGTGCTAAAACTAGTTGCAACGCCAGTGATCTTGTGGTCCGAATCCAAGGTCACGCTCCACGGAATTCGAGGTCACGTCTCCCGCTGGATTCCACAAGTCCAAGCAGTGGTCAAGCGATGGCTGCATCAGTGCGTGACATGCACACGGTGGAGGGCTGCCACTCCGCAACCAAAGATGGGAAACCTTCCTCCAGGAAGAGTGACTCCCGCACGACCATTTCTTCACGTGGGCAGCGACTACGTCGAGCCTATCTTCATCAGGACGAGCAAAGGGCGTGGGCACAGCGCTCACAGGGCGTTCATCGCTGTCTTTATCTGTTTTAGCTCCAAGGCCGTTCCTCTTGAGGCTGTTTCAGCTTACACCACCAACGCTTTTCAGACTGCTCTCCGTCGATTTACATCTCGCCGAGGACTGAGCACGGACATCTACTCCGATTGCGGCACCAATTTTTTGGGCGCCGACCGACAACTTCGTGAGATGCTCCGAGCCTCCTCGTCACGCGAGTACTTAAATACTCTGGCTACCAGACCGAAATGGACCAAGGATGCTTTGCCACCACGCCTTGGATCGCTATGCATCATTCGCTCCGAGCTCTCGCCGCCAAATAAGTGGCCTTTGGTGCGAGTCACGCAGCTACATCCTGGAGACGACGGCGTAGTGCGGGTGGTCACAGTCAAAACCGCCTCATCTGAATTAACTCGTCCTTTGGTCAAATTAGTTTTATTGCCAGAAGAGGCTAACGCGTTTATCTTGCACGCTAATGCGACAAATGTAAAGAAGAGCTTGAATTAATCGCGCGTATTTTCGTGAATCATCCTTTCAATGTTATTTGTCATATAACTCTCGTTTACGGTTCAAGTTCTTCCACGAATTCATTGTATTGTATCGCTTGTTATGTTTTCGCGTTTACAGTTTTTGTAATCTCTATACGGAACCTCATACACATATCGTCACGGAGATGACGAGGCGGGTGGGATGTTCGAGATCGGTAATTCGAAAGAAAAGCAAGAATTCTTTCAGTCGATCGACATTAATTGTCATTGAACGCATGCACAAATTGAGCTCGTGATTTCATCTCAAACATGATTTTAATCCTCGTTGAAATCATCAAATTCGTCGTTCTTTGTTCTTTTTAAAAACAATTCGTTACACGCAAACAAGTTGTCGTTACCGGCAACGGACAATCGAAAGTTCTAGAACGATTCAATTCGCGCACGCGAGCGCCGCGCTCCGACGAATACGTCACGCGCTGTCACCAATCCCACGCACGGATTTTCTGTCGCGCATGACTGTTACGTTGAACGTCGCTAGAAAAGAATCCAAAGCGCCAATCAATTTTGTACACCTAATGCCACGTAATAATTACGATTGTGGCAAATTTTTATTGGATTTTTCCCAAAAGGGAAAGCTCAGATCGAAAGCAATAAATGCCTCGATCTCGCCGTCCTCCTCCTTACTTCCAAAAAGTTCTTAGAGTTCTTAGAGTCATAGTCGCGCTTCGTAAAATCGCCGTGCTAACCGTTTAGTGAAATCGCTATAACCGAATCTTTCGAGAAGCTTCGAGGAAAATCGCCGAGATTTTCCATCACCGCGATTCCAAGCTCAATTTGGAAAAGGTGACCGCATTTAATATTCTGTTAATCTGATCTTTAATTAATTATATCTTTTGACTTTGTAACTGAATACATTAAAGAAATTCTTTTGTTAAATTAAATGAAACGGAGTTCTCTTCACTGTCGTGCATCATATCAACCTTGTGCCGTTTTCTCACTCGAATCTGTCCGCGCGGTGCGCTCTCGCACATTTTCTGGTATCTGAACTTTATTTTTTTAAATTGCGGAAAAATTATAAATCAAATCTGTTTGCTTTTCTAAGTTGATACACATTTGGTAAAAAAAATATGACGTTTTTTTCAATCCGTTTGAGAATGACAGTTGTTTATGTCAGTGAAGATTTTTGTATGTGATGATTTTTATCGAGCAAAAAATTTATTTGAAATTTTGTGTTATGAACGAAATTTCCTTCACAAAAGTATTCAAAATGTTGTAATCATCGCCATAAGCTTTTTGCGACATTTGGGATGTGTTTGTGAACGAAATTTTGTTCGTAATTCGCAAAATTTCAAATACACAAATGTGTAAATTCTTTGCTCAATAGTTTTCGATAAAAATCGTCGCGCACAAAAATCTTCACTAATATAAACAATTGTCATTCTCAACAGCTTGAAGGAACGCCACGATTTTTTTACCAAATGTGAAGGACATGTGTACCAACTTAGACAAGCAAATAGATTTGATTTACAATTTTTCCACTTTGAATTAAAAAAAAATAAAGTTCGGATATTTTTTGATCACAGATTTCCCGGCTGCAATGACATATATAATATTTTCGTCTATTACGTCCGTATGTTTGTCGCGTAGGTTTCATTTGTGTCCATTTTTCTTCGGAAATTATTAGTCGAAAACGTTTCATAGTTTTAGAAGTGGAAGTATTATTTAAATCAGTCAAATTAAACGAACTGTCTTTTGAAATGTCAAATGTATCTTTTTTATCAATGCAAAATACTTTTAATATGGCGCTGCATATATCGCTTCTATCATTTTTTAAAATCATATAAATATGTTTTAGACTAATATACAATTCATTATTTGCAAGCGTCACAGATATTAAAGTGTAGACAGTATGAGATGGTGAAAAAATTTTCTTCTTATTATCTATGGTTTTGTATTTTTATTAGAATATCGCAATTATTCTTTATCATACCTGTTAGAAATTTCTTAGAAAAAATTAAAAGTATGATGCAAAAAAGAAGATCTGGAGACATGGTAATGTCTCGGCGCATGATGTGAGACACTGCCGTATCTCCTTTAAAGATAATTTGAAAACTGTCAATAGTAATTAACTAGCGGTTATTGAACATAGTTATTTTAATGAATGAAAAATAGAAAATCAATAAGAAAATATAGCAGTAAGAATGAGAAATAAGATAAACCAATAAAGGAAATTTGTTAAGAAAACTTGTACATGAAAAAATCTCTAAGAAAAGACAAAAATTTAAGAATGATGAAAAAAATATTCGTTTATTGATATCTCAAACCTCCAAAACTCTACTTTGAATATCATTTCTCTTTCTCAGCTACTTCCCTGTTACGCTAGAGTCAACTGAAATGCGATTGACCATGGCGACACTGATGCTAGGCTGCCGGGCAAGAATGCATGCGCAAAACAAGTGATGTATACGTATGTTTCAGCCCATTAGACATAGCCAATGCTTTTAACTCCCTCCCGATTGGCCACAGTGCGCTAGAGGAGAAAAGTGTTCCGAAGTATCTCCAATGCGTCCTGGGGGACTACTTATCTAATAGGAGTCTGTCTTACGTAGATCGGGAGGCCCACTTTGTACGCTCGACTGTAACGTGTGAAGTTTCACAGAATGCGGTCGACCCTTGAGTCGACTCTGTGGAATATCGGGTATTTATGTTGCGGGTGTTGATTAGATGTTATGTGATCTGTTATGCAAACGATATCTTGGTAGTTAGAAATGTCGCACCCAACTTCACTCGCATATGGATCTTCTCAAAGGACGGATCCCTCACTACCAATAAGGTTTGCAAAACGGATCACAAAGCATGCGATCGGCAAGCGCAATCGCAATACGGAGTCATACCCAATATTCCGAAGGGTTTGATACTTGGATAGATTCGGTACTTGGAAGAATATATTCTTATGCAAAAAAATGGTTTGAATCTGCTAAGACACTGATGGACTTCATCATACTTATACTATGATGTTAACGAAATTACCGATTAGCTCATCTTATATTTATTTATAATAATGTTCCTTATATTTTATTTATAATAATGTTTCACTCTTAAGAATTTTATTTTACGTCTCAAGTCAAGTCTATTTGAGGTAAGTTACTCACATTTTTTAAGAATTGTCTCTTTACTATATATTGTTACGATTTTACAACTTTGTACAATACATCAGATTCCACTTCAATCTTGGGAAGACCTGATAATGACTCATCATTTTTTTTGCATAGGAGGAGAAAAATCTTCGCAATTCCCTCACTCGAGGGGAACACCCATCGAGAAGGGAAGATGCCCGACAGTCCGTAGGAGAGTCAGGTTTGCGTTCATTGACACGCTTCATGTATTTCACGCACTTTTTCAAGCATCTGACTTTCTCTTTTTATTATTGTAGGTTAGATTAGGTTATCGAAAGATTACTCCGTTTTGCACGGGCAAGCGTTACTTTTATTGGTAAGAAACTCAGAAAATTTATTGAAAATGGGTACTACATTTTATAGTGAAGAATCTCAAATGCTTTTTTAAATATAACGATTAGTAGGAAGGTTAATAAAGAACTGTTTAGGATCTTAAATATTATTTAGGATCTTAAAAACTAGTTTATTAGAGTCAAATCACTTATAATTTTATCAGAACTTAAAAATAATAAAAATGGACATTTCGACTAACACAGTCTTCTTCAGCAATAAATACAGTATATAATAAATAGATAGATAATGATTAACAAAGTAAAGGAGCTAAAAATAAATATAAAAGTAAAATATTACATTAAAAAGTAGAGATATACTAAATACTTTTTTAAATATAATTTAATTATGATCTTTAAATGCAATTGAATTATAATATTGTAAAAAATTGAGATTAATAATTAATAATAAATTTTATGTAAGTGTCCAGATATATGTACAGTCACTGGCGTTTATCTATGTTTATAGGATAGTTTTCGTAAAATTGGACATATATACAGCAATAGTGCTAATGTAGCCTCGATCTCCGTTATAATTACACTATGTACAATTTTACGGCGATCTGTATGTTTTGTACATTTCATATATTATAAAGTTATATTTTATATGTTTTGTTTAGCAAAAGTATGTTCATTGCATTTTTTGGAAGATTCGTTCATAGGATCAAAAAAGAAATAAAAAATCGCAAACAAGAAAATATTACATCTTTTACATAGTGCTCTACCAACTTTATTTTTAATACTAACAGAAGATAGGTATAAATGTTTCTACTCGAGGTAAATATTTCCTACTCGATAAAAATAAAATTTCAGAATGCTTTTCTAAAAATAAATGAGTGTGTAATAATAATCCGAATACATTAATTTCTCCAAAACGTACCATCATTGTTGAGTGTAAACTTTTCAGTTATATAATATATCAATAATGTATGATAAATGACACCAAGCATTTTGTAACACATTTCAGGACGAATACTATGAATTTGAAAATTATTCACCGAGAATTTGCACTGCAATCCAGACAAGTAGAAACGTAATGTAGTCGAGAATGTAGAAAGTAGCAGTGGGATTGATGCAATGAATCAACAATGCTTGCGGCAGCGTTATTTTCATGGTGAAAAATCCTTCCATCATGGTTACTTCTGATGACAGGAACGAAACTAATAGCATTGCAATAACACCAACAGTATGCTCTACAAGGTACATGGAACAATGTTATTTTTGGATCTCAATACGTTGTTACGTAATTTGTCTTCTGTGATCACATATAATGTAAAATTCTCATATGTCTTCATATCACTTTGTTAATTGTCAATATTACTTTCTATTTTATGTTTATATAGTAATCTGTGATTGAACGAATCATACCGAATCACTCGTACACCATCAGGTGCATTACACACATTCGGAACTTCAGTAAAACGTTTTCTAGAAGATACGCATTCATCAAGATATGATCGCTAAAACTTTAAGCATAATAATTACAATAAACACTGATTTTTTTTATAGATCACTGAAATGTATGTCATACACATACTACAGAAGAACGAGCACTTCAAGGAAGCACGAACATCATGGTAAAGTGCATTCGAAAAAAAAACATACTCCCCCAAAAAGAGCAGTAACATGTCACAGTATGAAAAATACCCCTTTGACACATACACAACGATACTCATATACAACAGTACTTATTTTATTATAGTTTATATTTGTTAAGAATATGAAGCAATTTTTCTCGTGAAATGCATGACTATAAACTTTACTATATCATTCGCTCTTAAATTACAAAAAAATGTATTTTTAATAAAAATGTTGTATATTGTGTTACGTCCTGTCCTCCGTAGAAATATAATTTTATTTTTCTTTTTTCTTCTTTTTTTTCGTTTCGCGCTGAATTATTTTTGGTTATGTAATTTCACATCGTCTATCTAAAGTGTTTTTACTAATTAATTGCGGATTCCTAGCGAGAGGCTTATTTGGCGTATTACTCTATCATGCCGACACCGCGTGGCACATGTGTCGCGTGAGTCAAGCAGGGTATCGAAGCACCCGTGAGGCGCGTACCGCGTGCCGATATATTACGATGAAATTCCAGGCAGGATAACTCCACGCGGAGTTAAGGAATCGTTCCCATATGTCATATCTTTATCATCCTACACGAGGAGTGATTTTAAGAAAAATTAATCCGATCGAAAACTTCAACACCTATAATCTCTCAGAACAATAATAAGTTATCACGTACTAATCACGGCCCGCAACGGTCGCTCATCGCTCCGAATCCTTAATGGGATTTCAGCCGCTTTGGCCAAGAATACTGTTAATTTTGAAGTCTCGCGTTATTTGTTTGATTTATTATCTTTTGGCCATCGTAATCGCCTTAATTAGCCTGAAACAAATAAGTAAATGCGAATTTGTCGCGTTAGTGAGCGCCGACCAATTGAGAGTTGGGGAAGGAGCAGCGCGAGCTACGGAGAAAGACCTAAAATTTAATTTGTTAATTACTTTAAAATTCCATCAATTAACGCGAACCTAATTTGATTCTTCAGTTCTAAATTGAATTCGTGGCAACTGTGCCGAATTTCAGCCCGATGTGTTTTCATATGAAAATTTTCTAAATTCAGCACGTATTGTCAATTCCGGGAAATTCGAGTTCCCCCTTTCTCCCGACTCGCGAGCGCCACCGACTGGCGCCTATATAAATGGGGCGAAAATCAAATCCAGAGTCATCATTTTTGATCGCATCATTCTGATCGATAGATCAGACCGAAACGCTGGCGGAATATCTCTCAATATATCACAATATAGTAAAAGAAAAGAAAAAAGTATGCATGTGTTGATTTCTTTCAAGCTTCTCTTTTCCTATATCCCTCGAGCTTGTAGGAGCTGCGCGACCCTTCCCTTTCTCCTAACGAGGCTAACCGCGCTCGTAGGAGCTGCTTAGTCCTCCTTTCCTAAATTGACCACTCGTAAGAGTTGCTTAGCTCACCTCCTTTTCCTACGACTAACCACGCTTGTAGGAGCTGCTCAATTCTTCCTTTCACTACTATTTGTTTCTTCTATAATTAATTCCTAATTCTGCTTTTCTAATGCTATTATTCTACCAACCGCTTTGGTAATTTAAACAAAAACATTTTCGGTAGAATGACTAACCAAAGGATCCGCGTCAATTTCAACATAACCAGTCAGCCAGTTCAGTAATTTAAACTTTAATATGGCGTTATATTCAACTTTTATTCAATCCATTCCTTCATCCTCTCCCGAAGGGTATGAAATGATGAAGCGGCTTGAATTGTTCGGATCCATCATTAAGCTTCTTATTAAATGAACACTAATCAATTTGACCTTTTGTTACTATTATAATTATTCATTGAACCATTAGCGATATTGATAGAATTTGAAGTACATTTTCTAAATTATTCAATCAATAATTCACTTCCTTATTGATAAAGAATAATGTTAAATTCCAATTATTAATCTAAAATTCTAAGTCAATTATAATAGATCAATTATCATAAAGGATTCCTATAGCATGCAATGACGCCGGCGCTAGCAGTCTTATGGTTTGCCACTCGACTTGAGACTCGCTTCTACTCTGATCATACCTCCCCTACTCTAATAAATACTCCGTCACTCTTTCAATGCTATGATCTGTCCGCGCGCCGCGCTGGACTGTCTCTCTCTCTCTCCCTCCCTCTTTTTTGCTGGTTCCTGCCCTGGGCGAACTTCTTTTTCAGGACCACTGTCGAGTGCTCTTTCTGCCCTGTGTAAGTTTTGGATTTTCACCTTTTTCTGGCTTTGATGTGGAATCTTTCTTTCTGTCTTCTTTCTGCAAATTGCTAAAAGTGGTTTCTGGAATTTTCGGCCTGCCTACCTTGCTGTTGTTTCTGCGTACGCTCTGGAACTTGGATGCGGTTGTATATGGAGAGGTGGATGATTCCTGCATTACCGATGGAAGGCGGAAGTGATACTGCGATACTGAAACGCGGCCTTATTAAATATCTACATCTAATATTTTAGCTAATAAAATTATATCTGAATCTATTAATATTTCTACGGTGAATGCGCTTAGAGTTATTATTGACAGGCATTATGAGCTGGCTGGTAGGATTATTTTAGCTAGCAAGGAGACTGCGGAGAGGAGAGGTCAGGTCGACATTTCGTTATGTGCCTGTAGTGATGCTTTCTTGGAAGTGTTTACAGTTCTTGTTAATTTGTTGGATGAGAAACTGATATAATGTAGATAACATTAAAAAGACTGTTCAAGAAGCCTTAATTGAACATAATAGAGTGGATCTAACAAACCGACAGGCTCATGATGGCGATTATGCAGGCTCGTATGCATCTGCAGTTAAATCTTGTTTGTCTAAAATTTATGTGTCTCGCAGCCCGACTTTAGAAGTGCCTAAATTCATCAGCTTTTTGTGATGCTTGATGAGAAGCATGCTGTTGAATTTGCATCTTCACGAGACTAAGAGTACTTAGCATACTTAAGCCGGCTTAATGTGCTCTTAAGGTCAATAAAATTGCGTATGCTCCGAATAAGAGCATAAGAATTGAAGCAAATAGATCAGACCTCGCGAAACTGAGGTTCTCAACTTTTTCGTGACCTCTGATTATCACATAATCTGCACGAGAGTGGCTTAGACTTAAAGTGATGGACACTATGATTGACCTTCCTGTATTCTCACTATTCAGGTGGGATCGAGTGGGCAGGCGGTGGGGTGGTTTTTTATTATCGTAGCTACTTTGGGGCATCTTTTCTTATTCTGACGCTAGATGCTCTGGGCGGCTTGAATTTTTGATCGCTGAAATGCAGTTTCGATCTGCGTCGAGTCTTCTGTTGGGTATATAGACCGCCTAATACAAAGTACTTGTGAATTTCAAAATAAATTCCTGGATTTTTAAACAAATTATAAGCACTCTATCATTTTTTGTGATTTCAATGCCGATATGCTTACTGATACGTACGACAGCATGCGATGACAGTTAAAAAACTTCATTGATTCAGCAAATTTGTATTGTATACCACATCGAGCAACGCATTATTTGAGAGACTCCAATACCTTACTCAATCTCTGTATAATTAATGATACTACGAAGGTGAATGACTATGGCCAACATAGCTTTTCTCTCGGCCCACGACTTGATATATGTCCGACATAGAATCAAGGTTCAGCGACACTCGATACGATTTGTAATGTGCCGTAATTTTAAATTCTTCAATGAGTAGGTCTTTCTCTCAGAAGTGCGTAGTCTAGATTGATCGTCGTTATTTGAAGAAAGGTCCATAAATCAAAAGGTAGACATTCTAAATACTAAACTGCTCACCTGTTATAACAGGTATGTATCACTGCAAAGAGTTCTTTATAAAAGTGCTCCTGCCCCATGGATCACTCCGGAACTTAGGTCATGCGGGATTGGGATCTTCCTTGCCAGGAGGACGCAGAAGATGTGATAGCCACAGCTATCAAAGCTTCAGGCAGCTCCGAAATAGAGTGCAAATTGCAGTGAGAAAGGCCAAAAGTGACTATTATATGTCAGCATTCAGTGGCTCCAAAACCTTTGTTGAGATCTAGGGCAAGCTGAGGCAACTTAGTCTTGTGAAAGCCAAGAGTAATGACTCGCAGCTTCGATTTACTGGATGAACTTAATGTACATTTTGCTCAGACTGGCGGATGAATCACCAACGATATGGATCTTGAATGGGCAATAGATTTTGACGAGAGTAAATTTTACTGGAATTATGTTACTTCGATGGGCATCGGTAGAGCACTTGGTTTGGTGAAATCTAACGCGGTTGGCGTTGATAAAGTCTCCCCTAAGCTGAAACTTGTTGCACGTATGTTACGTAGGCTGCTGGAAAAGTTTCTGCAAACAATATGAAAAAAAACATGTAAAATTCGATAAATGGCTTTATTATTTTTCGAAATATTCGCCTTTAAGATCGATACATTTTTGCATACGCTCGAATTTTCGAAGCATTTTTCCTCCACTCTGAGGCTGTAATCTCAAAAATCAGTGTACGAAATGTTTCACGCATTTTTTTTAATGTTTGGGAACAAAAAGAAGTCATTAGGTGATAAATCAAGTGAATACGGATGAGTCATCAAGTGAATACAATGAGTCATCAATTCGACATTTTTACTGGATAAAAAAATTAACGGTTTGACGTGTTGTGACAGCTGGCGTTGTCATGATGAAGGATGATACGACGATTTCGGTTTGTTCTATACAATTCATTTATGACTTCTGGCAAACAAATTGTTGTATACCAATCAGTATTTACAATCCTTCGATTCTCTAAAGCTACAGTTACCACATATCCATAATTGAAGAAACAAGCAATCATTTGCTTGGCAGCACTGCGTGAACAAACAACTTTTGTTGGTTTTGGTTCATTTTGAAATACCCAAACAGTGGATTGTTGTTTACTTTCGGGCTCATACGAATAGATTTATGTTCCCCAGTAACGATGTTGTAGACCAAATTTGACTGACTTCGGTTGAATTTCTTGAGCATTTCTTTGCTCCATTTAACACGAGCCTGTTTTTGAGCCTGTTTTCGGTCAAATTGTGTGGGATTCAACTGCAAAGTTTCCGTACGCTCATCAAGTGATCATGTAAAATCGTATGTATTGCTTTCATGTCAATGCCTAAGGATGCCCTCGCGGTATGCCGGTCTCGCTCAATCATTT